>NC_090835.1:81545477-81855200 GCF_028021215.1 Eschrichtius robustus
GTATCACCTCACTCCAGTCAGAATGGCCATCATTAAAAAGTCTACAAATAATAACTGCTGGAGAGGGTGTGGAGAAAAGGGAACCCTCATGCACTGTCAGTGGGAATGTAAATTGATACAGTCACTATGGAGAACAGTATGGAGGTTCCTTAAAAAACTAAAAATGAAGTACCATACGACCCAGCAATCCCACTACTGGGCATATACCCTGAGAAAACCATAATTCAAAAAGAGTCATGTACAACAATGTTCATTGCAGTTCTATTTACAATAGCCAGGACATGGAAGCAACCTAAGTGTCCATCGACAGATGAATGGGTAAAGAAGATGTGGCACATATATACAATGGAATATTACTCAGCCATAAAAAGAAACGAAATTGAACTATTTGTAGTGAGGTGGATGGACCTAGAGTCTGTCATACAGAGTGAAGTAAGTCAGAAAGAGAAAAACAAATACAGTATGCTAACACATATATATGGAATTAAAAAAAAAAAAAAACTAGTTCTGACGAACCTAGGGGCAGGACAGGAATAAAGATGCAGACATAGAGAATGGACTTGAGGACACGGGGAAGGGGAAGGGTAATCTGGGATGAAGTGAGAGAGTGGCATGGACATATATACACTACCAAATGTAAAATAGATAGCTAGTGGGAAGCAGCTGCATAGCACAGGGAGAGCAGCTCGGTGCTTTGTGACCACCTAGAGGGGTGGGATAGGGAGGGTGGGAGGGAGACACAAGAGGGAGGAGATATGGGGATATATATATATGTATAGCTGATTCACCTTGTTGTAAAGCAGAAACTAACACACCATTGTAAGGCAATTATACTCCAATAAAGATGTTAAAAAAAAAAATAAAGATGATATGAGGTTCAAAAAAAAGAGAAGTGATTATTGGATGACTATCAATTAAAAGATCTCACCCAGTCTCCTCACTTCACACCTGAGGACCAGGTAGTTTAACTGACTTGCTGAAAACTCAGTTAGGTAAAGATGGATCTTGAAAATCAGATCTCCTGATTCTTAAATTTCAGTTGTTTCAGCTTGGACATGAGTCATTTCTACCCCTTAACAGGTTCAACTTTCCGCATTACTTTGGTCACTTATCATATGTCTCACATGAATGTTGTCAGATTTTGTAATCTCATTTACTACCCCTGACAGGGTAGAATCTCCCAATGGGTAAAATTCTAACTATATGTGTCTGTGTAACAATCTGAACATTCATGGTTATCGTGTGTGTGTGTTTGTGTTTGTGTGTGTGTTTGTATACACAGGTATAGTCACCATAGGCAAAACTGAACTCATAGTAGGGAGCATTTGAACTCCTCTCCCAAACAGAGATCTTTGTTTGATATAAGCCCAGAAAAATCTTCCTCAGAAACCAGGACGTTTAATGACTCTTATCCCTTCTCAAGAGGACTAGCAAGAGGCAGAAAATTACCAAAGCTGATACATAGTATCAAAATGGGGAAAATGTATTTATAAAGCTGGCATAACGCCAAATTGCAAAGTTACCTAATGTGAACAAGGCTATATAATTAGTGAGGAAAAATGGAAAAGGGTATATTTAACTTGTCACAAAAAATATATAAAATTTTATAGTAAGTTCACATTACCTCGTTTTTTTGGACTGGGAAATACCTAATTGGACATTTGGGCCCCTCCTTAGTGTTCCCTATACTTTATCACATAATGCCCCTTTTTTAATAGCAAAGTTGCTATGAGAAGCCTCCCTACCACAACAGCTAAATATTTATTTGCTTGGCCCAAAAACTGTCCTGTAAAGAAAGATAGCCTGTAGCTCCAGAATCCTCAATTCTCTGGATGACCAGTATACAACTTGCATTAAAAGAAAGAGAATAACAAGGATACCACGAGCTACGTCTCCTCACTTACAGTTTAGACTTTCCAGACAAGGGTATGCGGGAGACAGTAAAACAATGTGCAACAGCACTCCAACTTACCTCTTCTTTCTTTCTCAGAAATCAAAACAATAGCAAGTTAAAAGGTTATTTTTTAAAAATCCAAATCTTCTGAAAAAGTGTGAGGTTAAAAAGAACACTTTTTCTTTGCCCCTGGGCAAGTGAAATGTGTGCCTGCTGACACAGGGCTACCTTCAAGACTTTCTACCTGGGAACATTTGACCATCTGAGAACAAATAGAGGCCAAGCATCCATTCTTGTCCCCAGGAAGAGGGAGGTTAAACTTCCAGCTGTATTTTGGGGAAGTGTCCAGGCCTGGAGGGACAAAATTGTACATTTGAGGGGACTTGGTCATCAAGTTGGTTTATCCAGTTAGACATCTGACAAATTGTAAAGGTGTTCATGGTAGGATAATAAAGAACTAAGACAAAAGTCTCTAAAGAGCAGGGGAAAATTCCCAGAGGATCTCTGTTGTGAGTCCTTGACAGCCACACCCTAGGAACCTGAATGAATCAGCCGCTAAATTCTACAAACCTGTAACTCAACCTCAGCCCAGGCCAGCTGGATCTCTCTGCCTAGCAAAGGGAAGGAAAAACCATCTCGCATGAAAGATAACATTATCTGCAACTTTTTAAACACAATGTCTGTGTTCAATAAAACCTCTAGGCATACAGAAAGACAAGACTATATGGTGGATAACCGAGGTAATAAAAATAAATAATAGATAATAATAGATAAAATAATAGATATTAAATACAGATCCCTAAATTGACATCATTATTAAAATTAACAAACAAGGAATTTTTTAAAAGATGATTAATTTGTTCACTGAAATCAAGAAGATTATGGACAAAAAGACAAAACAAAAATTTCACTTAGAATTGTAACCTATAAAAAGAATCAAATGCTAAAGTCATAAAATACAGTATCTGATCTGAAACAAAAAATCTACAACAGCACATTGGACTCACCAAAATTAGAAAATTGAAAGACTGCCCAAAAGAAAACATCTATGCTGAAACACAACAGAAAAAAAAAAAAAAAAGACAAAAAGAATGTGTTTCACTTGTAAATTATACTCGAAAGTGAGACATACACCAAGTATTTTAGAAAAACCTAGAAAATGTATTACTTGGGTCCCTGGCTCCTAGCAGAGTACCTGGAATATACATGGGCATAATAAATACTTGTGAAATGGAAACTCTGAAACTCTAGAGAAGGTAGAGAGCAAAAACTAGAAAACCTAAAAAGAGGAAAAGTAAGAGATGCCAAACTCGCCCTAGCACTAGAGAGGGAACTATGAGTATGGAGTCTTCTTTTTCCAGGTGAGGCAAGACTGATCTGTCTATAACTAATTTGGTTGTTTATACATGATACAGCCCTCTGACCTGTATGCCAGAGAAAGTGAGCCTCTGCATGGCACAAAGAGATAATAATGATTTTTTTTTTTTTAATCCCTCAGCTCCAAATCTTCCTTTCTATACTCTACTGTCTGGTGCTAGGGCTAGGGTTCTGTAAACTACATTCCAGCGTTACCAGCTGGCTTTCTAATAGGAGACACTAAATGGAGAATGCAAGGCTGGAGGAGGAAGAAGAAGCTATTCTTTCCTTTTTTGGCTGCTGTTGCTGCCAGCATTGTCCCAGCAACAGGTCTCCGCTCCAGAAGTGGCAGTTTATTCCAGCGTCTTCCAGCTCTCCCAGGAAAAGCTGTATTGTACCCCTCAACGGGGGGTAGCACCCCTCCATAGAGGTCTGAGTGTCAGCGTCTCAGAGTCACTTCTTTAAGCTTCTAAGTTCCAATAAGCCCAACCTCTTCACATACACACACTACAAACACAGATACATGCATATGCAAGCACCCTGGCTTTGTTCACAAAAGTATTTTTGTGGCAATAATCTTTTCAAAGTGCCTATCTGGTCACAGTGAGGCAGAATGATACTTTGGTCACCATTTTGATAACTTCAAAATGCGTTTTTAGAACAAACAGAAAAGATCTACATATTTCTTTTTTACTGTGTAGTCATGAGTAAACAATGTCTCTAACATAAAAGCAAAGAAAATGTAAAAATATCTGTTTAGGAAAGAAATGCAAGACACAAATATTAGTTGTTGGTCATCATCTTTGGAAGGCAGAACTACAGATAACTTTTCTTCATGTATTCTAATGTGTTAAATGCTCCAATCATGAAACAATGCCCATTTTAAACTATTTTAATTGTTGTGTGACATCAATCAATATCTCAACAGCTTTATAATCTGGTGGATTTCCTATCTAGACGCACTCACTATTTTCACTTCTTTTATCCTGATTTGTTTTCTAGGAAACAAATGCAATTTGAGTTTTCAGACAGAAGCCTTATAAAAAGAGCTGCATTTGCTACTGTGCACCTACATGCCCACACTGGTGGTTTACAGCCTGTGTTCATCTGGTTAGTTCAATATTTTTAATATTACTACTTTTCAGCAGGTTGAGCCTTTTGTTCCCCTCATTTCCTTGACTGGTAAAAAGCACACATGTGATTGTCAGGCGCTTTCACCAAACCACTCTTAAGATCTGACGTTAGGTTCTGCTAGTAAAATATCTTCTTTATTAATTGTGACTGTAAATTATCAATAGTAACTATCATAATTTTTGTTATCATCTTCCTAACATAGCATTAAGTATAATAAACACTGGGAGTAGGGAAAGTGTCTCCAGGGAGAGAAAGAGATCAGAAAGTGTTGACTACTTTGGTCAATGGCCTTTGTCCTTTCTCCTATACCAATTTTCACCCATTTATCCCGTTAAACTTCCTCTTAGCAAAAGATCCAATAGAATTACACATATCAGGATATGCATCGCTGCTATGACCGAAATTTTTCTTTTCCTCAAACAGGTTTACAAATTTTCCCACAATACAAAATAGATTTTCTGGAAACTTTGAAATTTGTTTGCATATTGCTTCTATTGACTTCTAGTGCATCCTATTTTTCAGAAGTCTGACACAAAAAGTTATAATTAAATGAAGGTGTTTAGGCATTATTTGGACTTTTGAGATTGTTTTTTCAGCTTCAGTGCCTTTTTTCCTCCATGCTTCCCTGATTCCTCTTCATGATGAGGTCCAGGTATAGGAAAAAGGAAGCTTTTTCATGGCATTGGGGGAAAAAAGGTGGTTACTTCACGTGCATAAGCTGGTGACCTTTGAGGGTAACTAGTCCCATTTCTGGACATCTTCCAGTGTGGGTGGCCATTGTTAGCAGATAACAAAATTCATAGTCTGGCCTCTATCTGGGCTTTGGCATTTGCCAGTGCTAAAGGTTTCAGCCTCGTGTTCTATCTTGACTTCTGTCCTAAAATAGCCTACTCCAGCCTCTGCTTAGGCATCATCTCACCTTCACTACAACTTTCCTCATAGAAAACACACTCATTACCCCCACAAGAATTGGTAGCAATCTTGGAATTTCAAACTTGAACACTCTTCTTTTGGCAATGCAATTCCACACTCTTAAAACGAGTAAGACTGTCCACTGTTGGTGCTGGACGACTGTGCAGGTATCTTCCTTCAGAGTCTCAATGTGAGAGAAGGCTAGAGTCCTTCACGCCATTGTATCATAACACATCTTCTCATTCCAGGTGAGAATCGACCACGTGTTTGACCACTTAATGTCTTCTTCTGCCCCTTCTCTTGACCCCTCAATCCTCTGTTTGAGAGGGTTGAAGTTCTTTCAATTACTTCCTCTCTGTCTTTTTTTCCTAAATTCTACCCATGGACCATGAGAGAAAACCTCTTGTATAGAATCCAAGCTGGCTCTTGATGAAGGAGATTTTATGCCAAATCCTACACTAAATGTCAGAAAATTAAGATGAAATCTTTGTCCTTCCATTCCTGCTCTGACATACTGAACCTTACTCCTGAGACAGAGGGTTGTCTTGACCTGACTATAAATGTGTTATGTGCAAACCTGCGAAAGAGAAAAACACATTCATATTTTGTCAAAATATTAGCTTCCCCAACACTTTTATGTCCTTTTCTGATGACTAGATCGGATAAGGGTGGAGAGAGTTCCTATTTGAAGGGGAAGGTGAGAATCATTTCCTGTATCTCCAAAGTCATCTTCCAAAAATGAACAGCATTTACAAGGTGCAGAAATATGACAATCATGTTATATTGAGTAATCTTAAATCATGTTCCTGTTTCCACATGTTCAATGGATTCTCATGAGGACTGAAATATGCCAAGATTAGGAATAAATATTTTCCTCCTCTTACCCATCTATAGGTGTAAAACCTTCAAATGGACACTTCCTGAAACTTTCCAACAAACCAAAGTTAAATAAATTGAAAAAGAGATAATAATTGTTTTGTATGATTTGATTGTCTGCTCCTAGAATATAAGGATATGAATTATGCAATTGACTGGTCAGTAAATAAATAGGCAGTTTACTTGATTCTTTGGTGAAAATATTGATATAAATATATGTTTATAAGGAGAAAGGTTAGTGGGGTTAACTGTCTTTTTGCAGTTTTGACTGTCTATTCCTATGGCTTCTCTTTCCTCATTCCGCCTGGTTCTTCTAGTCTTTGTTCCCACGTTCTTTCTCCTGGGAGTTTTTCTCTCAGCTTTACAGCGACCCAATAAACTTGTGAAAATAAGAGAAAACTGTAACAAGCTTTAGCAATGCCAGAGGACTATACCGAGTGTGCAAGCAAAGACCTCTAAAATTGCATGATGTGACACTAGGTATAATGAAGTCCCAGAAGCAAATAGAATAGTTGGTTATATATAAACCTATCTATGGCTATGTGGCCTCTCCTCTTACATGTAAGTTACGTTTGGTGTTGAAGAACTCTAGGGTGAACTGATGTGGAACACAGGGGGTTAGCCTTGAAGACATTAATGAATTCTCAAGTGGTACAGAACACCTTCAAGCTTGTGTGCACTGAACTGCAGGGCAAAGATGATAGCATTTGTCCATCAATGGCTTTCTAAGGTGGCCGCTCAAAGTGCTACTGAGGTATCCACTACCCCTGAGCCTTCAAGGCAGACAATGACAGTTCCTGAGAATCCCAGTCCTAACAAGCTCTGGTAAGGTACTTTAAACAAAATTCACACAAAAAACCTAGCCTTAGAAGTGATTTCCTAGGAAAACACACAGAGCATCAGTAGGGGAGGTGTGAAAGGTGAAATGGGATGGATGTATAGTTTTGTAATAGGACTTATTTCTACAGTACATGGGTCTGATATCTACAAGTTTATGTCCCTTGAAACAGAGCCAGATACACAGCCAAGTCAATCAAAACCTGATATTGAATTGGTAGCAAGTATATAAATTCTGCCTCGTTCCCTTCATTTGTCTCATCCACGTGTGTGTTTCTAAACAATATATTAAAATTCACCCATGGTCTAACAGAAAAAGGATCAAAAAGGTAATCACTTTAGCTCTTCAAACAGTCCCTGTCTTATGTCCCTGGTTTAGAGATGATCCAATAAACTGCGCTGGAGTAGATCAGGCAGCTCTGAGTTTACAACTTTACTCATCAATTTACTAGATGAAGACCTCCAGCTTCAGTTTTCTTATCCTGAAAATGAGAAATACATTATCTACTTTAAAAGGCCATTGTGAGTCTGAAAGCAAATATATACAAAGTTTCTGGTACATCATTGGCCCTCAGTAAGAGAGATGTTACCGTCTTAATTTATTTTCTCCTATAAGAGTAAAAAGATAAGCCATAAAATGTATTCTTTAGATTTAAAATTAATTAATTAATATTGTCTCACTCTTGATCCTGAGCTATCTCAACATAAAAACAAAGCAATTGTTCAAAATATATAAAATAAATTAATGTAATAAAATTGATCATATTGCACATAGGACCGATTTCTGCTCTACATTTCAAGAGACCCTCCCCATCCAAATTTAAATCAAACTTAAGGCCATATCTATTCAGTGATTTAGACTACATGGTTTTGCAGCCCAAGGGCTTTTGAACTGAATTCTAAGCCATATTCTACACAGTTAATCCCAGTGGGAAATGCAACTGCAAACTTTGCTCAGCTCAACTTAGAGTTAAAATGAGATCCGCATGAGAGGCAGTGCAGCTTGGAACATTCACATACAATACAGGATGCATCTTTAATGCAAAAAAAGGGGCTCATTGGGAGCATAAGGCATGAAAGCTTGAAATACCAGAACTGATGTTGGGAGCAAAGCTTCCCAGTGAAAGTAGAGCTGATTTACTTTTGCAGAAAGATACCAAAGGAAGAGGACATCCCAACTTGCCCTTGAATTGGAAAGCACGTTGATCGCTTGTACAGCACGGCTAGCTCTTAAATTCATTACCAGTTAGATTTTGGATCACCTTTGGAAGAATCTCTGACAGACTGTAGCAACTGGATCAATCATTGTTTCATTAAACCAATATTAATTAAACGTTTTCACCTCTTAGTGGGACTTGTTAGATCCTGATTAGCCATGACAGGTCATTATTTTCAGCAGAACATGGTCAAGATCCTGCAGTGAGCACTGAGATGTAATCAGGCACCAGTGTGTGCGGGAATTAATAATTATACTAAATTGGCTGTAATGAATAATTTATGGTGTAAATTCTTATGCAATTTGCTATGGTAACACACAAGAAGATATCTGCTGTATTTTAACAAAGCACAAGTTTCCAGGAGTAAAATAATGGATAAAATAATAAGGAACCCACTTGAGAACGAAAAGGCTTAGAGACTGATAAAGAGCAATAAGGTAAAAGCATGGAATCTATTGTCATTGCCATCATTAATTAATATTCATTATTCATCCAAAGGTGCAAAGCCCTCAAACAAAGCATTTATAGATTGTAGAGAATTAACGCCTTGCTCTTAAACGTTGACAGAAAAAACAGGCAGGCAAAGACTGTTCCTCATTGCTTGGGTACTGCCAAGTGTGTTGCTTGCTTTGGTTTGTTGGTTGTTTTCTGGGCAAGTGAAAACATACTCAAACTTTTATTTACTCTGGTCTCTTAACAATAAAGATAAAATTAAAGAGGTGCTTTAAATGGGGAAAGTGTTGCTAAGCAGATTGTTGCCAAGAATGGGAAATCTGAAAAGGTTGCCCTCTACACATAGTAAGCGCCCAGTTCCAATCATAACACCCACCAGGTGTTGAGTGTTTCTCTGTATGTAGCACTTTATGAATATGTTCTTGTTAATCCTAAAATCAATCTTATAAAAGTGGTAGATGAGGAAACTTAGGCTCTAAGCAGTCAGACGTGTTCCCTCAGCTACAAAATTAGTAAAACCATGATTCCAAAATACTATAAAGACTCCCGAGTCTGCAGAATGTTCTATTGCCTTAATATACTGGAAAAGTATGTGGAGTTTAATCAAAATAGCTATTCCTCATATATGACTATATGGTATGTAGTCTTGGATTTTTAAAAATCAGATTATTAAAATCCAACAACTTATTTTAGTTTCTTGAATCTTGACTTGATGAGGTTTGATGTGATGTTATTTAATAAGAATCAAATTACTGCACACTTGCGATAATTGCTGTTTTAAGTGCACATTAGACTAGCTTATTTATAGATGATCTCTCATATTAATTTCTGTATACACTTGTATTTCATGCTTCCTTTTGTGTTTGTTGTCCAATATCCAAGACTAAACCAGAAGAAAAAGAAATAAATATTTTATCTTAGTGGGAAGAACTCAAATCAATGGAGTCTGCAGATTCAGTTAGTGGAATCATTCGTTACTATCTTTACACACAGGCGTGCTGTCATCTATCTCACATAAATAACAACAAGCACTAGCTGAGTGCCAGCATTATGTTATCTAATCTGCACTACAGCCCTGAAAATGTATGCACTACTTTTATCTCTATTTTAACAGAAACTGGCTTTTAGAAAGATTGAGAAATTCACCCAGTGTTAACACAGCAAGTAAGTGGTGAGGCTAAAGTGAAATTCAGGTCAACCAATCTTCAGAATTCACAATGTTAATAATTATGCTAACCTTTCCAGACTATAGTCAGAAGGCCCCACCTTATCTTTGCTGACTTTCTTCCCCCAGACCAAGCCTTCTTCCATGGGGCGACTAATGTCCTCAACTTAGAACTACAGTTGACCCTTGAACAACACAGACTTGAACTGCGCGGGTCCACTTTTACAATAAATATGGACTACAGTACTACGCAATCCAAGGTTGGTTGAAACCACAGATGAGAAACGGTGTATATGGAGCACCAACTGTAAGTCATACTCAAATTTTTGACTGCTTGGGGCTCAGTCCCCCTAACCCCCTCTTTGTGCAAGGCTCAACTGTATAGTGTTTGACAGAGACTTTGTATCTGGTTGAGAGCAATTTACCTCTTGGAGCTGTTATCACTAACTTTTACTTTAGTGTGAATGGGGAGGTGAAGGCATTTGGTACACTGAAGGAGTTGAGCTCAAAGAAAAAGAAAAGGAAAAAAACTTTTTGGTGTCCTGGGATGGAGGATGTGATATAGGCCTGAGACAAGAGTAAAGTTTCCTATTCATCTTTGCCCATGACCCAATCATCACCTTGGGGTCAATCTGGAAGATAGCTGAGTGTGCAAACCCTGTGCACCTTTGCCCGGAAGACGCTCACCTTCCTCCCAACTGTCCTTCACGGCATCTGAGTTTCAATGCAATGGTTCAGCCCACTGCTTTTTTGGGATACAATCAATGTCAAGCTCTCCTGGTTTTACTAATACTGTGTGGAAGGACAGAAAAAGAAGGTAGAAGCTGGCTAGGAACGCTCTTCCAAGATCTTCTCTTGAGGGGAAGAGTCAGATTGTGTTTGTGCTTAGGGTCTCTGCTTTCCAATTTTCCTATTTTTTCTCAAACGCTCTGCACATAAGGACTGTTCAGTAAGGCTAAGTGACGATGACGGCGAGGACGATGATGGTGATGATGATGCAATTCTTAGGATACTATTGTCCTAAGAAAACGAAAGTAGCAGGGCAGACCTCATAGGAATAATAGAAGCCTAAAGAAGATGCTGCTCCTTAGCTTTCTTTTTGTTTTGAGAAACTGTCTTGGGTCAAGTATTTTTTTTTTCTTTTTTTTTTTTAATTTTATTTATTTATTTATTTATTTTTATTTTTGGCTGTGTTGGGTCTTCGTTTCTGCGCGAGGGCTTTCTCTAGTTGCGGCGAGCGGGGGGGGGGGGGCCACTCTTCATCGCGGTGCGCGGGCCTCTCGCCGTCGCGGCCTCTCTCGTTGCGGAGCACGGGCTCCAGACGCGCAGGCTCAGCAGGTGTGGCTCACGGGCCCAGTTGCTCCGCGGCATGTGGGATCCTCCCGGACCGGGGCTCGAACCCGTGTCTCCTGCGTTGGCAGGCGGATTCTCAACCCCTGCGCCACCAGGGAAGCCCAACTGCTCCTTATTTTTTACTCAACTACATAAAGATGTATTCTCTTTCCAAATAGAATGTTTTCTCAAGCAGTCATAGGACGTTCCATGGAAACAAACAACAGAAAATGAAACTGTTCTTTCCCCTCTTCAAACATGTTTGACTTAGCAGCACTTCGACTTCCAAAGAAGGTTAGTATTACCAATAAATCACTGTACTCACAGATGCAGAGCGAGACAGAACACAGGGCTGCCGAGGCATATATGATGACAATAGATGCCTTAGCAACAGTTTTAGCTGTTCTGCAACCAGATTGTGCCCTAAAGCAGTAAATACCCTGCACACAGGAGGTTACTTAGCGTTTGCTTTTTCTAAGTGAATAAGTAGGGAGACAGACAGACAGACACACAGAGCTTTATCATCACCATTTTATATTGTTTTTAGGGTTTGTGAAAAACAGAGTTTGAAAAGATTAGGTAACAGGAAGCTCTTAAGGTTGATACAAATCCAAAAGCTGTCATGCTTCCCTAGCCATTTAGAGAGAACTTACCAGAGAAAAGGCATTCTTACCAAAGCTCAAGGTGGGGCTGCGAACCCCATCACCATCAGCACCGGCTCACTCTGCAGAGACCTGGGAATCTGGATGTGTGTGTGTGTGTTTTTTTTCTTTTCTTGAACTTAATCTTCCATCTGTCTCATGTTCTGACATTAGATGAATTTTATCCAGCAGACATGCTTCTAGCAATTCTACCCAAAACTGTAAGTGAATTGAAACACTACACAGCCCCAGGTGGGAACCATTTCAAACTGAAATAAAAAGCCCCAGAAACCATCCAGTTCCCTTAGTGGGTGGGGGACCACTCCTTTTTAACATCCTAAGAATATGTTCTTCCTACATGGTTTTCGCTGTATCCCTGAATGCAGAGGGTGAGAAGCCCACTCTGCTTCCTCCTTCTAGTCCTCCAGGGGTGACCTGTCTGAGCTAGGGCAACTCCTTCAAAAGCTTATCCTTGGCACTCCCCTATGCTCCCCACTGATTACCCAAAGACAGCATGGATATTATACATCCGCCAAACTCACCTGAGACAAGCTTGTGAGCTTCTGAGTCTGACTTTGGTGGGGTTCCTGGTTCCTTGACTACTACCTGCATGCCCCAATGTAAGAAGAATCTCTCTCTCTTTCTCTCTCTCTCTCTCTCTCTCTCTCTCTCTCTCTCTCTCTCTCTCTCGTTGTAAGACAAGTTAAAACCCATGTGCCTCACCTTTTCAGTGGGAATGATGATGGTAGCTACATTACAGCTTTGTTGTGAGAATTAAGTGACATAACCTTGAAACAGAGAGAGAGACAGACAGACAGAGTGTTTGTGTCACCTCTCATTCTCTCTCTCGGGATGCTTTTCCTGAGAAAAGATGGTATACTTATCCTTCTGAAATGTCCAGAAATCCCAAAACAGGCAACAAGAGGCAACTCCCTTGCATTGATTCTCGTGCTCTTGCCTTTGCTTCTCCTGGACTAGCCCTTTACACCATCACTGAAGTAATTTCTGAAATTGGAATGTGAGCATAAGTAAAAGTCAGTCTGCTGTGCTTCAGACCATAGGCCTGTTTCTGATCCAGGTACAGGGAATGTTCCACAGGAACAGACTGGCTCACCAAAGGACTGCTTCAAGATTCCAGTCCAACCGTTCGGTTTGCTAGCCATTTCTTCTCTGTGTAGTTCCCTCAGGAACCTCAACTAGTGACAGTTGACCTAGGGGAAAAGCCCATGTTCAGCTGACCCTGCATCCTAGCCATTGGTCGACAAGTCAATCTTTCCATGCTTAATATCTGTCATCATTTTGGCAGGCTGAAAATGTATGCAGGGGTGCTGGCTGTGGGGCAGGGCATCAGGGAATAAAGTTCCACATGAAGAAATAAGAGCTCTGAGGTTGGGAGAGATTGAGAAAGAGCCTCAATGTTCAGAGTTCAGACCCATGGTATCAACGGGAATAAGATTCATTAAGAAGGGTAGACAGGCTTGTGTGGGAGAGCCAACTGGTAGACAATACTAACCAGCCTTTGTCCTCAGGGAGAGGACATATCTGTCTCAAATAAATCAGAATATGACAGAGAGCCTGTGGGAGTTGTTAGATATAAGAAAGAACAAGAACGTGAGAATAAAAAAGGAAAGTAGGTGGGGTTGGTAAGGCGACGGTAGGGTCTGTACCACATATCAGGGAATTCCAGCATGTTTCAGAGCCAGGATCTTCCACTCTGGGGTTCTCAAAGAATGCTGGGGATTTGGGACACCCTAGGAACAGGTATCATTTTAGTTCAACCTAGATTAGGCTCAAGTGGTCCCAAGGGTCCTTGGTCTTCCCCCTCGGGGTCAGAGACTCTGACCACACTCCTTAAATCTCAGGACTTGCTGCTTCCAACTCATTTTGACACACAAATGAGCATAGCACAGCCTAAAGGTTATTTACTATTAACATAGGGGATTAGAGACCTTTAAGAAAAATAAAAGCTAAAGTCCAACTCTACCCAATGGCTGGATAATATCCCAAGTTTAGTTTATTAAAACTGGAAAACCAGCAAGTTTGAGGAAGAACTTACAAAATATTCATCGTAAAAATCACTGCCTTGAGTTGCAGTGAATTTTAATAATTGAGACTCATTATGTTTGACCCATAAAGAATAACCTTGATGGTTATTTGTTATGTATTCAGTTTTGTTTGCCTTAACTTAAGCTTAAATATTAATGGAAAAAAGAAAACCTACAAAATCCCTCAAGCTTCACTGTAGGAGTCCAATACTTTTTAGCTGGTGGCAATGAGTATAATCATCTTTTCTGTGCTAATTTTTGAAGACAGCAACAAACATTGAAGAAAATAATTTAAAGAATGCTGGCTAGAATATTGGACAATTTGCATATGCAAAACACACAGCTTATATTCTGGGAGTCTCTTTTCTCAGATAAACATATTTAAGAATGTGGGAGATGATAATCTATAAAATATGGGGAGGGATTTCCTGGTTGTGTTAGGGGAGGAAAAAGTGTGCTGTTAATGGTAACTGGCTACAAAGCTGTTGAGAGTGCTCCTTATCTGGGTTACTACAGTCTGGTTTGCCTTAGTGATAATGTAACACAGTAGTTAAGAAGGGTGCAGTCTTCATCAACAGATTTTCTACGTTTAGATCTTAGCTCCATCAATTACTAACTGTGTGCGCGACTTTGAGCAAGTTAAACTCTATGTGCTTCCACTACTATTCAATGGGAATAAACATGGTAGCCACACTGAAGGTTTGTTGAGAGGATTAAATGAAAATATAAACCTTGACCAAGTACTTGGAAGATACTAAATGCTCAATCTCTGTTAGCTATTGTTATTTGGTCATAACAGGGATGGCTAAAGGACATCTCGTTAGACATCATTTTCACTGCAAATAACGGTCTATACTTCTGAAAAAATTAATTTTAAAATAGCAAATCTTTTTAAAATTCAAAAGTTATTCCAAACATTTAACAAGTGGTTATTAAGCAGATCATCTGAGATTATCATAGGGAATCTGTGGTATTAGTAATACCCAGGAGCTTTCAAAGCATTTGAGGATATATAATTAATTCACCACTCATTGAGTACAAATTAATGGCAAGCAGATATCAGTTGATTTGTGGACATGTTTTGCTTAACATTCTTTTCTTCTTGACCCTGCAACTAAGGTTCTTCAAGCAGGTCATAACTTAGTAAATGAGTAAACTGACACAGAATTGCAATATGATATGATTAATGCAATAACAGGGCTCTGTAGAAGGCACAGTGGTGATACAAAGTGAGCAGTAGCAATTTATTTCATTTTAGTGGATTAGGTAAGGCATTAGCAGAAAAGTAGAATTTTTGACAAACCCAAGAGATAACCGGATTGATCAAGAAGAAACACATGCAAAGATCTAAGGTAAAAACATCACGACGTAATGGTATGCCCGGACTATAGAATACGTGGAAGCAGTTGGGGGAGAGGGGGAGGGATGCCAAAAATAAAGAGGCTGGAGGATCTTTTAAGCTCAATGTAGGCCACAGAGAGTCTGCTGGGGTTATGGAGCAGCAGATAATCTCAAAACTGAATTTCAGAAAGATTACAAAGAGAACAAGATACACCAATTCAAATTCCAGAAACAACACTGGGTTAATTTACATAATTTCAAAAATAAAAATGTGCCTAAAGTGACCTGATGAAGGTCACAGGCAAAAACAGGGGCAGGGAGTTCAGCTATTGACAGACCAGAACCTGATCAGCAAAGTAGAAAAGAGTGATGAAAGCAAGAAGTAATTTCATGCAGGAACTCTGACTTACTACTTACTACTAAAAGAATCATTGTATTTCTCACCCTTTACTTCTCTTCTTCTTGTTACCTGACCTCTTTTGTGCCAATTTTCTAATTTGGCTTTACATTTTGCTTACACAGCAGAGGTTAGTTACAACAATGAAATACCCTATGTATAGGCCGTTTATTATGTGCAACCATATAGTTTCTGCATATCTCATTTACTGCCCATAACAAACCTCATGGTACCTTTGTTATCTTGATTTTAGATAGGAGGTCACTGAAGCTTATAAAGGGCTGAGTGATTTGTCCAAGCCACATAGTTAATGGGTGACATAATTTGGAATGAGAACTCAAGTGTTTCTGATTCCAGCACAGCTTGTGAACTATATGTTGTACACTCGCATTGAAAGTTGCTCTTAGGTTAAGACTTCTGATCTTGGAAAGTCCATGAAGCGTTTGTAGAAAGTGAGCCTTAAGGGTAGGTGAAAACCTCTCTAATCAAATCGGACGAATGAAAAATCTGAATGAACAAAGGACAAAATTGTACCTCTCATTAGGTAACCATGTGTCTCATAACCTCTAAGTCATGCCAACTGACCCATGATTCCTTAGGTCCAGAGATGCCTGAATAAGGGTTGGAAAGAGTAGAAACAGGATATTCATGATGGGAAATTAGTCAGAGGCAATGGAAGAAGATGCTGAAAATATGGTAGCACCATGGTCTAAACATTTTGCAGGGTTGTTTGGTTTGGTTTGGTTTTCCTCATGCTTAGTACCTCTTTTAGCAAGCCAAATGACAAAGATTTAATCATTCTTTTATGAACACAGGGCTTCTAAAACTTCAAATAAGGCCCTGCATGGATTTTACCAACTTCAGAAACATTATAAATAATTTCAAAAATAGATATTTCTCTAATTTTCTTTTAATATTTCTCCTGCTTTAACCTATCTTGGGGGAAAAGATATTCCAGATCTGAGAGAGGAGTAGAATGTCAGCTAATCAAATACACATAGAGGACTTCCCTGGCAGTCCAGTGGTTAAGACCCCAGCTTCCAATGCAGGGGGCGCAGGTTAGATCCCTGGTCGGGGAACTAAGATCTCACATGCCACATGGCATGGCCAAAAAATTTAAAAATTTAAAAATAACAACAACAAAACAAACAAACACACATAGAGAAGCACTTTCAATTTTTCCTCTATAAGGAAAAAGTCCTCTTTCTTTCTTCCAGATGTACTGAGTACTTTGACTTCTATTTTTTACCTACTACGGTTCTATAGACAAAACAAAATAGACAAATATTGAATTAAATTAACATATTTTGGCAGATAATTACTGAATTTGGGCATTCAGGACTAATTAGTTCAAATTGCTTCAAATTCTGGTTCTATTCTATACAATACATGGCAGGTAACCTCTGTCTGAATGTTCTACGATGGTTTCATATTCACATCATAGTCAAAACTAAAGTCATTAAGTACCCCTTCACAAATTATTTATTCTCCTGACTTGGGACTTGGTTACTTCTATAAATGGTACCACCATTCTCGCAGCCACCCAAGCTCATAAACTTCAGAATCTTTTTGGACACGTTTTTTTTTTTTTCCTCTGTGTAGCTGTCACATTTCCTTTACAGACTTTGTTTATTATTTCAAACAAAAGACATGGAGCATCCATAAATCTATTTTTGGGGAAGGGAGGCTAGAAGGAATAAGAAAAAATACATAATACCTAGTTTACAGCACTCAAAATATTTTTGAAAAAATTAGTTGATTAATCAAAATTTTCTCTATTTACTTTCATGTAAATATATTTAGGAAAGTAATATTTACATGAAAATATTTCCTTTGCGTTTTCATTCCACCCAAGGGTTTCAAGTGCCTAGTGGATAGTTCTGTATGAATGCATATATTTGCTGGCAATATCTGGAAAACACCTGAAATATCTTAATGATAGATACAAAGGCATTTTTTGTCCTTGAATTACATAAACAATTGCCTCTTTTAGCCCTCTTGATTTATGTAGTGTAAATCTGAACCCTTGATTCTTCCTTTTCTGTAGGCACAGGATCAAATTTTGCATTCATTCCATACTCTCAATATCCAGTTTCCTCTCATTAACCTTGGTTGGTCACAGGGCCAGCTCTGTCTTTATCCTTGGACTCATATTCAAAAAGACTGGATCTGAAAACAGATTATTTAGTTGATTTTTTAAAAAATTTATAATCCTCCTGTCACAGAAAAAATTAGAGTTATTAAAGAATTTATTGAAATTTTCAAATAATTTCATGATCATGTTATGTATTTGGGTGATCTAATTTGGGTGACTTTTTACACATAAACCAAGAAAAGAAATATAAAAATGTCTAACTAAAAAAAGGAAACTAATAGCAGATTGTACCTACAGGAAGCTTTGTAAAGATTGGGGAAAAAATCGTCTTTTAACAGGTCGACAAAGCTGACATTTCATATAAGAAAGAAAATGGAATGTGAAGCTTATTGTATTTTATGATGACTGCACAAAGCTTCAATGACCCCCAGAAACAACCCTGTATCTGTGAAGAGCTCTTACTTCAGGGGAATTCTACCTAGGGCTTCACTACTGCTTCTCTGGGGGACCTTGCTTAAGTCACTCAGTTTCTCCACATGTTAATTTTGTTACCCAAATAGAAAAACTGTAAAGGTCTTCCTTAGTTACCTCAGAGGAAGCATTAAAGTATGAAGTAGATAGTTTCTTTAAATAGTTTCTTGCTGCTAGAGAAAATCTCCCACAAAGAAGAGGACTTGAAGTGTTGAGTATAATAAATACGATGTATCACATCTCCTGCAGCATTTGAAACCACCCTATCAATAATAAAAAAAAGCAATGCCATCTACATAATGGGTCAATAGCATTTGAGAAACAGACCAAAAAAAAAAAGAGAGAGATGCTCTTTAATTCAATTATGTTGAAAAGTTGACTCATTTCTTCCTGTCTGTCACAGGACAAAAATGTGAGAGGCTGAGAATTACATGCAAAACTGAGAAGAATTGAATCTGAGATGTCTGATTTTGATTTGGCTAGCCCATGCTGCTGTACAAAAATAGCCCTGGGCATTAATCTGTCAGGTCCATTATTATGCCTATATCTGAAATTTATACATTGGTTTATGGTAGCAATAGACATTTATTGAGTTCTGATCACCTGCCAAGCTCCGTGCTGCACACCTTAGTAGTGATGGTCCCAACCCAGTGGGTTTCCAATCTAATAAGACAGGCAAAGCAATTAAGACACAGACTCAGAGGAAGAAAAATGACTAATGCATGCTGAGGAGATGGAACAGCTTTCCTTTCCTTTGCTACACCTTGTGTAGCCCACTGTGGTGTCTTTGTTCAAGGAAGCTAAAGAAGTATTTTCTAGACCAAGAGGGTGTGAGGATGGCTGTCAGCAGCATGCTCAGATCACCTGTTCACTTCGTATTTTTTGACATTGATGCGAGGAGTAGATTTTCAGATGTTTTCCTGGTCCAATTCAATTCCTTGTGTGAGGTATTTTCTTATCCTTTTTGTCTCCTCATATCTCATTTTCCCCCTGCATCTATAGCAACATTACCACTTTTCCCCACCATAATTACTTAATGTCTCCCTTTAAAATGCCCTAATAGTCCCCTTCCCTCATTTTGGGTGATGCAGCATCTTCTTTTTCATCCAAAGCATGTATCAAGGCTCTCCATGCACTTGATAATGAACTTGGTGAGTTGAGCAGGTATGGTCCTTGATCCCAACTCATATAAAATTTAATGCAAAAGATACTGAACCATTTTTACAATGTTTGCATAGCCTTAACAATTGTCATTGAACAAATGCATTCATTAAATGTGAAATGCTAATAAAGACTTAAGTAAATTCAAAAAAGCTGAAAATAGGGATATGAAAATTACATATTTTTATAGGGTGGAAGTGATGGTAATTAGATCTGATTCTCCTTAATTATGAGGACATGCCATATTATTCTGCTTCATTGGTACATGAGCATATAAATTCAGGCTGCTTAGTATTAAAGTTCAGTCTGAAGACTTTCTTCACTAGCTGAAGACTATTACTAATATTTTCAAACCAGGTAGACATCACTTTTAGTTCAAAAACAAAGATAACCATTTATAAATGCATTTCAGTAGTTGTTTTTTTAAAATGATTATAATCATTGGCCTATAGATACAAAGAAGACACTGATATCTCAAAACATATCAATCAGTAGGCAGTGTAGGAAAACATAGACTCTGATAAGAGAAATTGTACAGTCCATAAAGGTCCAGATTAATGGATGAATTTCCAAGGATTACCAGACACTCACATTCTCTGCAATATTCCAAATCTAAAGCACTGCACTGGACACTACTATAGAACTGTAAAGAAAAAGTTCCTGCCTTCAAGGAATTTACAGTCAAATTGGGGAAAAAAACCCTAAATAAGTGAAAAAATTACCTGAAACCTAAATAAATGGTAAATCAATGAGACCAACCCAAAAGTACAATAATAGTGTATGAAATGTTGTGGTTTTGGTGCTCTCCAAAGAAATCCAAACTTTAGTCTTTCCTGTTTTAAAGTTAATTTTTAACCTCAGATGCATAGACTAGGATTGGTCTTGAAAAACACTATTGGTACATGCAGCCTGCTTCTATTTAATGGATTGAGAAATTAATATTTGATGGGAAAAAAATTGAGGGTCTTTTGCAAACCAGTCAAAGAGGGATTTAGGGGCAAAAGTGATCCAGGGCTGATTAAAACATACTTTACTGCATCTCCCCTTAAACTATCTTTGTTCCTGCTGGCTACTATTAGACCATATTACTCCCAAATGTCCATGGCAATTTCCACAAAGAGCCAAGATGAAGAAACATATTTACATGAGAGAGGTAGAGACAGACAGACAGACAGACAGACACACACACACACACACACACACACACACACACACACACACACGCACGAAGAATAAATTCTGGGTAACAGAGTGTAGCTAATTACAGCCCTACATTTATATCTGATGCCAGATTTCTCTTATGGTGCCCTTGTCCTTTGATTTTATTCTTCCGGTAAAAGTTGTCCTTCAACTTAATACTCAGACAGAAAGTGGAGTGTTTTTTAACCTGTAAGCATTCACTCAAGGAGAACGCATTCTATTGTGAGAGGTTAGCAACTCAAGGGCTAATGTAAGATGCACGTTTTGCTGATACTAGTTCAAGGCTGTGATGGCCTCAGGAGGCCTGTCCCACGTGGTGATAATTAACTTTTAATGTAAGCCTGGAGGGCAAAACACTTAAGAGTTATTTAGTTATCTCCAACAGAATGAATAGGTAAATGCTAACATATGTTTATCAATACCTGATATACTTGGCTATTATTATAAGAAAAGTCTTGCTTTTCCAGCATGTTTGTTCTATTTCTCTCAATCCGGTATTATAGGGAATTGGTTGCCAATCTTTAGAAATGTGTAGTGAGGGCATATAGTCTTAGAGATTAGATGAAGAACAGCAGGTGTAAGTCATGCCTGCTGCCACTCCCATTTCTATGTTCATATTTGGCTGGTATTGCTAATTTATCACAGAATTTTTTTCCCTGATTCTGGACTCTATTTTAGAAGCCTTCTTAATATGGCATTTGGAGTAGAAACGTGCACTTGATGCAACATATTTATGCCAGTATTAGACCATAAATTCACTGAGTACCATAAATTCACCATGGACCTCCCTGACTCATCATGGACCTCTACGCTCATCCTATTGAAGGTGCTCAGTAACATTTGTTGAACAAATAAGATACAACAGATCTAAAGAATCATTCTGCCTAATCTAGATAGATAGATAGATAGATAGATAGATAGATAGATAGATAGATAGATACAGATGCATATATATTACAATTCAGGAAACTAACCTTCATATATTAAACAATATCCCCAGCAAGTTAGAGGTAATTTAGGAATTCAGTCCTCTACTCCACTGAAAAGACTTCTTTCTAGGACACCCCTTATCTCAAAGTAAATGTAAGTGTAAATTTCATAAAATTAAATAAGAACATTTCTACTTCATTTATTGGTGAAACTCAGAATTATCTGAAAACTGACTATTGTATTTTTATTTTCTATATCATACATCATTAATATGATTTAGTTATATATGTGTGTGTGTGTGTGTGTGTGTGTGTGTGTGTATAGGAAACACACATATATTACATAGTGATTAAAATCTTTGAACTTTCCAACATCCATGACCAAACAACCTATTAGTAAGTTCTGTCCATCTAACATATGGCCTACCTGAGATATTTAGCCAAATATTATTTCACATAAATTGCTAGCATGCATGAAACAATCAATTAAAATTGAGCCCACTTTTAATGGGACCTAAAGAAACTTAAAAGCTTTTGTACAGCAAAAGAAACCATAAACAAGATGAAAAGACAACCTTCAGAATGGGAGAAAATATTTGCAAACAAAGCAACTGATAAAGGATTAATTTCTAAAATATACAAGCAGCTCATGCAACTCAATATCAAAACAACAAACAACCCAATTCAAAAATGGACAGAAGACCTAAATAGACATTTCTCCAAAGAAGATATACAGATTGCCAACAAACACATGAAAGGATGCTCAACATCACTAATCATTAGAGAAATGCACATCAAAACTACAATGAGGTATCACCTCACACCAGTCAGAATGGCCATCATCAAAAAATCTACAAACAATAAATGCTGGAGAGAGTGTGGAGAAAAGAGAACCCTCTTGCACTGTTGGTGGGAATGTAAATTGATACAGCCACTATGGAGAACAGTATGCAGGTTCCTTAAAACACTAAAAATAGAACTACCATACGACCTAGCAACCCCACTACTGGGCATATACCCTGAGAAAACCACAATTCAAAAAGAGTCATGTACCACAATGCTCATTGCAGCACTATTTACAATATACAGGACATGGAAGCAGCCTAAGTGTCCATCGACAGATGAATGGATAAAGAAGATGTGGCACATATATATACAGTGGAATATTACTCAGCCATAAAAAGAAATGAAATTGAACTATTTGTAGTGAGGTGGATGGACCTAGAGACTGTCATACAGAGTGAAGTAAGTCAGAAAGATAAAAACAAATACTGTATGCTAACACATATATATCGAATCTAAAAAAAAAAAAAAAGGTTCTGATGGACCTAGGAGCAGGACAGGAATAAAGACGCAGACATAGAGAATGGACTTGAGGACATGGGGAGGGGGAAGGGTAAACTGGGACGAAGTGAAAGAGTAGCATTGACATATATACACTACCAAATGTAAAGTAGATAGCTAGTGAGAAGCAGCTGCATAGCACAGGGAGATTAGCTCGGTGCTTTGTGACCACCTAGAGGGGTGGGATAGGGAAGGTGGGAGGGAGACGCAAGAGGGAGGAGATATGGGGATATATGTATACATATAGCTGATTCACTTTGTTATACAGCAGAAACTAACACAATTTTGTAAAGCAATTATACTCCAATAAAGATGTTAAAAAAAAAATTGAGCCCACTTTTAAACAATTTCCACTAGATAGTGCCTAGGGGATATTGAAAAAGAAAAAAAAGAAAATATGGGTGGCTGAAATTCCTGTCCAATTCAACTCTGAATATGTACCAAGCCAGTGCTCCATGAATGGGAAGTCTAGATACATAAGTAACAACGCAAGGACACTGCAACTCTGCTAGGACATTTCAGAGTGACCAACTGCAATAGCGTTGGTCACACTCAGTGTCACTTAGGGTCTATGTTTACTCCAAAAGGGATATATATCTCCCCTTTGCCGGAAGCCAGTTACTTTACTCATGGGCAAGAACTTTCGTTGAAAGGGCACAGACATGAGTTTATTCCTCTGACCCTAGAAGAGAGAAGAAATTCTAAAGAATAATCAAATTTCCAGCAAAAATGTTAAAATCTGTACAGGAAAAACTATTATGCATGAGTTCTTACGTAGTAATTGCATAGATGGTTTCCAAGAAATACTGATTTTTTTCCCTTTCATTATGGTTAGATCAGGAAATACTAGCCAAGTGGTAACTGATGCAATAATTTACAATCACATGTCTCAATCCCAAATCATCTTTCCTTTGACAGACGTGAAGTCCAGTAGATACACTGGGGGGAAAAATGATTGGTTACAAGTAAAACTGACAGCAAAATACAATCGTGCAAATTATATTTTATAAGTAGGTACACTTATAAGTAAGTATTTTATAAGTAGGTACACCTAAAAATCATAGGCATAATAATTTGCTCCAAAAACAGAAGTAAAAACAAAGTGAAAAACAGGCCAGTTGAAATCTCACTGGTGTCTCTAAGATACAATGAAAAGTAATAACATCAGATTCTTATAGCAATTGTGATCTCAGAAGCTAATACAGTTTGCACACCCTTGGGAAAAGAAAGACTAGCATTAATGCTATGACCAAGAAAGTATTATTAGCTATTAAACAAGATAGTCAAAGCCGCCGAAACATTCCCTATATTACCTTGATTACAGCAGCAAAACATTCCCTATATTACCTTGATTACAGCAGCAAAAGGTGAGAGACATAATAGCTGAATTCTGACATCAAATAGTCTTTGCTATAGACTACTCAAAGGGGGAGGAAACAAAAAAAGAGCACATTCAGGTTTTGTTCAACTAGATTCAAGCACATTTGTCTAGGAATTTCTGTGCAACCAGATCTACTTAGCTCAGGGATTCTCCCTTCTAATTAGTTAACATTGCTGCCGAAAGAGACAGTGGCCTGGGTAGGCAGAGTCTCACTCTCTTGATTGTCTATTTGAGTTTGCTTTCAATTGGTGCAATCTGGGAATTCTTTCTCTTCGACTGTTTTCCAAACCCTTAGGAAAACCCAAGAGACTGGGACCCATCTAGAGGAGGAACAGAACAGGGAGTATTTCATGTAATATTTATGAGTTTCCCTACCTTAGATCTTCACACCCCAAAGGAGAATTCTTCTCCAAATATCGTTACATAAATGGGTATCTTCCTGATAATATCTCCATTCATTTAACTATTTATTCTTGCAACATGAACGTTTTCAGTATGCTCCATAAAGTAGGCACTCCAGTAGATGAGGGTAGGGGGTGGGGTAGTTCAAAGTCATTGCCATGATGCAGTGAAATAATAATCATAGCTTTGACTTACTAAGTATTGATACTTACTATATGCAGACGCTAAATGCTTTGTAATCATTATATAGGCAAGATGATCTGCAGTAACGCTTTAGAGAAGCTATTAGCATCCCAATTTTACAGATAAGGAAACTGAGACATGGAGAGGTGAATTAATTTGCACATTGTTACATAACTACTAAATGACAGGTCCTTTATTTAATCGCTGGCTGTTTTCATGTTCACACACTATAGGGCTACATTTTGCTGCTTTGCCTAAGACATGAACTCTGTAAAGCAACTATCACAGAGGACTCTTCTAAATTACAGGACTTACCATCATTATTCAAGAGGCCTGATGTTCAGCAGGAGATGTAAAATATGAACAAGTCATAATAATATACCATCATATAAAAAATTGTAAGTACTGCAAAATGTAATGAGAAATGAGAGGATGGAGTCTAATGATAAAATTTATTGGGTTTATTATGTGCCAGATACATGTGCATAACACCTTTCCTGCAATTTGGAAATCCAAAAAGCTCTAAGAGTCATACCTTTTGCATAATTAATTCAGCAACGAAAACTGCCCTGAAGTGATATAAGGCTATTTATAGTCTTTATTTCTCCCACTTATTCCACTACAGAAATATGACTGTGTCTGAATTGGAGATGTCATCCTAGATCCCACTGTAGAGCTGTTAAATATTACACAGCGTATGCACCATACTTTCTTTCTAAAAGGAAAACTAATCTAAATTCCAAAACACATCTGGCTTCAAGTTTTTCAGGTGATAAACTTTGGACCTGCAGCATTTCTGACTCAGAAAGGCACATGGATCTGTCAGGGTTCAAATAGGGAAGCAGAGTCACTATCAATGCAAAGGAATAAGAGAATGATTAATATAATTTGACCTTATGTCATCGCGGGTGTTGCTGGGGAAAAAAGGTGGAGTTAGAATTTCAGAAAAAGAGGCACAAGCCTGCCCTTCTAAGACTCTGTGCCCCTTTTGAGAAAGGGGTCACTGAGTAGTTGGTCTATGGGAAGTGCTTGCTTCTGAGTAGCTCTTCCCTGTGGGTCTGAAGTTGAGTGTCTGATATTGGACCGGGGCTGCCAACGGGAAGAAGAGCTGTTTGCAGAGTGAGGAGAGACAAGCTGCAAGCCACCAGGTACCTCTTCATCTGTCCAACTGAGAGCAAAGACGTTCTGGGAATAACGACCTATGCTTTACTTCTGTCTCCCACATCTTGAGCAAGTCCCTCCTTTGGTCAACTCTAACCTAAAATCCTACAGGGAAGGGGATTTAGGAAGCATAATTCCTAGCTTAGCCAAGTTGGCAATGGAACAACCCTACACAACTTGGCCTGAGACAGGAAACGATGGGGTTGAGGCTAGGGTGATATAAATGTGGTAAGTTATACAAGCGCAGGGTCATATCCTGTCTTTATTTAAATTTTTGATTTTTTTCCTCATGGACTTTTTGCACTAATTTTGATTTTTTAAAACATTGGATTAAAATACGGTTTACCTGGATTCCTGAATTTTTTGTTGCTCCCTTAAATTTCATGCCTCAGGTGGGTGCCTCACTTATTTCACCCTGGTTCTGACCATGCCAGCAGGTCATAGTTCGTTGACAAGTGGGATGATCCCAACCTTCATTCCTGTACCATTAGCACTCCAGCCTGTATTATGATACTATATTTATGCATTACTTTTTGTCACAGAACATAGAAGTATTAAGAAGTGCCCTAGGGAAACATCTGCAATTCTGCCCCATTGTGTACTAGCAACCTGATTTCCCCTTGACAGGTCAACAAATTACCCCATTCAGTAAAGTAACCCCTTTCTTTGAAAGGGACAGGAAGTAAAAACTTTACTAGTGGGTAATTAGACATAACAGTGAAAGGGTCATTCCCATTTCTACTCTTATGTCTTGGAGCCATGATTCCTACCTATGGGAGAAAGAGTATCGCATATTGGTGGCTGATTCAGAGTCTATTCTACATTCTGAAAGACATTTCCCCTCTTGTACAAGATGTTGCCATCCAGCTGGTGCCGTAACTAAGCCTTAATAAGAGCTATTCCATTGTTTTATAAGTCCAGCTCCTTCAAAATGTTGGGGAACATGTTACCATGGCCAGCGAATTCCATGAGCATGAGCCCATTGCTGTACTTCACTGATTGTAAAATCAGTTCTTGGTCAGAAGCAATGTTGTGTGGAATTCTATGACAGTGAATGAGTAAGTTCTGTCCATGCATGGATAGTGCTTTTGGCAGAAGCCTTGTGGTCAGGGATGACAAATCCAAATCCAGAGTAAGATCTGTTCCAGTAAGATCAAAGCACCAACCCTCCCTCATGGAAGTAGTTCAAAGTAATCAACCTGCCATCAGGTGGCTGGCTATCCTCTCCCTCTCCCCCCACCCCCGAAAATTCTGCATCTATTATTTTTTCTGATAGCAAAGACTTTCAAAGGGTGATGGCTGCTGCTTCACTTCCAACTCTCAAAACTTACTAATTCCTTTGGCCAAATTTAACCTGGAGCTCCACAGGGAAGGGGATCATAGAAAACATAGGCCCAGCTTGACCGACTCAACAACACAACAAGCTAGCACATCAGAGAAGGTTCTTTGGACAACCTTAATTTAGAAGAACAGTCGGGACTTACAAAGTAAGGATGAAAAGACATCATTTCATGAAAGAATTCTCATATTGGCAAAGATACAGAAACTGCAAAACACGCAGTTTGGGAAATGGCAAGTGTTCCAGTTTATTTAAAACTTAAGATGTCTGTTGGTAGTAGGACCAATAGCTAAAACAGTTGCTTGGTCACAATCATAGAGAATCCTGAATTCTAGGCTTAGGTGATTGGATTTTATTTAGCAGCTAAAAGGGTGGTAGAAAGATTTTTGAGCAGAAAGATAAAACAATAAAAGTAGTGTTTTAAGAAAAATTCCAATGTGGTATATTTGGGTGTACAGCATGAATCGAAGAAAATCAAGTCTGTAGAGGGAGACATACTAAGAAAATTATTATAATTTTTTTAGGTTAAAGGAATAAGTGTCTGAAATAGAGGGTAGTCTGTTTCTTCCTCCTCCATTCATGGGCAAAACTGTAAAACTGAAACTTCAATCTTTTTCTTCCTTAACACATTTTTTCCTGTTATTTTCCAAATGAAGTAGAATTCTAATACTCTCTTCTCATCAAAAGTTATTGTCCAAACAATAAATGCTGGAGAGGGTGTGGAGAAAAGGGAACCCTCTTGCACTGCTGATGGGAATGTAAATTGGTACAGCCACTATGGAGAACAGTATGGAGGTTCCTTAAAAAATTAAAAATAGAACTACCATATGACCCAGCAATCCCAGTACTGGGCATATACCCTGAGAAAACTGTAATTCAAAAAGAGTCATGTACCACAATGTTCATTGCAGCTCTATTTACAATAGCCAGGACATGGAAGCAACCTAAGTGTCCATCAACAGATGAATGGATAAAGAAGATGTGGCATATATATACAGTGGAATATTACTCAGCCATAAAAAGAAACGAAATTGAGTTATTTGTAGTGAGGTGGATGGACCCAGAGTCTGTCATACAGAGTGAAGTAAGTCAGAAAGAGAAAAACAAATACCATATGCTAACACATATATATGGAATCTTAAAAAAAAAATGGTTCTGATGAACCTAGGGGCAGGACAGGAATAAAGACACAGACGTAGAGAATGGACTTGAGGACACGGGGAGGGGGAAGGGTAAGCCGGGACAAAGTAAGAGAGTAGCATTGGCATATATACGCTACCAAGTGTAAAATAGATAGCTAGTGGGAAGCAGCTGCATGGCACAGGGAGATCAGCTCGGTGCTTTGCGACCACCTAGAGGTGTGGGATAAGGAGAGGGGATATGGGGATATACGTATGCATATAGCTGATTCACTTTGTTATAAAGCAGAAACTAACACAACACTGTAAAGCATTTATACTCCAATAAAGATGTTAAAAAAGTTATTGTCCAGAAATTATCTTAAATTAATTCCTACTAATATATAGATGGATAACATCTTAACAACTTAGGTAGAAGCATTGCTTCTGCTTCTTAAAAGTTTCTTGAACCATGAATACCTTTGGGAATTTAATGAAAGCTAAAGGTTTTGTCTTTAGAGAAATGACTGCTTACACTGAAATATAAAGTATTGCAGGTAATTTTAATGCATTCCCACCTGTACTGAATCCTATACGTGAATCTTTAAATACTGTGATCTTGAGGTCAAATACACTTATCCAAAAAAAGAAAGCCATTCTTTGGCATTTAAGCATCCTTGTGTAAATGGGGACATTTTTTAAGAGAAGAGCTTTCAAGTGCCCCTGGAATTATAACTACTTAGACACCAATATCCATTTTGCCTATGAGAAATTCCACAGAATGCAGAGGTAACCGGGCATGAGGAAAATAAGAACTCCCTGAACCTAGGAGCAGGACAGGAATAAAGACGCAGACGTAGAGAATGGACTTGAGGACACGGGGAGTGGGAAGCGTAAGCTGGGACGAAGTGAGAGAGTGGCATGGACATATATACACTACCAAATGTAAAACAGATAGCTAGTGGGAAGCAGCTGCATAGCACAGGTAGATCAGCTCGGTGCTTTGTGTCCACCTAGAGGGGTGGGATAGGGAGGGTGGGAGGGAGACGCAAGAGGGAGGGGATATGGGGATATATGGATATGTATAGCTGATTCACCTTGTTATAAAGCAGAAACTAACACACCATTGTAAAGCAATTATACTCCAATAAAGATGTTTAAAAAATAAATAAGAGCTTCCCGCTCCCTCCCTTCTTTGTCTGCAGATTGAAAACTAGTGATTTTTTAAGAAGTCTATTGCCACTACCATAAAAAAGAATGTAAGCATAGGACTTAAAATGAAGATAAATTTGCTTTTCATTCCCACTCAAGAATTAATTCCAGCCAAGCCACATGGCAGGGTAGGAGGGAGGCATGAGGAAGAGCAGGGAAATGCTTCTTCTTTGGCAGGGGCCCAATAAGACCACCTGTTGTGCTTTCCCACATATGTTCATAATGCCAGGGACCCAGCACTAAGCACCAGCAAAACACACACTGTGAGCTGTTCTCAGGGGTTGGGGGAGCAAGTGATGATCCCAGCACCTCTTTTGACCTCAAGTCCACATTTGAGCTCTGATTGACCAAAGTTTTAGTTCACGTTATCATGAAGCAGAGGGATTGTTATAAACTATAATATAATAAAAAGTTGTTACATAATAAATAATATAAGTTATTGATATGTAATATATGTGACTCCATCGGCCAATTTGTGTTTACTAGGACAGAACACTAACTAGTTATAGATATTCAGGACACAGCAACACACACCTTTCTTGGTTTACCCCTTTACATTATGAGGCCCACTCGGTGACATTTACTTGAAAGGTAGAAGAGCCACTTACTTGATAAGGGCTCAGAAAAAAGAGTGGTTATGGATGAAATGTTTGCTCCTCCCGAAAATTCGTATGTTGAAATCTAATCCCCATAGGATGGAAGTGGGGCCATTAGGGGGTAATTAGGTCATGAGGGTGGAGCCCTCCTGAATGAGATTAGTGCTTTTATGAGAAGAGGCCAGAGAGCTAGCTCTCCTTTTTTTCCATCATGTGAGAATACAATTAGAAGTTGGCAATCTGCAACCTAGAAAAGGACCTTCCCCAGAATCTGACCTTGCTGAAACCCTTATCTGGGACTTCCAGCCTCCACAACTGTGAGAAATACATTTCTGTTGTTTATAGGCCACCCTGTCTATACTATTTTATTATGGCAGCCTAAACTAAGACAGAAAGACAAGAATAATTGTATAGTCTTTATTAAATGCCAACTGCATTATACAGGGTCGTGTTGCTCCAAGTGCAGTCTGTAGACCAGCAGCAAGAGCATCACTTAAGAACTTGTTAGAAATGCATAATCTTGGGCCCCATCCCAGACATACTGAACTGCAACCTACATAATAACAAGATCTCCAGGTGATGCCGAATTATGGTACGGCCTCAACTGTTGCAACAAGATTTTAAAATATAGTGGCTTAAACAACACAGAAATTCATGCTTCTCTCACTGAACAGTCCAATGAAGGGGCAGTCATCTCAGCTTCTAGGGCTAAAACACCTGCAGCTGTTTTGTCATCTTCTAGCTGCGGGAGGAGAAAGGGCAAGAGGAATGCAGGCTCATTCCTTTCTTTTAGTGGTAGGGCCACAAGTGGCACAATTTATGTCCAGAACTCATCAACATGGTTATATCTACCACAAGAGAGATCACGTAAGGTAGTCTTATGCCAGGTGACCCTGTGCCCCTCTAACCTCAGGAATCCATCCCACTGTTAAAAAAAAAAAAAAAAAAAAAAAAGTAAGGAAAATCAATATTAGCAGGTAGCCAGCAGTGTTTGCTGCAACTTTATAAGCCAGGCCTTTTGCTATCTGACCTGGACAACCCTATGAAGAACATGACACTAATCTCAGTTTTCACGTATACTAAGTGCTACCCGAACCAAGACAAAACTTTCAGTAGTTCTGGCTTTGTATGGTCCTGGAGTGAGGTAAGAGGAAACAAAGACTAGTCTGGTTTATATATCTGAAGAGATTTTACTGGTATCATGAAACCTCTTATCTCTGAGTTTTAGGATGAGGTTATCTCCCTCTTGGTTTAAAAGTGTACTTTTATAAGTATGACCTATATATGAGAACGTCTGTGTTCCCTGCAATTTCATCCCCTCCAATCCCAGTAGCCACCACGTTTGCCAGGAAGCTATATGACTGAGGATGGGAACTTTGCCCTTCATGTTTATCGAGGACTATTTCTTGATGTCACCTCATGAGCCATTGGTTCTTAAAGCACTCATTTCAAATTCAACATACCAAGGCTCCTGTTCGAATCTTCCCTTATGTCCAGCAGCAATCAATTGATCAGATGAACACACAAAATCACTCTCCCCAAACTACTATGTGCTTGGTATCTAGTAGGTGCTTGAAATACTGAATGAATGAATGAAAGCCTGGAACCACAGTTTTTCTATAACAGTGGTTCTCAGTCATTAGCTTGTATCAGATTCACTTGGAAGACAAATTAAAGACAGTTTCCGATTCAGTAGGTTCAGGGTGGGGCCTGAAATTCTGCATTTCTAACAAGTTCCCAACTGATGTTGGTGCTGCTGGCCCGGGGACCATGCGTTGAGGATCATGACTGCAGGATTAAGTAGAATCTATCTCATCATCAGAAGAGTCTGTTAACGGATGAAACACAGAGATTAACAAAGGATAGAAATGTTGCCTTATCTTAGAAACCAAAGTCTATACTCTTACATAGGAGACCCATATTCGTATATCACCTGAGTGTTTTGCCATATGCCTTGGATATCTTGTCATTAAAATGGGGAAAATAATATCTTCCTCTTAAGCTTCCAATATAAGTAAATTTCCTGGCACCTAAGATACACAGAGTTCTCACTAAATTGTAGCTTTCATTATTATCATAACTGTTTATACAAAACAATTAGCAGGTGTAGATCATCTGCATTGTAGAGAGCCAGCAGAAAACCTTATTTTAAGGTGTAATTTACTTACTACCCCCTCTCACTAGAAGTTTCATAAGTAAATACATTTTCTTCCAGAATTATGTTCTACCGGCAATAATAATTTGTTTTAGCCCGCTATATAGATATGAGTCACTATGAAGCATGGCTCCATTAGTTTATTTTAAATGTTATAAAATATCTGATCATTTAGACTACAGGATATAGAGTTGTAAGATCTTTATTACTGAATTACTTTCATAGCCACCAACACAGGCAACTGAAAAGGTGGAAACATAGGTCTAAAATTCAGCCCACAGCCTGTCTTAGTTGCAATAATCAATTTTCAAACTTAAGTTTAAACTTTAGAATTTAAAGAGCTCTACCTACTTAAATGAATGTTCAAGTAAAATTCATAACCTATGCTAGAACAGTTTTACATCCAATACCACTTGCAAGGTGCTTTATAATCACTTTTTATCAGTGCCTCTTAACAAAAGTTCTATAAAATAGGTCAGTAATACGTTCATAATTTTGCAAATGCAGAGGATAAGGGACCTGCCTGAGGTTAGACTGAACTCTGGTAGCAACTTATAGATCTGAGTTTTCAGACCCTGACATTCTATTCTCCCACACCAGCCCACACCGCCTCACTCTGCTGTAAATTATTGATTTGAAACCACACTGCTACCTTAATGAGCAGGCAGAGTGTTGTAAAACTTTATGGATTTACTGATTCTGACCTAGTTTATATTAATAATGCCTTACATTTTTATAGCACTTTATCATGTTCAAAGACATTTTATGTAATTTGCTCGTTTGAGCCTGACACCCACAAAAGAGAGGGACCAGGTTCCCTGATGAGAAGCTCTGCCCAAGATACCAGCTGCAGAGATAAGACAAGAGTCCATTTTCATGATTCAGTCTCGCCACCTCACCATTGCTGCCTCTGGTTTATTCCAAGAACACAGTACCTTGAGTTACATATATAAAAAAGGATCCAGTGTCAAGTCAAAGGGAAAATAGTGCTAATATTTCAAATGTATTACATCACTTACCAATTGGGTGAGTTCCTTAAACTCTCTGAAACTTAGTGTGCTTGTTACTAAAATAGAGTATAATAATGCCCATCTCATAAGGTTGTTGGGCGAATGGCTTAGAAGAGTGCCCAGCACATAGTAAATGCTCAGTAAATTGAAGCAATTATCACAAAAGATAAGAGATTGATTTGATAGGGAAGAAGTATCAAATTCTACTACGTTTAGAAAAACTCTATAACACGGTGCATTCATATTTGTGTTGAGTTCAATTCCCAAATCTGACCCTATTATCCTATAACTTGGACAAGTTATTTAACACAACTGTGTATTCAGTTTCCTCATCTGTGAGATGAGAATAACTATATCTTATGGTTTACATAAGACTAAACATTGAATTAGAGATAATATATGTAAAGCAATTACACCATGCATGCTGTATAGTATTTGCTTATTAAATATATTGCTTTTCTTGTTCTTGTGAATTATGGGGAAAGACACTCTGACAGGGGTCTTGAGTGAACCAGAAACCAGAGAAGCAGCTGCCTCTGAAAAGTTCTTAAGGATATGTACAGGAGAGGAGAAGGCTAGCTGTCTTCCTCACAATTTTTCCGAAATTAAGTCTTACTTAAGGCATTGGTTACCAGCAAATTCATGGCCATCGTCATCCCACACTTTTTAAAAATAGTTTATTGAGTTGTCAGGTACCATACAATTCACCCATTTAAGTGTACAATTCAATTATTTTTATTTATTCACAGAGTTGTGCAACCATCAGCACAACCTAAATTTAGAATATTTTCATCACCCCCAAAGAAAACCTTCTACTGATTAGCATTCCCCATTCTCCTCCCCACACCTCCTTTCCAAGTTCTAGGTAACCAACAATCTACTTTTTGCCTCTAAATAATTGCTTATTATGTAAATGTATATAATATAAATACATCCACATACAATAAGTGTTATTTCATGTCTGGCTTCTTTCACTTAACATAATGTTTCCAAGTTCATCCATCTCAGCATTCTATCTCTAGTAACATTTTTTGTTTTAAAATCAATTGTATTTGATACTATTCATTACAGATAGAACGTTTGTGTTCCCCCAAAATCTTATAAATTGAAACATAATCCCCAATGTGATGGTATTTAGAGGAGGGACCTTTGGGAGATGATTAGGTCATGAGGGAGGACCTCTCATGAATGAGATTAGTGCCCTTATAAAAGAGACTAAGGAGAACTCTCTCATTTCCTTCCAACATGTGAAGACACAGAGAGAAGACAGCTATCTGTGAGTCAGAAAGTGGGCTCTCAGCAGACACTGAATCTGCCAGCAACTTTATCTTTGACTTCCAAGCCTCCAGAATGGTGAGAAATAAATTTCTGTTGTGTATAAGCCACCTAGCCTATGGTATTTTGTTATAGCAGCCCAAACAAACTATTGGGAGGTTCTGTTCAGAAATCCATCTATGTTTATAATTATAATGTTTTCCAGATGAATCAATCTTTTATTCTCGTAAAATATCTCTCTTTATCTCTAGTAACATTTTTTTTATAATTAATTTTGTCTAATGCTCTTATAAGCACCCTAACTCTTTTACGGCTGCTTGCATGGTGTATTTTTTTCCATCCTTTTATTCTCATCCTATTTGTGTGTTTGAATCTAAATTTTGTCTCTTGTAGACAGCATTATAGTTGGATTCTGATTTTTTTAATCAGCCTTACAGTGTCTTTTAATCGGATTGTTTAATCCACTTACAGCTAATATTATTTATATCATTGGATTTACCACTGCCATTTTGCTTTTATTCCTATATATCAGATGTATAAAAAGACAACAAAATGTTCCTCTGCTCCTCTTTTATGGCTTTCTTTTGCACTATGTGAATATTTGCTGATATAAAATTATATTTATTTACATGATTTTTTAACTATATTTATTCTTTGAGTTACTTTCTTAGTGGTTGCTCTAGGGCTTAAAATGTTCATCTACTTATTAGACTACTTCATAGTTATACTAATTTAATTCCAGAGAGATTTAGAAATTTTACTCCTATATAGCAAAGCTTCTCCTCCCTTTTTAATGCTATTGTTATTATACATATTGCATCTATATCTGTTTAGAACTCAAAAGTAAACTTTCATTATTACTTTATATAACTGTGTATCTTTTAAAACAGCAGATGGAAGAAAGCAGAGCAATAATATACTTATAAAGTTTATTACACTAATTGCCTGTTTACCCTTTCTAGTTCTCTGTATTTCTTCTTGTGGATATTTTTTAGTATCATTTCTTTATAATAGACTCTTAGAGCTCTGTTGCCACATGCTTCCCTTATAGTGTTATTTTTAAATATAATACATTTCTATATATTATAGATCCCACAATTTCATTATATTGTTTTAAGGAATTGTTTTTTAAATCAATGAAAAGAAGAAAGGAGAAGTAATCAAATTAATGTCTTTTATAATTACTACATAATCATTTTTCCAGTGCTCCTCATTTTTTCATGTGGATTCAAAGTGTTGTCTTGTGTCACTTGCTTTCAGCCTGAAGAACTTTAGTACTTACTGTAAGGTAGGTCTGCTATAAACAAATTCTCTAAGTTCTTTTTCAAATTTGAGAATATATTTGTTTTACAAAAAATGTCTGTTTTATTTTTGAAAAATTATTGGAAAATGGTTGATGGTTCCCCACTCCCCACCTCCAGGGTTTCAATATATGTCATACCACTGCCTTCTGGACACCATTGTTTCTGATGGAAAGTCAGCTGTTCTATTACTGGGATTCCCTGTGTATGTGATGAGTCATTTTTCTTTTTCTGCTTTCAAGATTTTCTCTTAATCTTTGTGTTAAAACTTTTTGACTATGCTAGATCTGGGTATGGATCTCTGTGTTTATCCAATTTGGATTTGAGTTGGCTGAATTTGTGGATATGTAGCCTAATTTTTTTTTTTAAATCAAATATGGGAAAACTTCAGCTGTAATTTTTTGAATTTTTTTCTGCTCCTTTCTCTTTCTTCTCCCCTTCTGGTATTCTCATTACACACATGTTGTACGTTTATGGTATATCACATTTCTCAGAAGTCCTGTGCATTTTCTTAATTCTTTTCCTCCTATGTTCTTCACCTTGTATGATTATTATTGATCTATATTCAAATTCACTGATTTTTTTCTTGTGCGTTCTCAGATCTACTTTTGCACCCCTGAGGTGAATTTTTCATTTCAGTTATTGGATGTTTCAACTCCAGAATTTGCACTTTTTAAAAATTTCTATCTCCTTATTGATATTCTCTATTTGATAAGACAGTCAATCAGACATTCCTATAATTCTTCATAAATTGTTTCCTTTAGTTCTTTGAGCATATTTATAGTAGCTACTTTGAAAGTCTGGTAAATTCAACATTTGGTTTTCTCAAATTTCTATTGCCTGATATTTTTCTCTCAATGGTTCACACTTACCTGTTTCTTTGTACATCTCATCTTTTTGTTGTTGTTGTTCTTGTTGAAAACTGGGCATTTTAAATAATATATTGTAGCAACATTGGGTACTGCTCTCCCTCTGGGGCTTGTTGTTTGCTCTGACCAAAAAAAAGACTCTTTTTTGCTATCTCTTTCTCTGCGTTTCTCTATTATACTTCTAGCTAGTCTACTGTTTTGCATGTTTATAGTAGTGTCATGGACCCACCAGCCTCCTTTATGATAATCTTCCCCAGGGTCTGTTCTAAGAAAAATCATTCCCCATTGGGAGAGCTGCAAATCTCTCTGTTCTTACTGCCTGCCTCTCTCCATGGGCAGAATCTCTGCACCACTGCACCAGAGCTGGGACAAGGGAGATCAACACGCTTTACCCAGAAAGACACTCCTGCTTCATTAATGAGGTGCCAGGTGGGAATAGTAGGTCCTGATCTCCTCAGCTTACACTTACTAGTGTGGAACCTCCACCCTATGAACTATCTGGGGCAAGGGCAATCTGGGACCAATATTCTTTACCTCCTATGTTTGGGGTAGAGTTTCTATACCCTACAAGTGGGAGCTATGTTGGAGAAGGGAGGCACAGTCCTCTCAACTGCACCTGTCTGGAATAAAGAGTCTAAAACTTGGACTTGGGGGAGGAGAGATGATAGATAGTTTAAAATTTTTCATTTTAGTTGGAAGGTGATTTGGGTTTAGTTATGATTAAGTTAATCAATATATTGGGACCCACATAACGGAGGCCACCCTAGTGGCCCAACCCACATCATAAATAAAGTCAGCCTGCACTTAGGGGAATCACCTCACCATCAGGGAATCCTAACATACACCAATCACAATCCTTCAACTCAGTTTTAGCCAGCTTACCTTACCCTAGAAAACAGGGCCCACTAGCCTTATAAGGACCCACTAGCCTTATAAGGACCCACTAGCCTGAACTTCCTGGATAGGATGGAGGAGGTTCCCAATCATGCCCTGTTTTCTCATTGCCTATTCTAACTCTCTATAAAGCTTGCTCTTACTGCAAATCCCTTGGGAACTCTGCTCCACTGCTTGTGAGGCACTGTACTTCCCCAATCCATGGACTGTTCTTCCTTGAATAAAGGGTATCAAACTCATTACTAAATTGTTTTAGTTTTGTCATTTGACAGAATATTCTCAAATTGGATAATCCAATTAGATAACTAACTGGAACTAAACACAATTATTTCAATATTGAAGAACATTTCCATGAAGTAGTAACAAGTATAAAAACAATACTACAGTAGTGTCATGATAATCATATATGCACAGCAAATATTCGGTCTTACCTTATTTATCAGAATGTCTTAAATGAAACTAACAATCAGTATTTTACACTGGGCTCCATACATGCCTAAGAATTTCTTGTACTCCAAAGAAGTCTTCCTGTGATTGTGCACACGCTGATCCCTCATCTGAAATGGCTTTTCCTCCTACAATTCCACATCCTTCACAGCAGATACAGTGCTACCCTCTTTATGAAGCCCACCTCTTCTCCAGATGGAATTGCCCCTTTCTCTAACTTACTTTGGCATTGTTTATGCAACTTTTTGCTGTAAAAATAAGGTATTACACTGTAATTTTTTATATCGTACTGCAATTCTTTACCTAGGCCTACCCATTGGACTCTGCCTTTTGACTACAAATTCCTAAAAGGTAGGGGTTACACTTCATTTCTTATGTACATTGAATGTTTGTGGAAACATTACATTCTCCATGAAATATATTTAAATTTTAGGAATTTATCCTATCTAAAGAAAAGACCTTCAGATAGGTTACTAATTTAACATTTACTGACTGTTGACTGTTTGCATGGGGACTTCACCATTTTTCTTGAAAGAAAGTTTCCATAGTAATTTCGATTTTTTTATTAATACCATTTATTTGAAGGCCAACTATGAATTTAATATTATGAAACGTGATGGGTTACTCTTATCATCCTCCTCAGTTTTTTGCACAGCATATAAAAACTCCTTAACCCGAATCCCAATCAGGATATCAATAGATGTTTGAGATTTTGACAAAGTGTTTCAAAATTTAATTTATAATAATAAGCAAGGAGAGACCTTCAAGATGGTGGAGGAGTAAGACATGGAGATCATCTTCCTCCCCACAAATACATCAGAAATACATATACATGTGGAACAACTCCTACAGAACACCTACTTAACACTGGCAGAAGATCTCAGACTTCCCAAAAGGCAAGAAACTCCCCACGTACCTGGGTAGGGCAAAAGAAAAAAGAAAAAACAGAGACAAAAGAATAGGGACAGGACCTGCACCAGTGGGAGGGAGCTGTGAAGGAGGAAAGGTTTCCACACACTATGAAGCCCCTTCACTGGTGGAGACAGGGGGTGGCAGGGGGGAAGCTTCGGAGGCACGGAGGCGAGCGCAGCAACCCCGGGTGCAGAGGGCAAAGTGGAGAGATTCCCGCACTGAGGATCGGTGCCAACCAGCACTCACCAGCCCGAGAGGCTTGTCTGCTCACCCGCCAGGGCGGGCGGGGGCTGGGAGCTGAGGCTCGGGCTTCGGAGATCAGACCCCAGGGAAAGGACTGGGGTTGGCGGCGTGAACACAGCCTGAAGGGGGCTAGTGCACCACAGCTAGCCGGGAGGGAGTCCGGGAAAAAGTCTGGAGCTGCCTAAGAGGCAAGAGACCATTGTTTCCGGATGCACAAGGAAAGGGGATTCAGAGCACTGCCTAAATGAGCTCCAGCGACGGGTACAAGCCACGGCTATCAGCACGGACCCCAGAGACGGGCATGAGACGCTAAGGCTGCTGCTGCAACCACCAAGAAGCCTGTGTGTAAGCACAGGTCACCATCCACACCTCCCCTCCAGGGAGCCTGTGCAGCCTGCCGCAGCCAGGGTCCCGTGATCCAGGAACAACTTCCCCAGGAGAACACACGGCGCGCCTCAGGCTGGTGCAATGTCATGCTGGCCTCTGCCGCCGCAGGCTCGCCCCGCATCCATACCCCTCCCTCCCCCCGGCCTGAGTGAGCCAGAGCCCACTCATCAGCTGCTCCTTTAACCCCGTCCTGTCTGGGTGAAGAACAGACGCCCTCAGGCAACCTACATGCAGAGGCGGGTCCAAATCCAAAGCTGAACCCCAGAAGCTGTGCGAACAAAGAAGAGAAAGGGATATCTCTCCCAGCAGCCTCAGGAGCAGCTGATTAAACCTCCACAATCCACTTGATGTACCCTGCATCTCTGGAATACCTGAATAGACAACGAATCATCCCAAAATTGAGGTGGTGGACTTTGGGAGCAACTGTAGACTTGGGATATATATATATATATTCTCCTTTTTCTCTTTTTGTGAGTGTGTATGTGTATGCTTCCTTGCGTGATTTTGTCTGTATAACTTTGCTTTTACCATTTGTCCTAGGGTTCTGTCTGTCCGTTTGTTGTTTTTTTTAGCATAGTTTTTAGTACTTGTTATCAAGGGTGGATTTGTTTTCCGGTTTGGATGCTCTTTTTTAAAAATTTTTTTCTTATTACTTTTTAATTTTTTTATTTTTAATAATTTAAAAAAATTTTGATTTTAATACCTTTATTTTATTTTATTTATTTATTTTGCTTTGTTTCTTTTTTCTCCCTTTTCTTCTGAGCCATGGGGCTGACAGAGTCTTGGTGCTCCAGCCGGGTGACAGGTCTGTGCCTCTGAGGTGGGAGAGCTGAGTTCAGGACATTGGTCCAATAGAGACCTCCCAGCTCCACTTAATATCAAACGGTGAACACTCTCTCAGAGATCTCCATCTCAACGATAAGACCCAGCTCCACTCAATGATCAGGAAGCTACAGTGCTGGACACCCTATGCCAAACAACTAGCAAGACAGGAACACACACCATCCATTAGCAGAGAGGCTGCCTAAAATCATAATAAGGTCACAGACACCCCAAAACACACCACCAGACGAAGTCCTGCCCACCAGAAAGACAAGATCCAGCCTCATCCACCAGAACACAGGCACCAGGCCCCTTCACCAGGAAGCCTACACACCACACTGAACCAAGCTTAGCCACTGGGGGCAGACACCAAAAACAACGGGAACTACAAACCTGCAGCTAGCGAAAAGGAGACCCCAAACACAGTAAGTTAAGCAAAATGAGAAGACAGAGAAATACACAGCAGATGAATGAGCGAGGTAAAAACTCACCAGACCAAACAAATGAAGAGGAAATAGGCAGTCTACCTGAAAAAGAATTCAGAGTAATGATATTAAAGATGATCCAAAATCGTGGAAATAGAATGGAGAAAATACAAGAAACGTTTAACAAGGACCTAGAAGAACTAAACAGCAAACAAACAATGATGAACAACACAATAAATGAAATTTAAAATTCTCTAGAAGGAATCAATAGCAGAATACCTGAGGCAGAAGAATGGGTAAGTGACCTGGAAGATAAAATAGTGGAAATAACTACCACAGAGCAGAATAAAGAAAAAAGAATGAAAAGAATCGAGGACAGTTGCAGAGACTTCTGGGACAACATTAAATGCACCAACTTTCCAATTATAGGGGTCCCAGAGGAAGAAGAGAAAAAGAAAGGGACTGAGAAAATATTGGAAGAAATTATAGTTGAAAACTTCCCTAACATGGGAAAGGAAATAGTCAATCAAGTCCAGGAAGTGCAGAGAGTCCCATACAGGATAAATCCAGGAGAAACATACCAAGAGACATATTAATGAAACTATCAAAAATTAAATACAAAGAACAAACATTAAAAGCAGCAAGGGAAAAACAACAAATAACATACAAGGGAATCCCCATAAGGTTAACAGCTGATCTTTCAGCAGAAACTCTGCAAGTCAGAAGGGAGTGGCAGGACATAATTAAAGTGATGAAAGGGAAGAATCTACAACCAAGATTACTCTACCCAGCAAGGATCTCATTCAGATTCGACAGAGAAATTAAAACCTTCAAAGACAAGCAAAAGCTAAGAGAATTCAGCACCACCAAACCAGCTTTACAACAAATGCTAAAGGAACTTCTCTAGGCAGGAAACACAGAGAAGGAAAAGACCTACAATAACAAACCCAAAACAATTAAGAAAATGGTAATAGGAACATACATATCGATAACCACGTTAAATGTAAATGGATTCAACACTCCAACCAAAAGACACAGACTGGCTGAATGGATACAAAAACAAGACCCGTATAAATGCTGTCTACAAGAGACCCACTTCAGACCTAGGGACACATACAGACTGAAACTGAGGGGATGCAAAAAGATATTCCATGCAAATGGAAATCAAAAGAAACCTGGAGCAGTAATTCTCATATCAGACAAAATAGACTTTAAAATAAAGACTATTAAAAGAGACAAAGAAGGACACTACATAATGATCACGGGATCGATCCAAGAAGAAGATATAACAATTGTAAATATTTATGCACCCAACAGAGGAGCACCTCAATACATAAGGCAAATGCTAACAGCCATAAAAGGGGAAATCGAAAGTAACACAATTATAGTAGGGGACTTTAACACCCCACTTTCACCAATGGACAGATCATCCAAAATGAAAATAAATAAGGAAACACAAGCTTTAAATGACACATTAAACAAGATGGACTTAATTGATATTTATAGGACATTCGATCCAAAAACAACAGAATACACTTTCTTCTCAAGTGCTCATGGAACATTCTCCAGGATAGATCATATCTTGGGTCACAAATCAAGCCTTGGTAAATTTAAGAAAATTGAAATCATATTAAGTACCTTGTCTGACCACAACGCTATGAGACTAGATAACAATTACACGAAAAAATCTGTAAAAACTACAAACATATGGAGGCTAAACAATACACTACTAAATAACCAAGATATCACTGAAGAATTCAAAGAGGAAATCAAAAAATCCCTAGAAACAAATGACAATGAAAACATGACAACCCAAAACCTACAGGATGCAGCAAAATCAGTTCTAAGAGGGAAGTTTATAGCAATACTATCCTACCTCAAGAAACAAGAAACATCTCAAATAAACAACCTAACCTTACACCTAAAGCAATTAGAGAAAGAAGAACAAAAAACCCCCAAAGTTAGCAGAAGGAAAGAAATCACAAAGATCAGATCAGAAATAAATGAAAAAGAAATGAAGGAAATGATAGAGAAAATCAATAAAACTAAAAGCTGGTTCTTTGAGAAGATAAACAAAATTTATAAACCATTAGCCAGACTCATCAAGAAAAAAAGGGAGAAGATTCAAATCGATAGAATTAGAAATGAAAAAGGAGAAGTAACATCTAAAACTGCAGAAATACAAAGGATCATGAGATATTACTACAGGCAACTATATGCCAATAAAAAGGACAACGTGGAAGAAATGGACAAATTCTTAGAAAAGCACAACCTTCTGAGACTGAATCAGGAAGAAATAGAATATATAAACAGACCAATCACAAGCACTGAAATTGAGACTGTGATTAAACATCTTCCAACAAACAAAAGCCCAGGACCAGACGGCTTCACAGGCGAATTCTATCAAACATTTAGAAAGAAGCTAACAGCTATCCTTCTCAAACTCTTCCATAACATAGCAGAGGGAGGAACACTCTCAAACTCATTCTACAAGGCCACCATCACCCTGATACCAAAACCAGACAAAGATGTCACAAAAAGAGAAAACTACAGGCCAATATCCCTGATGAACATAGATGCAAAAATCCTCAACAAAATACTAGCAAACAGAATCCAACAGCACATCAAAAGGATCATACACCATGATCAAGTGGGGTTTATCCCAGGAATGCAAGGATTCTTCAATATATGCAGTTAATCAATGTGATAAGCCACATTAACAAATTGAAGGAGAAAAACCATATGATCATCTCAATAGATGCAGAAAAAGCTTTCGACAAAATTCAACACCAATTTATGATAAAAACCTTCCAGAAAGTAGGCATAGAGGGAACTTACCTCAACATAATAAAGGTCATATATGACAAACCCACAGCCAACATCGTTCTCAGTGGTGAAAAACTGAAGCCACTTCCTCTAAGATCAGGAACAAGACAAGGTTGTCCAATCTCGCCACTATTATTCAACATAGTTTTTGGACTTTTAGCCACAGCAATCAGAGAAGAAAAAGAAATAAAAGGAATCCAAATCGGAAAAGAAGAAGTAAAGCTGTCACTGTTTGCAGATAACATGATACTATACATAGAGAATCCTAAAGATGCTACTAGAGCTAATCAATGAATTTGGTAAAGTAGCAGGATACAAAATTAATGCACAGAAATCTCTTGCATTCCCAAACACTAATGATGAGAAATCTGAAAGAGAAATTAAGGAAACACTCCCATTTACCACTGCAACAAAAAGAATAAAATATCTAGCAATAAACCTACCTAAGGAGACAAAAGACCTGTATGCAGAAAACTATAAGACACTGACGAAAGAAATTAAAGATGATACCAACAGATGGAGAGAGATACCATGTTCTTGGATTGGAAGAATCAACATTGTGAAAATGACTATACTAGCCAAAGCAATCTACAGATTCAATGCAATCCCTATCAAACTACCAATGGCATTTTTCACAGAACTAGAACAAAAAATTTCACAATTTGTATGGAAACACAAAAGACCCCAAACAGCCAAAGCAATCTTGAGAAAGAAAAATGGAGCTGGAGGAATCAGGGTCCCGGACTTCAGACTATACTACAAAGCTACAGTAATCAAGACAGTATGGTACTGGCACAAAAACAGAAATATAGATCAATGGAACAGCATAGAAAGCCCAGAGATAAACCCACGCACATATGGTCACCTTATTTTTGAGAAAGGAGGCAAGAATATTCAATGGAGAAAAGACAGCCTCTTCAATAAGTGGTGCTGGGAAAACTGGACAGCTACATGTAAAAGAATGAAATTAGAACACTCTCTAACACCATATACAAAAGTAAACTCCAAATGGATTAAAGACCTAAATGTAAGGCCAGACACTATAAAACTCTTAGAGGAAAACATAGGAAGACCATTCTATGACATAAATCACAGCAAGATCCTTTTTTGACCGACCTCCTAGAGAAAGGGAAATAAAAACAAAAATAAACAAATGGGGCCTAATGTAACTTAAAAGCTTTTGCACAGCAAAGGAAACCATAAACAAGACCAAAAGACAACCCTCAGAATGGGAGAAAATGTTTGCAAATGAAGCAACTGACAAAGGATTAATCTCCAAAATTTACAAGCAGCTCATGCAGCTCAATATCAAAAAACAAACAACCCAATCCAAAAATGGGCAGAAGACCTAAATAGACATTTCTCCAAAGAAGATATACAGATTGCCAACAAACACATGAAAGGATGCTCAACATCACTAATCATTAGAGAAATGCAGATCAAAACTACAATGAGGTATCACTTCACACTGGTCAGAATGGCCATCATCAAAAAATCTACAAACAATATTTGCTGGAGAGTGTGTAGAGAAAAGGGAACTCTCTTGCACTGTTGGTGGGAATGTAGATTGATACAGCCGCTATGGAGAACAGTATGCAGGTTCCTTAAAAAACTACAAATAGTACTACCATACGACCCAGCAATCCCACTACTGGGCATATACTCTGAGAAAACCATAATTCAAAAAGAGTCTTGTACCACAATGTTCATTACAGCTCTATTTACAATAGCCAGGACATGGAAGCAACCTAAGTGTCCATTGACAGATGAATGGATAAAGAAGATTTAGCACATATATACAATGGAATATTACTCAGCCACAAAAAGAAACGAAATTGAGTTATTTGTAGTGAGGTGGATAGAGCTAGAGTCTGTCATACAGAGTGAAGTAAGTCAGAAAGAGAAAAACAAACACCATATGCTAACACATATATATAGAATCTAAAAAAAAAAATAAATGGTTCTGACGAACCTAGGGGCAGGACTGGAATAAAGAGGCAGACATAGAGAATGGACTTGAGGACACGGAGAGGAGGAAGGGTAATCTGGGACGAAGTGAGAGAGTGGCATGGACATATATACATTACCAAATGTAAAATAGATAGCTAGTGGGAAGCAGCCACATAGCACAGGGAGATCAGCTCGGTGCTTTGTGACCACCTAGAAGGGTGGGATAGGGAGGCTGGGGGGGAGACGCAAGAGGGAGGGGATATGGGGATTATATGTATATGTATAGCTGATTCATTTTGTTATAAAGCAGAAACTAACACACCATTGTAAACAGTTATACTCCAATAAAGATATTTAAAAAAAAGAAACCTCCCAATCCTCTTCCTGTGTTCCAGGTCCCTGTATTAACCTGTTTCTCTCTCCATCTCATTGATCACTCCTTGATTGCCTCTTTGATGGTTCCTTGTTTCTTTCCATCTCATTAAAGCCTTCCTATATGTTTTTCCTTAGTTTTCCTTGGACCCTTGGGCTTTTGTCTACATATGCTCTATTGATGTTCTCTACTCCTATGGCTCCAGGCTTGAAGTATCAGTTATCCTTGACCCATCCTTCTGTTAAGCCTCTGTACCATCAGTTGACAAGTCCCTTTGAGTCTGCCTCTACAACATCTGTCCTATATAACTCTTCATCATCTTCTCTTAAACCTGCAAATAATGTCCTGAACTATCTCCTGTTTTTGTTTTCCATCATCATCCTCCACAATATTGCCAGAATATTCTTCCTAAAGGACAGTTGGATTATGACACTCCCTGCACCCTCTGCCCCAAAACCTATGGAAAGAAAGAGAGAAAAAGAGAGAAAGAGAGAGAGAGAGAATATGGAGGGAAGAAGGAAGGGATAATGTCCAAACTCTGGACTTCAAGCTATCTTCACCTTTTGGTCCAAAATAACCTTTTCTCTATCAACACTCCATCATATATCAAATGATGTGTTCCAGTTGTATGTCTTTATTTGCACTGTTCAAGAACATTCTCAAACTGATAGAACTGTTCCTCATTCTATTAACTGAAACTGATTTCTCTCTCTGAACCCCTATAACTCCCTTATTTGTATCATTTGCATGCCATGGTTAAATAATATAAGGACATTGGTACACATTTCAATTCTTCCTCTGAATTATCAGCACCTTGAAGTGGAGACTATCTTACTCATATCATGATGCCTAATCAAATAAACACATTTAACATTCATATATATATATATATATATGACTTTATTTAAGAGGATGTCAGCTAATGAAGATGGTAATGACACTACTTCTAAGAATTTATAAATCCAATGAACTTTAACCTCTTCACACAAGTCAGGTTGGAAAGCTCTACATTTAATCTAGCAATGTTCCGCTATTCTAACATTTGTGAATAATCTGAACTCAAGAATTTTTTTTATTCCTCTGGATACCTATGATATATAATGCAGTTCCTGGCATATAGCAGGTCTGTCAATAACTGTCAAATTACCAAGTGAACAAAGGAACAGTTTTGGCTTATCTTTCTTGAGTTGTGGCTCTAACAAATGTGTTTAATAATGGCAAATGTTCATTTTTTGATGGCAGCTTTCCCTTTTTGAAAATAGCCAACAATTGTGAGCCAAATTTGGTACATAATATTAGTAATCAAACTGATTAAAGCAATTTTTGACCATAAGAATAAGAAATAATAGAGTAAAAAGATTGATATTTCTGCCATTCTAAAATCTTTTTTTAACTAGCATGCCAGGTACAGTATTTCTTTAGTCATAATTTATATTAATGCTACTAAAAACATATTTAGAAATAGTCTGTTTCTGTTGCCTATTTTGTTGATTTGCTATTTCGACTACACTGTACAAAGACTTACTCCTTTGTCTGCCTTTTAAAGTTATCTGTCAATATACGAATCAAATTAAGTAATAAGGTAAATCCATTTGAATCACAGTACATTTGAAGGCAGAATTGGACACCATGGTTATTCAGGCTCTGAATGCATGGGGTCTGCACTGTGTGTATATGATTCAACTGAAATTGAAATAAACTCCTTTCTTCATGAAGCTTTATGTTCAATTAAGAATCCCATTATGACAAACTAAAGCATTCACGTAGTTCATCTTAGTTAATTCTGAACACATGTCTTTCTTTCCTACTCTTTACCAAACAAAATATTGGCCAAATTTTTAGAGATTTACCTGTAAGAGAAGCTGAATTCTAGATTACCTAGAGAAAAGAGCAAGTCCAATGAGTTTCAGAAATGACAAACATTTGGGATGATTTATAGATAGCCCTGTCTACAAGGAGGGTGATAGAATAAGTGTCCTCTCCAATTTATTAGAATAAGATTTTTCCCTTTCAATTACTTTACGGTTATGTTATTCTAAAAATAATAACAAAAAGTAGCAAATCCTGAGTATAACCTGGAGGATATTAGTTTTACTCCAAAACTACTCAATATTTTATAATATCATCAAATCATGAGCTCCACATAGCAGAAAGCATACCTTGTTATATTATTTGACTCCATGCCACAATATTTGATATAATTCCTTACATGTAGTTGGTACCTTATTCATATTTGCTGAAATGAACATATTAACTTAAAATATTGGGGTGAGAGGTATATTTTATTTTTTTTAATAGATATTTATTGGAGTATAATTGCTTCACAATACCACGTTAGTTTCTGTTGCACAACAAAGCAAGCCATATGCATACACATGTCCCCATAATCCCCTCCATCTTGAGCCTCCCTCCCATCCTCCCTAACCCACCCCTCTAGGTCACTGCAAAGCACCGAGCTGATCTCCCTGTGCTATGCTGCTGCTTCCCACCAGCCAACTATTTTACATTCGGTAGTGTATATATGGAGAGGTATATTTTAATTTGGCAACACTAATATAATAGATGATGGAGTTTCAACACTGCTTCTTCTTGTAGTTCAACGTTCCTAAAGAGTGGTCCATAGAACACTTTAAACCTCTTCCTCAGAAAAAAATCTCCACATTCACCTAAACTATGAAATTTATGTATCTTTCTTAGCTATTTATAGTGTTGGCCCAAAATATGACTGAAATGTCCTAAAATTTAATAATCACTTTAAATCCAAGCCTTTCCAAAAAATTATTTTGATGACGGAAACCCTCTGCAAGAATTCCTACTGACATTTCACATACCTTCTGTAGCACCTCATTTGAGAAAGGCTATCTTAAGCACCCATTTCTGAAACACAGGCCTGCGCTATTTAATCTAGCCCTGTGCCATTTAGAAAAATCTAGAAGGGTACAAAGATTTTCTGGCTCATGATTTGCAAAGCATAAGCTGGTGCTGTCAAAGCGTTCTCCTTCAAGCACTCTGAGCAATGGAATATTCCTGGTTTGGCTGCCGGATGGTAGAAATCACACCGCAGATTGCTGTGCTGCATTAAGGCAATTCTGTCTCTCCTCTTCGCCTATAGCTAAGAAGACTTGTTGGCTTTTTTCCACATTCTGCTCCCATTCACAGATGAGCATGAGAGAGAATTTGGAAATGGAAGGCCTTTATGTCTGCCGTGAACAGGGTCAATTCAGTGTGGCAGCTGTGAGCTGGTGACATAGACTTATATTGACACAACCCACTTTTTTGCTGCAGAATCACAAAGTGAAAGCACCCGGGGCTCTTCTGCCGTTTTCAATAAGATACGAAGTTTTCTCTTCCTTGTATTAAGCAGAGATCTGTCATCTTGACTTGTACACTAAATGGTCCATTCTGACTGCCTTGTTTGTGTCCAATCCCAGCCAGAATCCAGAAACATGTGTTAACATTCGGCATGTTTGGGGGCTAGTTGGAAGGCCCTGAGGCAAGACTCCCTGATACCTGCTGGAGGCTAGTCAATAATCATTAGCCCTTCAAGTGGTAGATGCCCAACATAAACTGTATTTATTTATTTAAAAAAAATCTTTACTTTAAGCCACAGGGAAAGGCATTTTAGAGAATGCAGTTTCCCAGAGGTTACTAGATTGTAATAAACAGTTATGAGGGGGGGGTGGGAGGCTGACAGAGGGGGCGCTGTTCTCAACGGAAAGAATGGGAAGTTATCAAAGTAAATTAATTAGGCTGCATACAGCAATACCACTTAGAATCTTTGCAGTTATTTTTCCACAGCCAACCTTCAAAAGTTCATCATGCAGACCAAATAAAGATCTCTTTGCAAAGGAGGAACACCAGTATGCAAAATAATGCATCAACCTCTTCTATGTACAAAGCACTGAGTTGGTTAAATTAATAAATTAAATATAACCACTGATTTCTTATGCTTTCACTCTGAAGAGACAAACTGAGAACATTGCAATTAATAAAGGTATACACAAAAACAGACAGAACATTGACTATACCTAAGTTAAGTAAGGTATCTTTTACATAGCACAAGTTTTTCTTTATTTCAGGAGTGGAAAGTGAAGAATGCTTATTGCAAACAGAGTTTATTTGACAAGAAATGACATATTTGATTTTTTTTTTACTCCTTTTAAAATATCTAATTTTAATGCTCAAATCTACACTACACCATCTATAAAACAGGGAAGCCCATCAAATGAGTTCTGGAGCACCTGTGCATTCAATCACCGTTTAACTAAACAAAAACTTTGTGATTCTCTACCTTGAACCCAGCTCTGTGCCAGGAACATATTTCTTAATGTAGAGACCACTACTTCCAGCCAAAAAGACAATTAGCAATGGAGCTATGGGAGTAATTTTCTCAAAGAGTAGATAAATATTAGGAATCTTAAATCAAAGCCCATTAATTTATGGGCTTTTGTTTATATAATTTATGCATAATATCCCATCACTTTTAAACCCAAGAATGTAAATTAGTATGCATTTCTTCTGGTCTGTTTTTTAGGTCCTTACTCAGATGACATTTCCACTTGACGTTTTGCCTAAAAAAGCATTCCCTGTAGAACTGAGTTTCTACGTAAACCTGAGTTGAAAGGATACCAACTAGAGGGAAATAAGGCAAAGGAGGTGAAATTAAAAGATCCGAGGAGGTAGGCTACAGGTACTCAGGATGTGGGCAAAGCATGTCGGGATGGCCATCGGGCTGAAGCCAGGGTAGAGCCAAGCACCATCCAAAATAATGAGCCTTGAGAAGAGCCATAATCCATCCAACCAGAGTCCACCCGAAGCACCAACCCAAAAGGCAGAAAGCTGGAAGACAGCTACAAAATGAGACCAAAGCAAGGGTTACCTGAACAAGGGAATGGGACCTGAAGGGAATGGTGTGGGCAGACCTCATATGGGCTCCCTGAGACTTTGGTGTGAAGCTCTCACTTCCTTCTGGTGGTGGCACTAGATTATTAAGAATGCTGAACTGGTAAAAATAAAGAAGGTTGAGTCAGAAATAGAGGTAAATTCTAGGCAAAGGAGGCACAAAACTTGGATTTGAATATCACTTCCAATTTCCACTAATTAATATTTATGCTACTTTAGGCAAATTGCCTAACTTCTCTTAGAGTCTTAGGTTTCCTTATCTGGAAAATGATGATAATCCACCTTATCTCACTGCCTGTGTAAGATTAAATAAAACAATGTATGTAACTTGCAAAACACAGGGATTAGGATATATAAGTATGCAGTAAATGGTTAGCTGGTGTTAATGTTATTAATTTGATACAAATAATAATACAGAAGAGCTTTTATTTCCTACAGACAATTGTGGCAAAGTAAGAAGAAAATAATTATTCTAAAGCCCATGGTCAAGTCAGAGCTAAGCACAGCCATGGATTTCATTCCTTTGCATTTTCTTTTCTCTCCCAGAGTTGTGAAAATATGTAATGATAGGGCCAGTGCAGTATGGAGACACACATGTGTGGAAAACCACGGTAGGATTTGCCAGAAAGCACACTGTGCATTGTATCAGGAAGAGGTGGAGACCTCCCTAAGGTCAAGATAATAAAATACCAAACTATCCAGAGTCTACAAGCCCACCATATTGTGTGTATGGGGGGAGGGGGGATGGTCATTTCCATGCAACTTCCACTGTATTTAAATGACTGATGGACTCTTATACCTAAACCTAGCACATGAAGGAAAAAGGACTGAAAAACAGACTAACGCCCTCTGTCCTCTATTTGATTCACTTCAGCAATACTTCATCTCTGGGCAGAAATTCCACTTTTCTTCATGGGCATTACAGATTTGATGTTCCAGGTCTTCTCATTTTCTTTACCCATGTGTGTTTCAAAAGGTATGATAATCAGTCATGAATTAGAGTTAATAGACTTCCTTCTTCTAGCAAAGAGGTTTGCATAGATGAAGTGCTCAATTTTGATTGAACGAATAAATAAAATGAATAAATGAATGGGAGAGTTTGTAGATAGCAGGATCCATCTCTTATTCTTTTTTATATCATCCTTTGTATGGAGTCTGACGTTAAAAATATGTGAAAATACTAATTTGAATTGCATGATGATTGAATTCTGTTGATTTTACATTCTGGCACTTTAGCTTTTATTTGATTTCAAGATTCCTATAATGAGGTTTCATATTTTCACCACTAGGCTTGAGTTCCTCCCCCAAACATATTTGGATCTATTATGGTCCTTCCTATTTTGGTGACAGACTCCAAGTATATCAGGGCAGTATAATTAGAAACTCCTCATCTTATAAACCATTACATAATTTTTAAACCAATCAGTGTTTCTAAATTTGAATGAACAACTCTTCTGCAATCCTAAAAAGTGACTTTTTTTCCTTTAACTCTTTAAAACACACCACACACACATACTCACACCCACACCCACACATACCATACTACCTGAACTATGGAGCAAGAAGTCATAACCCTAAATCAACATAGAGCCGTTAGAGGGCTGATGATATAGATGTGTTCTGCTGATATACTCTCTCATGGAGTATTTAAAAAAAAACAAATCGCAGCACATTTATAATTCAGCATTATTTTCTCAGATTAGAATTGCTTGCCCCATATGTCAGAATGGGATTCCTAACCGAAAAGATTAAAGCAATCAAACCTTCTCTCATGGACACCAAACAGAAGTCCCATTGGGAACAAACCCAACTGAAAGCTACAGCATTAGTCTGGGGGGAAAAATAAAAAACCCTTCCCAAACTGTTTCGAGAAGTCAGTACGTGGAAAGAGAGAAAACTAACAAAGAAGAGTATTTTGCAATCGTGTCAAAACATACGGCCATGGTTCTGTATCGAGAAATGAGGGGCTCTCTTATTTTGTAGTCAAAATTCCAAAACCATTATGCTAAATAAAGCAAAGTTTGTTGGGGAGCAATAAAAGTAGAGGCACAAAGGCAGGGTTAATGTTTAAATAGCACCCAGATGCCCTTAAGAGTGAGTGTAAGGAGAGAGGTTGAGGGAAAGAGGCAGTGACTGCCTTCAAGGTAACACCACAGATGTGTGGATAAGGATTGGCAGCTGGTGTGTAGAATTTTTGTTCAAACTCTGAAGGTCCAGGAGGCTTCTTCAGGGCTTTCAATATCCACAGGTGGAATAGAACAAATCTCCAACCTTCCATAGCTTCAAGCTAGCTTCACATTTTCTGACCTTTCCACTGGGAATTCTCATTCTACTGTCTTTGCTTGTTCCTGACTTGGATTCTTTTCTTGCTCTGCCATTTCTCCTTGCCTCTTCAGGGCTACACCCAAGCGGTTTTTCTCCCTATGATCCAGACATTCTGTACCAGGTGGACCTCCTGCTGGAAACCGCCCCCCACCCAGCTCACCTCTCTACTCCTTTCTTTCCTAAGAAGAACTGGATTGCTGGGTTAAAAGAATTAAATACTGGAGCAGAAAAGAACTTCTCATTGGAATGTTCACCATCCCACTGCTGAGACCCAATCTTTACTTTTTAGTTTTTTCATCTTATAGTCATTTGTGGAAACCTCCTGTGTATAGATGGTTTCCTACTTTCCTTTGATGTGGGTCAGAACCCCAAATTAAACAGCCAACTATTCCAAATACTCCCTCTTCCAACCATGTCTACAGAACCAAAATCAGGTAACTGTGCAAATTAGAATGAACAAAAGTAAAGATGTTAATGATTTATCCTTATTGGAAGTTATCCAGTCAATACATAATCCTTTATTTCACCTTAGTTTTGCTGTCTTGGTTTCTTCATCGCAGCAACATGAAAGGACTTTTCTTCCTGACCCTCGGCAGGAAGCCAGAATATCAACACTGCAACTCACATTTGTAAACTAGACTTAATCAGCCAGATGGACCCACCTTGGACTTTGAATCTGGAGCCTAGTGACACGTTAGGGGAGGCACTGGAGAATCACACTTGAGGCCATAGCAGCTATACCTAGGGTGCAAGGTGGTAGCTGAGCCGGTGGGGTGGTGGTAGCCTCACCAGTCAGGTCCTCTCTTATGATTTTACTTGTGATTGTGTCTGCTAATTAGTTTCTCCTTTTTTTGTTGTTTATTATCTGAGCTTGGTTTTGCGGCCTTCTCGGCTAGTTTAGAAGCTACGGTATAGTCTTCAAATATAATCCTTTTTCTGTTTCAATCACCCAGAGCAAGTCTTAGGTGCTTGCAACTAAGGATGTTGATTGATACAGCATTTTTCTTCCATCTCACCCATAGATGTAGCAGCTCTTAAAATTTTCTCAATGTGGTAGACAAAGAAATACAGCTCATTACTAGACTCCTAGAGTAATTGATTGCTTTTCTTTATTAATTGTTACCTATTTAAATTCTTAGGAGTGTAGTTATTTATTGTCTTTATCCAATAAATTTTTACCATATTCTTTAATATCAGATTTTAATTTTTTTCTTACCCATTTTCAGGATATTATTTATAAGTAGATAACACTATAGTTATTGCCTTAATTCAGGAATTTGTTTTTAATGCATTGTATGAAGAGATACTCCACATTGTTTGTTTTTAAATTATTAAATAAAAATTATCTCAACAACATTCTTAGATTTATTTTTTCTTTCTCCATGTCTTTGTAAGGCTAGGCAAGTTTTAGGTCTCAAAATATTTATCTATGAGAATATTTATTGATTATACAATTCTAACATTCTATAATTATATTTATCTCAACTCAGTGTGATCTTATACACAATGCATAAATGTTGGGAAAATAAGAAAAAATGAGAGACTTGATAATATTTTATAGTAGCAAGAGACTGCATTTTGGAACTGAATACATCTTATTTATTATTTCAGCTGATAAAACACAAAGTCCTGATGATAAAAAGTTGACTACACTAGAACTTGGTCAATGAAAGAATCTAGAAACACAAGGGAAACAAGAGCCTGAAAATGTACACTAAGTGCATAGAAGGATGAAAGTCTTGCAGACCTGAGTTCCTTGTCTGGAAGCTGGAGAGACTTATCCAAAGCTTCTCATATGAAATAAGTGGGCAAATTTTACTCTACTGATATGTGAAGTTTTAACTATTACCAAACAATGAAATTATCAAAGATTAAGAAAACATGAAGTCCAATATTAATATACACAAGCCACTGGTTATGAGATTATGGGGCCCAATATGAATAACAGAAAAGAATGCTGGTCCAGTTAAAATTCTGGAAACATCCAACTTGGGTGTGGACTGCTCCCCAGAGTAAGTGCAGACATAGGTGACAGGTATGCCAGTAGACTACAACAGACACTGCCAGGAAGTTGGAAGTAGTTCAGGTAACTTTTCACACTGTTGATAAATTTTATCTTATGAGTCATTATGACTTCATCATATTGGGTCTTCAGAATCCTTCTATTCGGAAAGGTCTGGTATGTGAAGAAGCAGCTCTGTAAACTTCTGCCCAACTACCTGTGACCAATCACTGTAACTCTTTGGTTTGAATATATAATCTTCAATGTCAGTGATTTATTTTCCTATCTCTTGAAATGTAAACAAAAGGCACCAAAAAGTGAAATCTAACCAACACAGAAAATTTGTAGCATATAACTGGGGATGATGTTTCACAGCTTAAGAATATGCTACATGGGAAAGTATTTCCTCTCTAGTTGTATTTCATGATGTGCTGGGATAGGAGTTTAAAAAATTTTTTTGTTTTTTTTACAAATGAAGAAACTGAGCATGATTTAGTATGACAGATTGTATTCAAAAACTAAGATGACTCTGATGGTGATAACAGTGACCTAAGCAGAAGGACACACTAAAGCAAAGAATTACCCCTGAAATAATGTAAAGATAAACTATTTTCTTAATTTGGTGGGTAAAAGATAAAGAATATACATTGAATTATAATTCTAAGTTGTTGATGGAAATAATGGTTTTTACATAATAATTCAATACTAAGAAATAAGCTAAACATGATGAATGATGACTGTCTCAAGAAACAAATAGTATTTCCAAAGGCAATTCAAGAATCTGCCTAAATAATAAAATTACAAATATACTCAAGAGAAAAATAATAAACAAACAAAAAAACTTTTCACCACTTTTAATAGAGCAGGATGAAAGTTGGCAGCTTCATCTGGGATACCTCAGAAGAGGAGGTCAGTGCCCTAGGTGAACTCAGTCCCTGATTGACAGCTCAGAGAGTATTTTTACTTAATTAAACCCATGGAGGGAAGTCCTCTTTGGGGTTATGTGAGGGATATGGAGAAGAGAAATAGAAGTACACGAATGCCTTTCCTCACTGTGCTTGTGTGAAAGGCTGCTGCAGACTCATTGCATGCACGGCATCCCCACTTCCACACCCCCAGGCACATACTCCTACTGGGGGCCAGATCTGGAGAGAACCTGGCAGAAGGCATTGCTTGAGTCTGTTTCTGTTACCCTGATAATTTGCTTTTTTTGCAATACTTGTAAAGCATCAGTTTTCGTTTCGGAAGCACACAGCCCACCCACTGAGGCAAAGTGTTCTTTTCTTGGCTAAGCATATGCCTGATTCTTGGAGAGGATGTGAGAAGAGGTGAAAAAGGCTCCGCGTGTGGGAAAATAAAGAATTATTTAATGCCGAAAGACAAACTGTAGGTTTCTCAATACTAAAAGTTAAAACCTATGTCTACATGACACCCAAAGATGGACGCTACATATGGTTATTTCACTCTTCCATGCGTTCTGTCCATTCGGTTATTTATACGTGCATACAATTAATATTACCGGCTACGTACTAAACTCCAAGCATGCATTGATCTTTGGCGTTTAAGTGGTAAAGAGAGACGAAGCTCTTGCTCTCACGCATCTTATATTTGTGGAAGGCCCACCACTGAAAAATTGTGTTTCGTATAAGTCTTAGGTTAGAATACCTTAGGTCCTGTGTATAGACATTCAAACTTTGGAACCCCATCATCTGGATACATCTGATGTGAGAGTTAAAGAGAGTCAGTTTTTGATTAAGTTGTTGATGATGAGGCCCGCCCTGGGTTGTCAGAATAAAAAGACAGTCCTCCTCTGACCTGTGAAACTTACCCTACAGGCTGCAGGAGGGGTAAAAAAGGCACTGAGTAGCCATGCCCATGTTACCATCTGATTTATCCTTTGCCCTGTATTGTTAGGTTGAATCCACTACCCATGATTCCTAAACACACAGGGCCGCTAAGGCTGTCGTTCCAAACCTCACATTCCTGCTGAGTCACTTGTACTGGAGTGCTTGGATGCTGACAGTTTCTAATCGAGAAGATGTCTGGAGAACAAGCAGACAAATAAAATGGGAAGATAAACACAGACCCTTGACAGTGTTAAAAGAACGCAAATAGGTTAATGGTAGGGAGAGCAAAGATAGGGAATTAGTTTAGGTGGAGTAAACAGAATGGTCTCTCAGTAAAGGTGACATTGAAACTACCAAGTATGACAGTAAACCTGACTTGAGGACAGCTAGTGAGAAGATTATTCCATTTAGAGGAAAGAGCTACTGAAAAGTACCTAAAGCAGTGAAGAGTTCATTGGTCCTAGGAATTGAGAGTAGGCTAGTGTAGCAGGGAGTAGAAAACTAAAAGAAGGTAGTGTAAGAAGATGTTGAAACATTAGGCAACGACGAGATCAGGCAAAGCCTTATGATAACACAAATCTATGATCCTGTAAATTAATCCGCCAGGTTCTTGTTTATAGCTATTCAGATGGAGAACCATTACTGAAGTTCTAGAGGATAAAATGAAGAAAGCCAAACAATGCAAATTAGACTTAGCAAAGATTAAGATGTGTACTAAATATGTAAATGGCAGCCAGGCCTCTGCTAATTACTCTCCTGAGAATTGCCCTCATTATGACACAGATGTGAGAAAGGTTAGTGAATCCTATGAGGCTTTTTATTAAGAAAAAAAAAAAAACAAAAACAGTTTCACATTAAAGATTCAACAGTTCAACTATAAATGAGTATAATTAATGTTGGTTTCCTATCAAATTTATTAATTTTGTATGGAACATGATAGAAACTTAGATAAAATTAAAGTAATTGTGCTTCCAACATGAGTAGTTGTGTATAACAGTATACTATATTTGGCTTCTGGACATTTTTCACTCTTCATGGAATCATCCTTAAAATGCAGTCCATAGATAACAAGATGGTATACCCTCTGAAAACCAGCTATCAAACTTGAACAGTTTTCTGATTGATAGACTATTACAACAAAAAGAAGACTGGAGTGAAATACAGGAGTCAGCATTTGTCAGAACATAAACAATTAAAATGTGGGGCTTCCCTGGTGGCGCAGTGGTTGAGAATCTGCCTTCCAATGCAGGGGACACGGGTTCGAGCCCTGGTCTGGGAAGATCCCACATGCCGCGGAGCAACTGGGCCCGTGAGCCACAACTACTGAGCCTGCGTGTCTGGAGCCTGTGCTCCGCAACAAGAGAGGCCGCGATAGTGAGAGGCCCGCGCACCGCAATGAAGAGTGGCCCCCACTTGCCGCAACTAGAGAAAGCCCTCGCACAGAAACGAAGACCCAACACAGCCATAAAAAAATAAATAAATAAATAAATTTATTTAAAAAAAAAAAAAAAAGTGCCTATCAGCGAATGGTTGTCACGGAAAAGCTTGTGAGACCATGGAGGCAGTTTAAGAGCAAAATTGTGGTGCCAACACTTGGGGCCTGAATTAAAGTGAAAAGGAAGATTCTCAGCTAGTAAGAATGAGGATATGGTTTACTTTGGGTTCTTCATTGGAAAATAGGCAGATAAGCATACTTTATCTGTGAATCTTTCTATTATTCTGTGAGAAGAACCCTAGTTTTATAGGCTCTCAGATAACACTTACATGGTTGATTCATTAAATTCTTATTTGTGGATTAACCACCTTCTAGATGATCTGTAACCAATCCTTCAGCAGCCACATGCTCTTCTAGCTCACTCTCCTTGCAATCCTTCAGCTGATGGTCAGGGAATGAAGATTAATTTTAATATCTGCCTTAAGCAAACAATTCAGAAGGCATATCTCCTATTAAAATATTAAGTATCCCTAAACCAGTTAATGAAATACGATTTCTGGATTATCTCAGACCAAAACTTGTTACAGATTTTGACTTACTATAGGATCTTCTCAGCTAAAAGTAACTTCTCAAAAGGAGTTTTGGGTTTTTTTTTTTTCATTTTATTGGCTCACCGTATCTTTGAGATGCAACCGAAGCATTTATGATTAGAACATGTGTAGTTTTATTTGCATCTCCTCATCAGTACTCAATAATACATTTTTACTAATTTTTTTTCTAGCTCTATTTAAGTTCCAAATTATTTTGTTTTGCTTTGTTTTTTCAGGGCTTATATACACTAAGGCGGACAAAACTGACTGAAGATTTGTTGGGTACTATCGCCCATAGACTGAAGTATCAGTAGTTGGACCCAGAAAAAAAAAAATCCCATTGGTTACAAGTAGATCATATTAAGGGCAAAAATCAAAAGATAAAAGTCTCTCAAAATTCCCAATAAAATTATATTTTCCAAACCGAAAGTCTATTAGATCCAGGTCAACTTATAAAGCTCTCTCTCAGCCACGTAGGAACTATCGAATATTATATTTGCTGTTATGATCCCAAAGTGAGATTCTCCTCTTCTGAGCCACTCTAGTTATTTTGAAAGAAAAGTTTTCAAATACTTTCAGTGTGAAAACGTAAAGCAAATGCCTGCTGACAATGCTTTACTGAGTAACTTGGCGTTTTAAAAAGAAATAACCTAGTTGTCTTTCACTTTAAATATTCAGTTTTTGTTTAGATTTTGGCTTAAATTTAACATTCATTGAAGGCAGTGTAATTGTCCCAGGAAAACAAAATCTTTAAGACTATTTAGTCGCTCAGTTTAAACTATAATAGTTTCATTTAATGAAAGAAATGGCTTGTTTTTAGGGAGGCTGTTGGCAAAGCATCAACATTACTAAAGAGGTATAGACCCTAACTGGGCATGTAGACTACTCACATAACATGTTTTCTTTTTAAAAAAGAATGTTCTTTAAAATGTGAACTGAAAGAGGAGAATTGTAAAGCAAATAAAAGCCTCAAATGTAGAACCCTCAGGTTTCTTTTTTAGTGAAGAACGCAATATTATGTAATATAAGAAGGGGAGACTGGTGGAGGGGGGCAAGAGATCTTATAAAGATTAAGATCTTAAGATTTGCCATAATATTGCCCCATTGTTTTTAAGTGAATTTGGGAATAGATCAGGATGAGAAGGGTGACAAACACACAGCAGAAACAGCCATCTAGCCCCCTAATACAGGCCAAGGCCAGGCACATACTTTCAGCCACTGGGAAGAAGCATGACTTTCAATTTTCTTCCTGTGTTAGACAGAGTAAAGCATTTCAATGTGAACTCACAGAGTGAAATGTCCTGTTATATGTTACAGAAGATATCCACATGAGAGGAGAATTTCAAGTGAGAGAAATAATATTTCTATTTTAATAATTTTAGTGCATTGCAAAGCAGTGTGAACTCTTCTTTAACATTTATTGAATATCCACCAGAATCCTTTCCTTGAAAGCAATTTCTCTGGATATCTTGTCCCCTGATATATTTTCATGACTTGGTAAAAGGTCTACTTCATATTAGGTGTTCAATTTATTTGGTTATTTATGAAGAGAGAGGAGATAATAGACACACATGGTTCATAGTCGCAATATGCAATGTGAATCCTAAGTCGAAAGCTCTTGCCTAGGTTTTGATTTGGCTACCACCTCTCACAATTAAAACAGTGTAGTAGTGCTTAACAGTTTAAGCTCTAAAATCTGAGGAAAATGTATGAGTCATTTCTGACTTAATTATTGACTAGCTTTATAAAACTGCATAAGATGCTTGACCTCACAAAGCCAGTTTTCTCCTTAGAAGATGTATAAAATAATAGAAGCTATCTTACACAAAGATGGTGAAGCTCCAACTAGGGAAGGCACATTCCCTTCGCAATATATCCCACTCATATAAGTGCTCAACGAATGGTCATCCTTCAAAACAAACAAATGAACAAACAAGTATTATTCAACAAGAAAACCATGTCTAACCTGTGCTTTCTGGGTTGTTCGTGTGAGTCTAAAATTTTCACATCCAAAGAGAGTTATCTTTTTTAAGTCTTAAGTAACACATAAAAGGTTAATGTTCATACACATGTGGCAATTAGTAATTGGTACACAATTGATATATAATGATAGTTGGATGTCTTCTACAAAACCAAATGCCTTATTTATTAATGTTTGAGGGAAGATAATCAATGTTACCAAAAATCAAAGAATAAAGTCAATCCACTTGATTAATTATGGCTTTATTTTCATACTAACTTATGATGTGATGTATTGCCTAAGCACACTTGTACAAGACCTTCTAAATTGTTTCACAAGACCTTCAAGTTTCTCATGCATGGCCATTGAGTGAAACGCATCACCTGCATATCACATGGCCAAGCACAAAGTTAGGGAGGCAGGGACCTCTATAATTCCCATACATGTCACATGATAATGGGCATGGATCTATAATTATTTTTTATCAAAGGAAAGAGTAATGGAACAGTGCTAAATATGGTTCATAGAAATTGAGATTCAAAGTTTCACCACCTATAGACATAATCTGAGTGAAATACAAATCAAGTGCACATTTGTTTAAGAAGGCAGGGAAATATTTTGAAAACGTTTTTTGAATAAAGGTAAATAGCAAGAACTTAATCTCTCTGTCTGTGCTACTTGAAAGTGTATTTGATGGAAGTATTAAATCTCCATGAAACAAATGAAGAGGCTATGAACACACATGAGGATGAAGCCACAGGGCATGACCAATTCATTTGGTCTTTCTGATAAGATCTTTCCTTTACAAATAAAGGGAAATGGTTTTAGAAAAAAAGATGAAGACCAATCAAACATAAAGCCATATTCAAACCCAATCAAAAAGGCTAATCTCCCAAGAAGGACAGTGGATTGATACGTTGGGAAGATGAATCAGACGATATCCAAAGCTGAGAACCAACTCTGAGATTTGGTTGGACCAACTCTGATTCAATCAGTGAATCAGCCTGTCTGCTTGGAACATCATGATCTAAAGGCAAATCGAGAGCAGCCAATCACACTATGATCTTACTAAAATGATGAATAATGAGTGAAGACCAGCCAGCTGAAAACTTTCTACGATATTGCTTTGGGCAATAAACTGTAGAGAGTCCAAGGAGGCAATCATGAGATTGGAAATGCAGGAAATATGGCCAGTCTCTGCCAGCTAGCATGTCTAATATAGAAGAGGTATCTGACCTGAAGGACTGTGTTACAACCTACAGGCCACCTTGGTGACTGGGAGACATGTAAGAGATAACCAAAAAGGAGCAAATTCCAGATTTTCTTGAATAGGGGAAACTTCTTATAATCTTTCCTTGGAAAGTCTCACGAGCCTAACAACAGGAAAGTCAATCTAGAGATGACCGAGGGTCTCGAGCCCCTAATTTCCAGCAACTAGTGATGAGGGAAAGCAGTCATCGTTCCATTTCATGGCTGCTGATAAAAAACAGGGGAACATGGAAGCTTCATCAGGCAGCACTTTTCCTTTTTTATGTCAGGTAGGTCAGTAGGTATAGAGATAGGTAGACAGATGATAGTTGGATAAATTAGATAGATAGATAGGTAGATAGATAGATAGATAGACAGACAGACAGACAGACAGACAGACAGACAGACAGATAGATAGATAGATAGATAGATAGATAGATATGGATGGATGAAGATAGATGGATGGATAGATAGATAGATAGATAGATAGATAGATAGATAGATAGATAGATAGATGATAGATAGACAGAGCTCTGCACATCCTTTACTTTTTCATTCTAACTCAATAATTTTCAACCAGGAACAATTTTGACCCCCCCACCCCATCCCACCCCGGGGAATGTTTGGCAATACCTGGAGACATTTTGATTCTCACAGCTGAAGAGATGTCACTAGTAGTTGGTGGGTAGAAGCCAAGGATGCTGCTAAACATCTCACAGTGAACAATACAGTCCCCCACAACAAACAATCAGTGGGCTCGAAATGTAAATAGGCCTGAGATTGAGTAACCCTGCTCTACTTGAAACTTAAAACTCCTCTGAGGACACTACTTCCCCTGTGAAAGTTCTGGTTCTATTGGAAGACCTTTCCATTTCCTTCTGTATAAGAAGTTTTCCCTTATTTCTCCCCATGACCTGCTTCTTCACATCAATCATGTTGGGCTCAAATATCACTTTCTCAGGAACGCCTTCTCTCATACCACCTGTCCCTCCTTGCCTGTCTGGTTTATCAACATTTGCCACACTATATATTTTTTATTATTTTTCTAAACAAAATTTTTTATTTTGTTTCTTTTCTATCTTCACTAGAATTTTAGATCTATCCCAGTATGTCCTGTGTCTCTCTTTTTCTCCCTTCAGTATACGAGCAGCTCTTAAAACAATGCCAGGCACATATGTGCTCCAACAAATAGTTTTTGAATAAATTCCTAGATGTTGGTCAATTCATCATGTGTGGATATCTTTCTTTACCTAGACTGTCTGTAAAGATCTTAGGTGAGGACCCCAAACTCTAACAGAAGCGTCCAGGAAGAAAGAACTAGAATGTAATAGTAAAGTAACAAGCCTAAATCTAATCAGCTGCTTCTAATTGTTCTTATCACTAGCATGAAACATAAGACACCCAAAGAGGAAAAAATGTGACCATATGACTATAGTAAGACAACACAGAGAGACAGAGAGACAGAGAGAGAGGGCTGTGTACAGCTGCCATGAATGCAATCATTTGAGAGACATGCATATTCTGCTGTGGGGTTTGAATGACTCATCAGAACTCATCATAATGGGTGAGGAGTTTATGAGTTTTCACCTTCTTTTGCTCTGATTCCATCCTGGCTAAACAAGTAAAACCTTCTCACTAACTCAACCTTCTAGTTACCCCAATATTAGAAAAAAAAAATTGCTCTAAAAAGCAGGCAAAATGGTTTGGTCCCTGAAAAGTGACCCAAGCCCGTTAGAAAGACCTGGGAAAGCTGCTTAGTGTAACTAAGCCACAGTTCCCAAACCTCTATGAACTAGTACAGGTTTTCCCCGCTGTCCCAAAGTACAGCGTTCCTATGAAAACTTCCACAAGCAGAAATGGCATAAATTGAAGAAGCAATTACCTTAAGACAGATCTTGCTAACGGATGCACAAAATAAATCGAGATAAAGCACTGATGCTCACAGACACAGTTCAAAGCTCTGGAGGCTTGATGCTGAGATGCAGTTCCCAGGGAAGGAGTTTGGTGGCGCCACTCTCACTGCCCGGTGTCTGCTGCCTGCATACAGGCTGCAGCAAAACAAACCCTGAACGCTATTTTCGCTTTTCGCCTTTTTTTGTAAAAGCAAAAATCTTCTTCAGATTTCATTCAGTTAGTGAAAACAGGTACTAATGTAGGACTTTCATAAAGGTGAAGTGGCTTAAAGCAGACTTTTGAAAAGTAGGGGATACCTATATCTGCTGCATGGAGAGGTCATGAGATTTAATAGCGAGCGTCTCACATACATTAGTGTTCTTTGTTTTTGTTTGGCTATCATTTAATAAAGATAATTTATACTTCAGTCTCTTTTGACCTTGGTTAATGTAGGTCAGTTTCTCTAAAACTGAGCCACCATGGGAACCCTCAGAAGAGTGAAGTTCTCGAGCTTCAAGGATGATGGTGGTGTCACTATGGTGGCTTTGTCCTGTGAAACTCAACCACAGGTGACCAAGAATTCAGCTTGTCCTGTACGGTAGACACTACCAGTGCTCACCAATGTCAGCTTTCCCTCTCTTCTGGTCACACAGAAGACCACACCTCCCAGCCCTCTTGCAGTGAGGTGGGGTCAGGTGACTAGTTCCTGCCAATGGCAGTGAGTGGAACTTCTGATATCACTGATCACTGAAGCCACAGGTTCAACTGGTGCTACGATCATCAGTGTGTCTCCTGAATGCAGGCATGGAGTAGACCACCCCAGCAAGTAAAATGAGCATGCGTTAAAAAAAATAAATTTCTATCAATTAAACCAATGAGATGTGGGGATTGTGTGTTTTTACAATATAGACATAGGCTGTCTGTAAAACGTCTCTTGCCAAACTGTAGTAGAAATATTTAGAACCAGTGCATGGTGAAGGCTGGAGCTATCGTAACTCTTCCCTCCTAGGAAGAGCAGAATGGAGGAGTGACACATTCTGCTCTTCCTAGGAGGGACACGCAGGTGTGTGTGAGGAGGGGCACACACACCTGTGTGTTTACACATGTGATTAAATGGCTTGCACATGAATGGATAACAGCAGACCTAAACTGTGGCAGGGCACATCTCACTATGTGTGTATGTGTGTGTGTGCACTAGGAAACAGAAATCCCAAATTAAATGCATGTAGCATTTCTAGTGCTTCAATCATTTTTCTTTCTATAGAGTGTTACAGTCCTTGGATTATGAACTTGCAGGGGATTTAGTGTAGCTCCTTGAGGGGTATACTTTTGGCTTCACATAACAGGGTTGACCCACGATTGCAGCACAATATGTGCTGAACCAAATCCTCTCTAGAAAGCCAGAAATGGGATGCAAGGAGACAGATGGTAACTAAAACTGCAACACATCTTACGCAATTCACTGACCCTGAATAAAGCAAATAGGGTTGTTCCCTGGAACTGGACACTTGCTAAGAGGCGTTCTCAGAATTGTCCATATGGCTGAAGATTGCAACACTCACTGATCTCTAAAATGGAGCATGGTGAATGGGATATGATTTGTACAAGAACTTTTGTCTTTAGGAAGTCAACCTAACCAGAAAGAAAATGTAATGTCTACTCTGTGTGGATTAACCTGGAAAAAAAAAGGAGTGAATGTGAAGAGATTCAAAGTAAAATACTACTTAACTTGGGGGGGATACAGAAGGGAGAAAGCACAGAGTGAAATAGTATTGTGACAGCTCCTTCAGAGTGAAAATGATATTCATTCATTCTCTCTCTCTCTCTCTCTCCCCGCTCCCTGCCTCTCCAGTCACCACCACTTCCAATTTAGCCCAACACCAAGAACTAGGAAAAAAAAGGAACACAGTATTATTTCTACATAGCATATGCCTTTACAGTGAATCACGACCAACAAATAACATCTTCTAAGTAGGTTTTAGTAATTTATATTTATTTTTTCTGATATTAAACTGTGACAATCAGGGAAAAAAAACTTCATTCAGGTTCCACAGAATAGAGAAAATTTTGTTTAATCAGAATGACTCCAATACGCTAACACTTGTTTCTATAACTCCTAGTATTTTGTGCGATTTTTCAAATAGAAGTAAGGAAGGTCAGTAATTTTTGCTAAAAATTGCAGAAGCAAAGATAATTTGTTTCAAGTCAATAGACATAGCTAATTAAATGATAAGCATTGCTCTAAACAGCCTGTTTTTTAAAAAGTCAAGGGACAATTGACTGTTGATTGTCTATAAATTAACATTCTCTTTTTCTTCTGCCTTTTCCTCAATTTATTTTACTCAGCCCCCTGACCCCAGCCGCAACATAATCTAAGCCTATCTAAATTTCGATCGTGTTCCACTGTGATTGCATAACATCAAACACATCTAAGAGGTTAAGAGGTATGCATTATGTCCCTACGCAACAGAAAGAGATATTTATAAGCTTCAGTTTCAAGGAATTACTCAAATCAAATTCAAACTAGATGTTTGCCACAATATAAATAATAATATTTACCATTTATTAATTACTCATTTCCTTCCCACCGAGGCCTTTAATTCATTAATGCGGATCTTTACAAAAACCCCACAAGGTGGCTGCTGTGACTCCTACTTTGTAAATGAGGCTAATTTGTTCGGACATGGAAAAGCACGTATTAGCCACCAAGACATTTAATTTGCCACATGTAATTAAAAATTACATTTTTAATTTTTCAATTTTCATTTGTCTATTTGCTGTATATTTAGACTGAAGTTTTTTGGTCTACAGAAAAGGTTATGTTTTTATGAAGAGTTGTATTTTTTTTTTATATTTTATTTCATCATATGGTTGTTTTTTTTTTAAATTAATTAATTAATTAATTTTTGGCTGTGTTGGGTCTTCGTTTCTGTGCGAGGGCTTTCTCTAGTTGTGGCAAGCGGGGATCACTCTTCATCGCGGTGCGTGGGCCTCTCACTATCGTGGCCTCTCTTGTTGCGGAGCACAGGCTCCAGACGCTCAGGCTCAGTAGTTGTGGCTCACGGGCCTAGTTGCTCCATGGCATGTGGGATCTTCCCAGACCAGGGCTCGAACCCGTGTCCCCTGCATTAGCAGGCAGATTCTCAACCACTGCACCAACAGGGAAGCCCAAGAGTTGTATTTTTTGAAATAATTTTTTAAAAGATGACTACAAGAAAAAGTGAAATGGTTTGCTATTGATAAATGAAGCATCCGTGGAATCCACTTACAAACTTTTTTTTATCTTTTGCCGTTATTTCCTTTCCCTGCTCCTAACCACACTCCTAGGTAATTTAGACTTGCTTGGTAGGGATAAACATTTGTGTGTCCTAATGTGTCCCCTTCCTTCTGGTGTCCCTAGTCTTCCCCACAGATCTACTCCATTGAACTCTGAGTTCTTTTAAGAAAGGAACTATGTCTAACTCATGTTTTTTTCCCCAATGTCTAATGACATGCCAGGCACTTAGTAGATGATCACTAAGGGTTTGTTCACTCAACTGAGATAATTCATCATGTTAATCCTTCTTCGTGTCAGAGGTAGTGTCTCTGAGGGAGTTTCAACAACTAACTCCCCTCTTTCCTACCCAAGGTCTGAACAACATGAAAGATAATGTCACCATTATTACCGATAAGAACTAGGATAGAGGGTGAACTTCAGTGTGAGAGCCCAATGGGCCTCATGACTGAATCCCAGAATTAGGCAGAATTAACCCCAAGGCAGAGGCAACACTGAGCCCAAGCTGACCTCACACTCCCTCTCCCCCTCCAGGGAACAGAAATACTAGAGGGACAGTGGACAGGAGAGAAAAAAAAAGGTGGGGCTAAGCCACACCTGCCCAGTTATTACTCCCAATATTGCTAGTCAAGTAATTCTTTTCATCCCTCCAGGGATGAAATAAATAATGAGTTGGAGAGAGACTTGGAGTTACACTATCAAAGCGCCCTTTACAGAAAAGAAACACATCAGGAATGAAGTGTTCACAAATAATAGCATACAGCTTTCATCAGTACCTCAAAATTGAGTGTTAGGTTGTAAGTTAAATGAGGAATTGCAGGATCTACTTTATTTACTAATGTCAATGAGAGAGCTCCCCAGAAGAAGAGAAAGTTGAGCACAGCAAAATTTAATAGGAAGGGCCCTGTAAAAGAGCAGGAAAGCCATTTCCCAATTTGCATTTAAGGACACACACACATACACACACACACACACCTGGAACCAAAATTGGTTGTGTGTGGGAGGTGGAGAAAATTCAAAATGATGAAGCCCTTATCACCACCTCCCTAGGGGTGACTGTAGAAGTTCCCTGGAGAAATTGACAAAACAACTGAGTGCCTCTCAGCCGGCTTATGTCAAAAGTAGTTTGGCAGAATTTTGAGAGCTGTTCCCAGTAAGGCTTAAAATCAGGACACCATATTCTGAGTGAACAGAAAAACTTGGGAGCTGACATCACCTTTGCACAGATATTTGGGGTGCATCATTAGGGAAAGACATATTTTAAAGATAACATACAGTTATTCTTGTATTTTCAATGAACATCTCAGTACCATACTTTGAAATTTGTATAAGTTATTTATTTCAGTAGCTGCTTCATAGCATTAAGGATCATTAAAGACTTCGTCAGAAGCTTCTCTACAATAACAACCAGTATTTACGTATTGTGACTCTTGACCCAATGTTGAATCTTTAAGGTAATTTTCCAAGGATCTGAACAAACTTAAAAACAAACAAACAAAAAACAAAACAAACAAAGAGTCAGCATGACATAAAAAAGAGAAAAGACAAATACTGGAATGAGAATCAGAAGTTCTGGTACTGGTTACTTCATCAGCCTCCTGTGTAACACTGGCTGATTCCCACTTCTCTAGATACCATTGTAAAGAATTAAAGTAAAAAGGTCTCTTAGGGCTTCCCTGGTGGTGCAGTGGTTGAGAGTCTGCCTGCCAATGCAGGGGACACGGGTTTGAGCCCTGGTCTGGGAAGATCCCACATGCCGTGCAGCAACTGGGCCCGTGAGCCACAATTACTGAGCCTGTGCATCTGGAGCCTGTGCTCCGCAACGAGAGAGGCCGCGATAGTGAGAGGCCTGCGCACTGCAATGAAGAGTGGCCCCGCTTGCCACAACTAGAAGAAAGCCCTTGCGCAGAAACGAAGACCCAACACAGCCATAAATAAATAAATAAATAAATAAATTAAAAAAAAAAAAAAAAGGTCTCTTAGAGGTAAACTATTCGCATATTCTCATTTTACAGAAGATGTCCCTGAGACTTTAGGGGAAAGTGTTTTCCCAAAGACACGCAGGGAGTGGATGGCATAGCTAGGATTAGAATCCAGATTCTCACTCCTAGTTTGGTTCTTTTCCTCTAAATAATCTCTGTGGTTCCTCTGAGTTCTAAAATCCTGTGATTATAGTCACTTTCTTTTTGGCACTTTTCATCCCTAAAATATGGTTGGAGCCTGCATTCTTAGTCCCCGCCATCACTCCCCTTCATCCACATGAAGGCAGAAGCTCTGAGTGTAGGAATCATTTGCTCTGGATTGAGAAGTGCAGCTTGGTCTTTCTGAGAACAAAGATATACAGTTAGTTCACAACTCTCTGCTTTGCATATGCCCCCAAGAGAGGTATAATGCCTCTTAGAATAAATTACAGACAGAGCTAACCTTGAACTGAAGTCTATGTTCCTGTATCTACCCTCCTTCCTGTATGCTCCTTGTCAACATAGATCAAAAAGAGAATCAGGTGACCTCGGATTCTCCTTTCTCCTCCAAGGAGAAAGTTTTGTAAATGTTTGGATTCCCGATGTCTGACCTAGTGCCTTATAAATAAATACTACTGAATGTATAGAGTAGCCTTCAACATACTTCCAGAGAGTCCTTGAATTTATTGTCTCTAACTTATAATCTCTTTTCAAAGCTTGGACAACTTCAATGTGGGTTTATCCATATTGTAAAGAAGTGTCAAATTGTACTGCTACATTCCAGCTTAGGAACTGGACGTTAACCGCCAACCCTCCACCTCCAGCAGTGTTTATGACAACTGGCCATCCTCTGCCCTGGAGGAGAGCAGATTTGTCCCTGAACAAAACAGGGGTCCTATTTAAAATAGGGGTCCTATTTTAACACCCCTATTAGTTCATCAGTTCCAATGAAAGTACCGATACACTCTTAAGTACAAGTGTCTTTTTCAATAACAATGGCTAAGTCCTGGGAAGATCATTTTATTCTTGCTCGTGAGTGGTACCACCTGAGATATGGGTCAAGAAGAGCCCAGGCATCAACATGTGCTATTTCACAATTCCATTATCCTTGGGTTGTTTTCTGATGCACAGTAAGAAGCAGCAGATGCTAGGAATGCCCCATCCACCCCTCACCTGTGCAGGATTGCCCTGCCTCTTCTCATCTTCGACACCAGCTGCAAAGTGTATCCCCTGGCACATGGCTTCTTCAGACAGGAGGCTGAGTATCTAGTGTGCCTTCCTGCATCCCCTGTGGGGTCAGGGTTCCCCTTTCCCCTTCCAGTTCAGCTCTCCTTGTTATCTTTGTAACACTTAGCAAAAGATAACAGATTAAGCCAAGTGCAAAGATAATGAAATATAAATTAGTAGGTTTTCTAGCCTTTATCCACAGCCCTGTCAGAATGTATTATCTGATAGATAGAGTTCAGAGCAAGTCAGTTAAATTTTCCCTTTTCAGAAACTGAGTGTGAAGTGTGGTAATGTCGCTAAGTGCAGAACAAAAATCTCTCTCTTTTGCATCCCATGACTGCTCCAGGCAACATTCTTGGAAACCTCTGACTAGGAAGGCAGAGAAGACCCTGAGATATATACAGTGTGACAAGCCAGGAGGCTATGCTTCTCGGGTAACCGTCCTATGAAAGGCAGTCGCCTGTGGCTGTGACATTACCACACTTTGCTCAGCTTCAGAAAGGGAAATTTAACTGACGACTGCTATGAACTGAAGCCACAGCCTAAACCAGATAATACACCCTGACAATACTGTCAAGCAAAAAAGGCTGTGTTCCCACTGATTTCATCACATTAGAGACACATTACCCTGAGCGGTGTGTGTTCCAGGGTATATTGTGCATGCTGTGGGAATATCAAAAGGCATGCACATGGTTTAGGCAGAAGCAGGCCTCCGAGTGGAGACGCTCCAAGTGTCCTGCCAGAAACACGCGGCGTTGGGCAGGGTGGAGAAGGCAATGCTATGGATGGTAATTATAACGTGATTCTCCATCTGTATCAACTGTTACCTGCTGGGTTTATTTGAGAGAGGCAACCAGTTCAAATAAACCAAGAGTGACACTGAGCTTCCCCTTCTCTTTTATTACAGAAAGGTAGCAGATAGACGATAAAACATGCCTGGAACAGGGAGTGAAGAAACTAAATATTCAGATCATCCCACAGTTGACTAAAATGCTGTACTTTGTGCAATTTGGGGATATAAAGCTCTCTAGAATTTTCTAACTGTTCTCCCTCTCACGTATCCACGTCTTTTACAAAACTACGTGGGCACATGCCCATTCAAGTAAATCAAACATTCCTATCTCAGTGGACTAATTTGGCCAAATCTAAAAACTTCACAGTCATTCAAAGACAAAGAAAAACTGGAGAGAAGCATTTTCTAATTTATATTTTAAAAAGTTATAGAGATATCTTATAGTTTTAAAAAGTGAAGTGTTTTTAATATTGTTTCTGTGTGCCCTAAATCGATTAGAAGGGCAGATAAAGAAGGAATGTAGCATAAATATGTCTTTACTTCTCATAAACTTGAAAACTAAATTCTAATACTTTCTTGGGACTCAGGCTGGAAAAATTATTTTATTAACACTTTCATTAAGAAAGTGTTACATAATCTCTAATTCAGGCTTCCTAGCCATTCTTTAATTGTATAGTTAACTTTAAAAATCTTCCAAAGTTGTTGTCAGGATCATTTCTCTCTCAACACTCTGAGCATAATACTTTCCACTTCCAAAATCTTTCATTTATTTGTATACAGTTAGAGCTCTGTACTTCTGTGGCTCATTTTTTAAAAAAATATATCTTACTGATATATGGGTGATAAAGCAACATCAAAGGCCTAGTCACCCTTATCCTTATTTGGGTTTAGTACTATCCAACAACAAACAGATAGTTGATGATTCACTGTCCTCAATGGTTACATGTGTATATCTAGAAACAAATGCCAAAAAAGCTGTCCATGCCTTTCTAAAGGAAGGATTAAATCATAAACAGAGAGGGTAAGTTATTATTCAAAAGCTTCCATTTTGATGGCATCAATATTTCTTTAATTAGAGTAACAGGCTAGTAGTGTGAGACAGGAGAGCACAATGGTGAAAGAAAAGATTCAAATGTGTTTAAGTCAATTCATAACTTGTTCCTCCACCATTTAAGAATGATGTTGATACTGGACAACAAGGTGACCACCCTTCCCCCTGACCCATGGAACAGGGAGCAAGGTGCTTGGGAAGGTTTGGGTTCAGATATCTCCTGTTCCTCTGGAGCCCCACTCTGGAGCCCTCCAGACACATTCTGCCATCCATGAAGACTTTTACCAAGTTCTTTACTCTTTTGGTATGAAAAATTTATAAGGAAGCAAATAAAGCCTACTAATGTTATTAATTAACGTGATTGTTAATGAAATAATTAATATAAAGATTACCATGTTAATATAAAGACTCAATCTTTACTATAAAGAATCAAGATTCACATCACAGTAAATTATATCTTTTATAATACACCCCTCACCTAGTAAGATTTTAGTTTTTTGTATTAATTTCCATGTTCAATATTAAAGGTAATACATATGCTTTCTTTTCTTACCATTGCCAGATACACTCCTTTATGTCCCTTTATTTCTAAATTTTATATTTATTTTTAGTTTGGTGTATCTCTTGTTAACATTGTAGAGCTGGATCTTTTTTGAACACATTCTCTGCATCTTCTCTTTTAAATATTTTAATTACCACTATATTTGATCTTATCTTGACACCTTTCACCCTATTATGCTTTCCCCCACTCTTTCTCCCTTTGTTACATTAAGAGATTTTTCTTTTTCCTGAGGTGATATAGAAATTTTCCTTCTATACGTTACAATGGTTATGACTAAATTTTGAGCAAACTCATTAAAATAGTACCAACATCGAGGTAATATCTATAACTTTTCTCTCCCCTTATCCCCAAGTATGCCCATAGCTGCCACTGTCTGGTTCAAACACCTTCCAGGTATAGGTCCTAGATTCTGTTTTCCAGGTTTACTAGTGATTTTTGCATGACTGTGTTGGCAGAGAGGAAAGGCATAGGGTGTATATGTGTGTGTACATAGTTACCTTGGACTAGTAAAGTATATCCTCCAGTAATCCTTGTTGGAGAAGTGTGCAAATGATAAACCTTCTGAATTTATCAATATCCCCAGATGTATTCTTTTATGCTCAAAATTAAATGCAATTTTGGCTGAGTATGAGATTCTAGGCTTAAAATATTTTTCCTGCAAAACTCCTGAAATATTGCATAATTTACTTTTAGTATCTCTTGTGTCCATTAATAAATCTTGCTAATCTCACTCTTGGTCCTTTGCAGATTACATCTTTCTTCTCTAAGGTAGCCTTTGTGATTCCTCCCTCCAAATGTTTAGAATTGAGTGAAAGAGTTTCTTGTTATAAATTCTGCTTTAAGCATTGAGTCAAGTGGTAAGTAGGGTTTCGGAAATCATTTATAGATTTGCCCAGCACTACAGGATATGACACTGAACAAAATAAACATAGCTCCACTCTGGTTAGGCTCACAGTTTCCTGGGAGTGACAAACGTTATACTAGTAAATTTGCAAGTCTGTATATAACTACACCTTTGACAAGGGCTACAAAGGAAAGCACAACATGCAATGTAAAATGGTATCAGCAGGACGTGGGGGGGATCAGGGGACAAGTCAGATAAAGTTTCTCCAAAAAAATAATACATGATGCCACACTGGAAACATGAAAAGTTAGGTAGGTAGTTAGGTAAGAAGAGGAGGAAGTGAGGAGAAGTACATCATTTAACCTTGTCCAATAATAGTGAAAATGACATAAGTAAATAAGAAACTAGGTAAAATCTTGATCCTTAAATAAAAATCACCACTTATTCAAGCTATGATTTATACTACCCTTTACATGCCAGTATTTCACAAATGGTTTTATACTAACGCCCTGTCTATAGGATGACATCAACAAGGTTGAAAAATAGATGATTTGGTGTTTTAAACCAACATAACTGCTAAATCATAACACGGTACAGTGGATTCCATGGTTTGTGCTCTATAAAACAATTTCTCAATTTCAAAGGATCTTTCACTGACCGCCTTATGTAAGAGCAAGGGGGACACAGGATTAGTGTTCATTCCTCACTTGTAAGACTGGCAAAGTTAAGACTATGACTCATTTCTCAACAGAAAACACTTTTTAAAAAAGACTAATGAAGAACAAGCAGAGAGCAAGAATCTTAGTTACTCTTCAGCCTACAGGTGGGGAATTAAACTAGATAATTTTGCTAGAATTTCTTTGATTCTACAATGCAAATATTTGGGGCTGGGGAGTTAAGAGTCCAATCTAATATGAAGTTTACCTGTGTTCTTTCTTTCCTGTACCGTGAAAGCACATCCCTAGAAGTGTAATCACAACGTTTTAGAACTAGGACAATGCAAAATATAATGAGGCGACTCTCTGGGAGTACAATTCCAGAATTTCCCAAGCATATCTGTTTTAAAATCAAATTTCACAGTTTAAATGTGATGCAGTGGCAACACAGTACACAGTATGAGGTCAGAGAGTCAATTATTTCCTTTACTCCATCTCTATTTCTTTCTCTTCTGTGGTAGGATCAAACAGGTCACAAATAGAGAAATTTAGGTGAATTTGGCTTTCTGCTCCCTCACTGGATATAACCAGAGGAGTCACAAGGCAAAAATCAATGGCAAAGTGATGAAAATCCCTGTAATTGTGACATAATCTATTTGTTGTGTTCAGCCTTTATCAGCAACTTTTAGAGTTTTAGCATGTCACATAATTTTCAAATATTAAATAACCCTAATGATGTGTACCCCACTGAAAAACAACTTTCCCTTTTCATTTTAATCAGGAGAAGAGTGTTAGGAGCAATTTGTTCCCTCTGTTATATTCATGTGACCGTGCTTCTTTTTTCCTTTTTCCTTTTTTCCAGAGATCAACAAGATAAATCTAACTGCCTAGCTGCAAAAAAGGATGAAAGGGGCTCCACTGTGAACTGAAGTTTCAGTTGAGATGCCTTATACTGGCTGATGTTCTGAAATTAGCATGAAACAGCACCAGAGGAAACAGAGGGATTTTTCCGTGTTGTACAAAGGACCCTGTGAACCTTCCAAATGCCTAAGATCTCATTACTGACAACACTTTTTGCCCTCCAAGTTTTCACGTGGTGACCTTATGGCTTCCACTGGAGCATGGATGCAGATTTCCTCTCCAGTGAAATGGCATGAATGGAGTGCAAAACACAGTCTTTAAGAAGGCAAGCTGTGCACCACTGACATAATTAGGAAAGCTGCTTGGGAGGAGAGCAGTGGACATCTAATGAGCTAGCAAGGGTAAGGTGGAAAATGAGAACGTGGTTATTTGGAGAAGCACTGTTTGAGTTTTCCTTTAGGTAGGTTAAAAAACAAAATAGTTAAGTCTGCTGAAGCCCTTCCAGAGTTTGAGGATTAAAAGCTCTAAGGAAGCTTATGTCACCGTAGAAAGGGAAGAGAGAGAAGAAAGTGTTCTGCCTTCAGTAGCTGTTTCTGATTATTACTCTTTTGACCCAAATTCACTTGGAAAGGTGGCCTCAATTTCAGCATGAAAGAGTCACAGACAATATTTTTAATGATTTCAATATAAAATGCAGGATTTGGGGCAAGCTATGTGACATATTATGACTAAAATTCAAGAAAGTGTTTAAAAACAAGTATCTGATTTGAAGAGGAACTATTACAAGATCAAGGACTCCATTAGTCTTTGTATTTTAGAGGCCCTATAAAAATGCAAGAACCCTAGAGCAGCTGTGTGGGTTTAGACAAGTTGCCAAACTTCTTCAACCTTCCGGTTCCTCAACTGTGTAGAGACAATCACAGTACTCTTTATTTCAAAGGAATTTTCTATGAGAATTAACTAAGATAATGCATGGAAACATTTAAAAGAGTGCTGGCCCATAAAAATGAACATTAGCTATTTTTGTTATGAGACATAATGAGGATCTAAACTAAGGCAGCGGTAGTAGGAATGGGAGGAAACATGATGACATTTGAGGAATATTCAGGTAGTAGAATTAGGAAACTCTGGAGATTCATTGGATGTGCGTCTAACAAAGAAAGAAGAATCAGGGATAATTCCCAGAATTTAATACAGACATCTGAGTGGGTGAAAGGTCATCAACTGAAATGGAGACTGCCAAGGAGAATTAAGTGAATGGGGAAGATGACGCAGACCTTTAGTTGGGAAATCTTGAGGTTCCTACTGATTATTCCAGGACAGGACAACAACATGCTTGATCTTAGAAGATAAAGAGCCCTTAAAGGAGACAAAATTGGTACCTGAAGCATGTGGAAAATCTAGTGAGTTTAGTAAAATGGAAACAAAGGAGTAGAGAGAATCAAAGAATGAATGATTTAATGGTGTCAATACAACAAAAAGAGGGAAGAAAAATAATCCGGAGAGGGGATCAACAGGTATAAAAGCCTGGAGGACAGAATAGGGTTTAGTGGTGAAAACCAGGGTAAGGGAGAGGAAGTAATATAAAATTGGGACTAAAGATGAAAGCAGAAAGCACATAATGAAGGCCTGTAATAATTTGGGCTTCCCTTGAGGGCAGTTGGGGCCATTGAATACCTTCAGGCAGAGATGTAGTATAACCAAATTTGGTCATTTGGAGGACAATTTTTAAAAGCTGCATATAATGGATTAAAGAGGAACAAGCCTGGAGTCAGAATGATCATTTAGGAGGCAATTATAGGAATCCAGAGGGGGAAAGATGTTAGCCAGGACAAGGTTATGGCACTAGGGTAGTTAGGTGGAAAGACCCAAGACATTTAGAAAATTAGGGATATAGAGGAAATAAGGATGAAAACCCAGTTTGGGATCAGCATCTGAGTAGAAGGTAATGAACACATGAGGAGGCATCGGTTTGTTGGGGAAGATAAATGGTTCCATTTTACATGTGTTGAGATTTTTAATTCCCTCTAGGTATCTGATTGGAGGTGTTGGCAGATGTATATACAGATTTTTATCTCAGGAGAGAATTGTATTGGAAATATAGATTGGACGCCATTAGCTCATGCATTGTATTTGGAGTCACAGGAGAAAGTGAGGAACTATATAGACTGGGAAAAGAAAGTGGCCCAGAAAAGAACTGAAGAACGATGTATATATGATGCATTTTGTCACTTCAACTAAACTGTGAGCTCCGTAAAGGAAGAAAATGTAATGAATGCTTGTTGGGTTTTAATTACCCAGCTTCCAAACATTTTCTTCTGATAGAAATACCTGAAATTTCCTTTAAGGAATCATTCTATCCCATATTTCTCCCACACATTCTCACGGCTGCACTAGATGACACAGGTTGTATCGGTCAGCACACCACATCGCTTGGAAGCACTGATTGTCTTAGGAGTAGACACCAAGTGTCCAATCAGAGTGAATCCTTGAACTTGTGGGAGGAACTTCCGTAGAGAAAGGCTCTTTTCTACTGGACTTATATCTTTAAGGACGTGAGCTTGAAGCTCTCAAATGAGTTACAAAAGAACAAAAGACAGAAAAGGCTAATCTGAGAGAAGCAAGAAATGATAAGAAAAATGATCTTTAAAAATGGAAGAGAAAGGAGGGGGAAAGATAATAAGGGAATAGAAAAAAAGAGAAAGGAAAATAGGAATGAAAAAGGAAAGAAAATTATTTTGAGCATCTACAAGATGCTCTCCTGTCACTAAGCTAGTAGCTTTCATACAGGTTATCCCATTTAATATTTATAAAAATCTTGTGAGACAGCAAACAAGTGGAATGACTAAGGCTCAGTCTCAGATCTGACTCCAAATGTTTGTCTTCTTCACAACTTTATGCAGTTTCTTATAAGGTATGAATACTAGTATCATGTTTTAAGCATTTTTTAAATTCAAGATAATTTGATTGATGTTGATGATGAACATGTGCTGATATAAGATATACTTGCAAACGTGGTGTTGTGAAATTTTATTCTGAAAATAAAATACCTAATTTAATACATTAGAAATACAATGATGAAAGTTTAGAGCTCTAAGGAAACACTAAAATTTTTAAAACAGTATCTTTAACTCCTAATGATCGTCACCACATTCCATTGTCATTTAGATTATCCCTTAAAACCTAGGGAATAGATTTTTTTTTATACCAGACAAATAGTAATAAATTCTAATCATATTTATTTCACCAGTTGTTTAGTTTTAGGGAAGTGAAAATAGAAGACTATGAGTAAAGCAGTATAGGATAAAGGAATCAACAGAAAATACACAATTTTTAAATTACTCACATCTCTGTAGGTTGATACTATAAAAGTTGTTTTATAGGGTTTAAGTCCAACAAATTCATGTTCCCATTTACTATCGCATTTCTATTACCAGGAAGCTAGTCAAGGTGTACACTATATTACTTTCCAGTCTACTCAAATTTATACTAAACCTTTATGTTTCACAAGGTTTTGTTTTTCTATCATTCAGAAAATATTTAAAGATGGCCCATTAAAATATACCTGTTCTCTTTCTGAGAACCCTGTATTTCAAAAGCTTGTTTAATGCAGATTCTCTGGGAATATGTATCAGGGTCAGGTCTTAGAATCTTCCTGGATGTGTAGTTGGACTGGCAAATATAGGAGTGAATATGGCAGATACAAAAGCACATCTGAGAGTTTAGGCTCAGTTGCGTTCTCCAAAGTTCCACATTTCTAGGTACTGAAAGGAAGGCCAGAACGTAGAATATGCAATGTTATAAATTCCCACTATTTCAATTGCCCCAAAAGAATGGCATTCATTTTATACTTCAATTTCCTATAGTGACAAAAATGACTGTAGTGGGCATGTGTTGACTTCGTCTCCCCCACTCTGTCTGGTACTAGAGAACTTTTTTCCTGTGGAAAGCCCACTTCATGAGGCTCAAGCAAGCCTGATCTTCCTCCCACTCCAGAGCCAGGGCTGACTCAGTTCCAACCAATTAGTCTAACCCAGTAGCCCCCAGAACAGTGAGTCAAACTAAGCCAAACAAAAGCTTCTTTATATTTTTGCCAAAGATAGTGGCCATCTGGCTTACTTGTAGAGAGGACTTACACTAGAGGAAAACAGAGTGTGAACACTGAAGATATCTTCTGAATAGCTTGATCCAGACAGAGCTGATTCCAGCTGTACCCCTGGATTGTCCAGTTATGTGATCCAGAAATTTGCTTACTGTAACTGGTATAGGGAAGCAAAACTTGCACCCAAAGTGTATCTTTGGCATGTGGATTATTTCTAGCTGAAAACAATCAAGGCCCAAAAGACTCAGGAAGAAACTTTGACCTTCCCTCTAACTGCCTAAAAGAATTTAGAGAGCCTGTTCCCAGAATAGAGCTAGGTTATTAAACTTCTGATTTTCTCCTATTAATCTATCTCACGTCAATTTAATTCTTAGACCAGCTAAGAAGAACCTAGAAGGGTAGAGGAAAATTTCTTCAAAGTGTCCTGATCAAAACAGTTAGAGCTAGTGAAATACAGTTAAAATTCTATCCTAAGGACATTTCTAAGGACTGAAGAACTTTACAAATCAAGACTTTAACTAAGATACATCTCAAGGAGTAGTCCCTCATTAATTAAAAATTATGCAATAAAAATATCACCGGTGACCTACAGAACTCTCTTAAAAGGCACTGGCTAGGACAGTTCGAGACACTTTTACTTGTACAGGGATTCCTGTGTCAGAGATTGTTACAGAAAAATTATATTTATCAGAGTCATCCCTTTCTCTTAATCACCATTAGCACTGCTATAGCTTAAGCATTCACCTAGTCAACACTGAAATATTTCCTAACTAGTCTCCCTTTCAACAAGTTGTCCTGATCAAAAGTATCCCTCACACAGTGGCCAAAATAGATGGCATAAAACACGAAACTGACCATTTCACTCCCCTATTTAAAGTCCTTTGGGGTCACACTATCCACAGCATAGAGTCTGGATTGTCAGCAAGAGAAAAAGGACCTTTTCTGCCTCGGTCTCTGAATTCTGCTCTAGTTTCAATGTCATTAATCTCTGCCTGATACTTCACGTGTCAATAAACCCTTTCTGCTGGTACCTTCCAATTACACCAGGCTGTTTGTTATATCTGTGCCTTTGCTACATGCCTGACCCCCATTACTAGGCATTATTCAAGACTCAGTTCAATTATCACCTCTATCTAAACCTACAGCCACACCCAGCCTAATTCAAACTGGCCTTTGTACCTCTGCTTGCTGTTTATATTAAAACATACTGTCCACTGCTCTGTTACTACAGCAATATATTATTTGTAATTGTCTTTTTATATATCTGCTTCATCACACTAAATTATTCTCTTCCAGAAAAGGTACCGTGTCTTAACCCACTTTGTATTCCCGCACCTAGCACAAAGCCTGGTTCACAGTAAGTATTCAAAGTACTAAATACATACATCCATGGAAGCACAAATTGAAATAGCTCATAGAGGCATGGGCAGTGAGTAAAACCTTCACTTAGAAAGTGAGACTTCAATCGTTCCTAAGGATTGGTAAAGAGGTAGATAAGACAAAGGAAGGTAATTCCTAGTAAGGTGGATAAGGTCAGGTTTCACTAAAACCTCCAGACTGAAATGCAAAGACATATTCAGAAGAGTCTCAGTGTAACCAGAGCTAAAGAGTTTCTCCAGATGAAAAAGTTGGGTCTAAGCCCTATAGTGTCAATACTAAGAAATAACGTTCTGCTAAAGAGATTAAGGGGACATTAAATAATTTTGAGTCCCTAATGGGATATGACCAAAAATATTTTTCAATTTAAATTACCGTATCTTGGTAGTCCCAAAACAGTGAGCAGTGGAAATAAAATACAGTGAGCAAAATGTTTCAGCAATAGTTTAAACTTGAATTGAGGTGACGAGAATAGGAAGCAAATGTTATATAAAGAAATCATTTGTAGAATTTACTGGCTGGTTAAATATGAAGAACTGAGGAGAGAAAGCATAAAGGATGATTTGAAATGTTCAAAACTTGGAGGGAAAATTATGATACTATCATAAAGAATAAGGACTTCTAAAAGTAAACCAATAATAGGGAGTCAGTAGAGAGGTCTGCTTTCCCCCACGTATATGTAACTGTGAAATATCCAAGGGGAAATAAATAGCAAGTTGCTGAAAATGTGGACCTAGATCTTTAAAAGCAAGTCAGGACTGATGATACTAAGTTTAAAAATTATATCCATAAATGCAAAATAAGATACTTCACACCCACTAAGACGGCTGCAATGAAAAGACAAAACCATGTATTGGCAAAGATGTAGATAAGTTGGATCTCTCCTACACAGCTGGTGGGAATGTAAAATGGTATGGCCACTCTGGAAAAGAGTTTGGCAGTTTCTTCAAAAGTAAAACAAAAACTTACCGTGGAGGGGGGAGGGATAAATTCGGAGATTGGGATTGACATATACACACTACTATATGTAAAACAGATAACTCATAAGGACCTACTGTATAGCACAGGGAACTCTTCTCAACACTCTGTAATGACTTATATGGGGAAAGAATCTAAAAAAGAGTGGATATATGTGTATGTATAACTAATTCACTTTGCTGCACAGCAGAAACTAACACAACATTTTAAATCAACTACACTCCAATAAAAATTAAAATGAATAATTAAATAAATAAAATCAAGGCAACACTTGTTTAAAAAAAAAAAAGATAAACAAGCACTGGGGCTGTCATACAACATGATGACTAACACCACGGTATGGTATATTTGAAAGTTGTTAAGACAGTAGATCCTAAGAGTTTTCATCAAAAGGAAAAAAAAAACATTTTTTTCTTTTTTTTTTTTGTCTCTATGAGATGATGGATGTTAACTAAACTTACTGTGGTAATTATTTCAAGATACATGTAAGTCACATCATTATTCTGTACACCTTACACAGTGCTGTATGTCAATTATTTTTTTAGACGAAATAAAATGCTTGCTTTCCTGAGATAAAAATGGTAATATATAGGTCAATTATATCTCGATAAAACTGAGAAAAAATGTGAACAATTCAGTTGTTAAAAAAAAAAAAGAAAACTTACCATATGATTCAGTTGTTAAAAAAAAAAAGAAAACTTACCATATGATCTGGCAATTCCACACTTAGAAAGCTACCCCCAAAAATGAAAACATATGTCCATTCAAAGACTTAAATGTTCATAGCACCATTATTCACAATAACCCAAATTGTAAAAATCCAAATGTCCATCATCTGGTGAATGGGTAAACATAATGTGGTATACCTGTATAATGAAATATTATTCAATAAGAAAAATGAATAAACTATCCATACATGGATGGACCTCAAAAAACATTATGCTAAGTGAATGAAACCAGACACAACAGACTACATATTGCCTACTTATATTTATATGAAATGCCCAAAAAAGGTAAATTTATAGAAACAGAAAGCAGGTCAGTTGATGCCGTGAGTTGTGGGTGGGAGCAGTAATTAACTACAAATGGGCATGCGAAAACATTTCAGGGCTTTCCTTGAAGAATGTGTGGTACATGTCTCTTAAATATTAAATGAATAAGGCACAGAAATATTTTGAATTTAGGGTAAGAATATCCAACATTGGCTAAACTATTGGTTTTTTGTTGCCAGTCACCAGAGGTTCTCTAAAGCACTGGGGAAATTAACCCTCCATCTCTGTATGTGAGTCTTTGCAGAAACCCTACAGGTCACCTGTCCTGTGGATCAGATGCTCTTTGGGTCAAATTCCCTATGGTGGGATAAAGGTTTCAGAGAATGTGCCAAAGGAAGCCTTTTTGTGCATCTCCATATAGCAGAAAATGTCCTCTTGCACGTGTTAACTCTAGAATCTTGACTGAGAAATGCGAACCATAGCTGGAGATTAATCTGATGAGAAGTCCCACTGCCTTGATGCTTTTTCTCTCCTTTCCATTTATCTCTGGCTCTCTAGCTTGAGTGCAGTCTAAACCCCACTATTCCATTGCATTAATGTTTATATTAACTTCTATGGTTTTTAGTGCACCTGTTTGCTTCCTTTCCTCTTTCCTCAAAAGCAAATTAAATTTGAAAATCAAATCAGAATTAATAAGGATTAGGAGACATCAATGTTATCAAATCCAGAAGGAAAGAGAGGGGAAGTAGATGAAATTTGACAATATTTATAAATAGGAAGGAGTGGGAAAATAGCAGAGAAATGAGAAAGACAGATAAATTATGTCTGTCTCATCACATCCATTCCTCTTCCATATGTTGTATACCACCTCTAGCAATTTACCACACTCCAGCGCCAAGATAGCAAGAAGCACAGGATTTCCTGAGAGACCACGGCTCTCACCTCTCCGTCGCAGGCCCACATTTAGAAAAACAAAAACGCTCAACAGCAACCAAAAGTTCACATTGGGCGGCTTGTTCCTCCTCCAGGCCTGATTTCTAGGCAGATTTTTTTCTAGCCTATGGAAATGTTTTAGCATTAATTTGATCATGGTTTCTTTCACACTTCCTTACTAAGGTATTAAAAAAGGGAATTCGCAGAAATTCATCGAGTGCCATCAGCGACATTTTCACAAGTGTTGAAGAAATGAATATGAAGATGGATTTCAGAAATAGTTCTTCAACTTATTTAGTTCATTCGCTGTTACAGAAGATCAATCAGAGTCCAAGTGCGTTATGTTGAATAAAAAGTTCAAGTTCTTAACATGTAGGTCCCAAACTCAAACCATTAGATTGACCCTGCATCCATGAAAACTCTCCATTGTTTCCACGTGCAACTTTATCCTCAACCCCTATCCCCCAATACCTGTTTGACTGTGACTCGAGAGGCGTCTATATTCTAGTTCATGGCTAAGAAAACAAATTTTTTGTCAACTATACATAGTATAAATGTGCTTACCAGGACATATTAGACCTGCACGTAAGGTCAAGTTATTTGGTCTGACTTGTGCCCCTTTAAAAATCTGTACTCTCATCTCCAGAGAGTAAGTCTGAGGGCGAGCTTGCTACGTAATTAGTGACTTGAGTTGTCCTAGGGGCTCAATTTCAGAAGGACATTATGAGCCATGAACAACTGAGAATATATCAAAAATAAAATGAACAGATTAAATGTAATCAGAGGCTTTCAAAACAAAAAAATTTTTTTAAGATCAAAGGATCTTATTTGTGCAGGTTAATTGTATTAGTTCAGGGTACCATGAGAACATAGCAAAGACTCGGTGGCTTAAACAACAGAAATTTTGTTTGAGTCCTGGAGGGTGGAAGTCCAAGATCAGGGTGCCGGCATCACCGGGTTCTGGTTAGGATTCTCTTCCTGGCTGGCAGATGACCTTCGCCGTGTGTCCATACAAAGCAGAGAAAGAGAGAGAGCAAGCTCTCCGGTATCTCTTCTTATAAGGGCACAATCCTATAATGAGAGCTCTACCCTCATGACCTCATCTCCAAACACTATCACACTGGGGGTTAGGACTTCACCATAAGAATGAGGGGGGAAGGGGAGACATAGTTCAATCCTTGGCAATAAGCTAGAATTAACTGGGTTTGGGAGCTGCATTACACTGCTAACTAATCTTGAAATCAGTGGATCCTGAAAACCATGCCTTTTCACAATTTGCTGCTGGTAAGCCCCTCAGTTCCACCCTTTATTTGGGCAGCTGGCCTACAGTCAATAGTATAGACCACTATAATAATAAATATTCAATATTTTATCTTTTTTTGTATCTGATTTATTAGTCCAGGAGATCGTACCTTTGGGGTGGAGGGATCCTCCCAGCTTTGTATTATCTTTACATTTATTTAATAAGCTTGCTTTTTATATGTCCATTTGAGTCAATAACTAAAATGATAAAATATAAAAGGAAAGAGGGGAGAAGCATAGAACTTTCCCTATATAGACCCATCATCAGTATTCTTTGGGTTCTGTCATTTAATAAGTTTACCAAGCTGCAATCATATACATTTTATAGTTTATCTTATCCATAAGAAAATTGTCAGATGTCTTGTAAAATGCCTTCAAAATTCCAAGTACAGTATGTCTACATCATTTTTTGGACCTCTCATTTCAGTAACAATGACAAAAATTTGAAATGAGATGGCCCAACACATTTTGCTCTTGGTAAATTAATTCTGACTCCTTGTTAGGTGTTCTTTCTAACTCTGAATCTTTTCTAATCTAACTCTAGTCTGCACTGGCATTTAGATCACCTTGATTTTCTATAACATTTAGGCTTCTGTGAAGTGTTCTATGACGGAATGTTGTTCATATTTTCTTTTTCAATATTTCAATTTAATTCAGTTAAGTTTTTTCCATAACATGATTTTACAAGTACCATCTGCATTGCTTGAAACTGATGACATGACAAGCTCTTCAAAAGTGCTTATTAAGGGACTTCCCTGGTGGTCCAGTGGTTAGGACTCGGGTACTTTCATTGCAGGGGGCCCGGGTTTGATCCCTGGTCGGGGAACTAAGATCCCACAAGCTGCGCGGCAAGGCCAAAACCAAAGATAAGTACTTATTAAAAGAATGAGTGAGTAGCATTCCCTTTTAGAGCAGCTATGGGGGGTTAGTTTGTGGTTATAGGAGAAGCAATGCTGAAGGAATTTTGAATGAGTTATAGGCTTTCAGGAGGCAGAGCAGAGAGAGAATGGGGGACAGAGCACAAACTGAAGAACACAGAGGGAGAAACAAGGGGAAGATTCAGAAGAGAATTAGGGAAGATGGGCAACGTGGGTTCAGTTACAACTTGGGGACCATTAAAGGCTGCATGGGAAGCAATGAAGACCAAGGGCACACATTAAGTTGGGTAAAGAAAATCTGTTAAGAGAAAGACACAAAAGCAGTGAAATAATTTTTTAAATCTTCCAGATAACAAATAAAAGACAGACATAAAATTGTGGTTAACTGTGTCAAATGTTGTCTCATGAGGTTATTATTCTGAGCAAATTCGAAAATACAGGAGGGTAAGATGGACTTGGAGAAGATCAGGACACACCCGATATTATTAATTATTATTTCCTCTCAGCCTGCAGAACTGTTTAATATAATTTCACCTGTAGCTTGATCATCTGCCCTTTAATTTAGCTATAGTAGTTCTATCATCTTATCCTTTTTAAACTTATTTTTTTCATTTAAGATTTTGCGAGAAAAACTAATTCTTCAGTGGAAATGTTTGTAGACCACTGAACTCTAATTTAAAAACCAACGCATACCCAATTACATTTGATTCAAAAGTAATGCCAGAGGACAAAATGCAGGATTTTTAAATTTAAAAACAATTATTCTCAAAGCACATATACTATATAGAAGAAAATGCAAATCCAAGTGGATCTATTTTTCATTTGTCCAGGCTTCATTAGATGTTACTATTGTGAATGCAGTACAACTCATGAATTACATAAAACATTTTAAAGGGTTTGTTTATATGTGAAATAGTAAGTTTCCACAGAGTTACCTGAAATTGAAAGTTCTCCCACCTTCTGGGCTTAACCAGTCATCTAAATTTTCAATAAAAAGGCTTTAACCTGGTTCATTAATTTCTCAGGGCATTCTTATGTTTCTTATGTTTTTTCTAGTTACCACTGACCCCTTTTTCCTGAGTCAGTCAAAAGTTTAGTTTCACTTTATCCTGTTCCTCTTCTACATTACTTCAAATCACATGCAACATTCCTCTGATTTCTCTCATTTCTCTAAAATATGCCTAACTCAAGGCTGTGTTATCTACAGAGAGCCTATTTTTACTGAAGGTTTTGGGCAACAAAGGGTGCCAAGTTTACTATACAATTTTTTTTTAAATATATATTTATTTACTTCGTTGTGCTGGGTCTTAGTTGTGGCTTGCAGGCTCCTTAGTTGCGGCTCGCCAGCTCCTTAGTTGCAGCACGTGGGCTCCTTAGTTGTGGCTCTCAGGATCCTTAGTTGTGGCATGCGAACTCTTAGTTGCAGTATGCATATGGGATCTAGTTCCCTGACCAGGGATCGAACCTGGGCCCCCAGCATTGGGAGCGCAGAGTCTTATCCACTGCGCCACCAGGGAAGTCCCAACTATATAATCGTTTTTAAAATCTTAAAACTGATTACTAGATACCATTCCCCTACATTCAGCTGGGCATTTCCTACCTTGAGGAATTTCTCATCAATCATGGCCTACTTTGGACCCAACTTTCTGTGTTCTTCTCCTGTCTCTACCAGACAGCCTCCAACTCACTACTCCAGTAATTTTTTTTTTTAAACATCTTTATTGGAATATAATTGCTTTACAATGGTGTGTTAGTTTCTGCTTTATAACAAAGTGAATCAGCTATACATATACATATACCCCATATCTCCTCCCTCTTGCGTCTCCCTCCCACACTCCCTATCCCACCCCTCTAGGTGGTCACACCCGAGCTGATCTCCCTGTGCTATGCTGCTGCTTCCCACTAGCTACCTATTTTACATTTGGTAGTATGTGTAAGTCCATGCCACGCTCTCACTTCGTCCCAGCTTCCCCTTCCCCGTGTCCTCAAGTCCATTCTCTACGTCTGTGTCTTTATTCCTGTCCTGCCCCTAAGTTCTTCAAAACCTTTTTTTTTTTTTTTAGATTCCATATATATGTGTTAGCATACTGTATTTGTTTTTCTCTTTCTGACTTACTTCACTCTGTATGACAGACTCTAGGTCCATCCACCTCACTGCAAATAACTCAATTTCGTTTCCTTTTATAGCTGAGTAATATTCCATTGTATATATGTGCCACATCTTCTGTATCCATTCATCTGTTGATGGACACTAGGTTGCTTCCTTGTCCTGGCGATTGTAAATAGAGCTGCAATGAACATTGTGGTACATGACTCGTTTTGAATTATGGTTTTCTCTGGGTATATGCCCAGTAGTGGGATTGCTAAGTTGTATGGTAGTTCTGTTTTTAGTTTTTTAAGGAACCTGCATACTGTTCTCCATAGTGGCTGTATCAATTTACATTCCCACCAAAAGTGCACGAGGGTTCCCTTTTCTCCACACCCTCTCCAGCAGTTATTGTTTGTAGATTTTTTGATGATGGCCACTCTGACTGGTGTGAGGTGATACCTCATTGTAGTTTTGATTTGCATTTCTCTAATGGTTAGTGATGTTGAGCATCCTTTCATGTGTTTGTTGGCAATCTGTACATCTTCTTTGGAGAAATGTCTGTTTAGGTCTTCTGCCCATTTTTGGATTGGGTTGGTTGTTTTTTTGATATTGAGCTGCTTGTAAATTTTGGAGATTAATCCTTTGTCAGTTGCTTCATTTGCAAATATTTTCTCCCATTCTGAGGGCTGTCTTTTCGTCTTGTTTATGTTTTCCTTTGCTGTGCAAAAGCTTTTAGGTTTCATTAGGTCCCATTTGTTTATTTTTGTTTTTATTTCCATTTCTCTAGGAGGTGGGTCAAAAAGGATCTTGCTGTGATTTATGTCATAAAGTGTTCTGCCTATGTTTTCCTCTAAGAGTTTTATAGTGTCTGGCCTTATCCAGTAATTTCTTACGCAGTGCAGTTCAGCTCTCCACCCACCAGCCAAATAATGTCCAGGTTCATGTTTGCACACTCAGAAATTCATGAAGATGATTTGCTAAACAAAGGATTGTTGACTTTAAATTTCCAACATTTAACAGCAAAACAACTGAGGGCTCTTTGAAATTGGTTTTCAAATTCTTAGGAAGGTTCCCTGCAGCTGTCTACAGCAAGATCCTACATGTCCTGAGTCTTATTTTTATCTTTCTGAAACATCAGTTGATAACAACTATAGGCACAGACAAAAAATTCTGGTATCCTAGAGTTGTTCCCCAACCATCAAAAACCCATTTTGTTGACAAAATCTATTCATTACTTAGCTGTATTATCAATTGGATGAGAATACACAGAGCACAGATTTCAAATGTAACTCTTCTATCACCTTATATAAATAACTTTTAATCACCTTCCTGAAGATGGGGGCTTGTAGTACCCAGAGTTTGAAAAGAAGCAGAAGGAAAGTAAAAGAGTCTTTCCTCCTCTTAGGGGGAAACTAGCTTAAGCTCTAGTTACCAAAGAAATACGATTCTCTCCTTGCTCTGTGGACCTATGTTGCCACTTGGATTTATGGTGACAATGTTTCCTGGCTCTCTGGATTTATGCCTGACACTGAAGTTGCACAGACGGCCATTTACATTTCTTTAGAAGACTTTTTAACTCTGTAGCTCTAACAACTGCTTTTGAGCAAAGGCAAATTAGGTAACTTTGAAGGTCAAAGTCTTGCATTTTGTGTTTCTTCCTTACCATTGCTATATTATGTGTAGCTGACACAGCCTGAAGATACGGCATGATACACCATATGTGTTTAAGGGTGGGGGACAAAATCAACCCAAAGGAACTGACAGTCACCTTCACTATGCCAGTTTGTGTACAACAATTGATTTACGTTCCTCTTTTCTTCAAGAGCCAGAAGGTGGCATCTGACTACTTATTTTAATATTTGTATTTATTTCATTAAATATATTATGCTTAGATTGACAACTTAAACTTATTTTCTATTTTTAAATATAGAATTAAGTACAGCAAATTAACTTGCTGGAGAAAAAAACAAATGATACAAAGCAAAAAATATAGAAAGGCAATAAGGCCATCTATCCTCAGATCCACAGAATAGATGAGAATTGTCTTCAAATGATTATGACCTAAATATTTTTAGAAAGACTTCCACAGTGATTTTGAACTGTTCAACTAGTACTAAGACTATTAAAATGAAAAGGTAAGAAAAATATACACTATCTTTCAAATTACCCTGACTTAGGCTTAAACTTCAGAGATCTAATTAGATCTCAGATCTAGAGAAATGCAAGGAAATGACCTCTCAGCTTAGAAGGCCGTCTCTTTTTTTTCCCCTTAGACAGCCTATGTTCACTGTGAATTATCTATCACAATATTAGTAAAATTGAGGAAGAACAAACAGGAAAACATAGATGAAATGTTTAAAAGATGTTGTTCCTCTTTTTTATAATTTCATTGTCCTTCAATATATCCATTGAAAAAAAACAGTTTGTTATTATTCTGTACAAACTCTTGGTGCTAAGCATGTTGGACGTAAAGGAGAACAAGCTATGATCCCTGTTCTCAAGTCACCCACAACCAAGCCTGGAAGGTTGTCACAAAGAGGTCATCAAAATGCAATGCAGTGAAGGCAATGACAGATGTGCAAAACTGTGAGAAAAGCTCAGAGCAAAGTATTTCCTGAGGAACACAGTGAGAGCAAGTAGGAGGGTCCGGAAGGCTTCCTGGAGAAGGCAACCTGAACTGAGTTTCATAACATTAGCAGGAATTCCACATAGACCAGTAGGCTAAGAAAGTAGAAAGGGCATTCTAGGCAAGAGACTACCAGAAAAGGGTGTGAGGATGGCATTGGCGGGTGCTAAATGATAGAGTTCCCTATATGCTATATATTGATATCAGCATATATATTAAAGGGTTTGATATTTAGCCTGTAAGAGTTAGGACTCTTCTGAAGGGTTATACACCAATCTGTGACATGGTCAAATGTGAGTTTTAAGATCACTCTGGTGGCAGAATGAAGAATTAGTCATAATGGGATAAGACCAGAGGCAGGCAGTTGAGTTTGGAATCTACTGCTTGAGATGATGAGGGTTAAACCAAAACCTTGTTATAAGGACAAAGAGAAAAGAATCTATCCCAGAGCTATTGAGGTGGGAAAGTTGGCAAGATTTTATGGTATGTATGGCAGGGTGTGCAAGAAAGGTGGGGTCTGCAGCGATTTCTTGTGTAGCTGCTGGATGGAAAGTAGTATCATCAGATAAGATAGAAAATACAGGAGGAGGGAAAATTTTTAAGAGGAAACAAAAGTGCTCATATTCAGAAGTATTGAGAGAGATGCCTATAAGGCATCCTGTGGAGAGATCTAGTTAGCAAAGGGCTGTGTAACTATACTGTAGAGGTCCAGATTAGAGACATCGATTTGGAAGTCTTTAGTAAAGGTTAGAGATAATGAGAATAGCCAGGATCTCTCAGACAGAATGTGAGCACGAAATAAGGGGCTCTAGAAAAACCCTTGGTGAATTCCAACCTTTAAGAGGTGGGCAGAAGTTCCCAGAAAAGAAACTGAGAAGTTAATGTCCATTTTTCAAAATTATCAACGTGACTGAAAGAGAGTGTGTGTTGACAGTCCTAATGCCCGGCACTTTCCTTTAAAAAATGACAATGAGGATTGCAGGTATTTAAGTGCTTAGGGTGTCAACCCCACAAATTGGAAATTTTCATCTTCCTTGGATGTCTCTCTGCCTGAGTTTTTACTTCTAAACATAAATTCTAATGAACAGTCGTTAATACTCTTCTTACAAATAAAGATTTCCTCTTCAAACATTTACAGCATTTTCTTGTGTGAAACACTTACTAAAAAGAATGTCTTGAAGAGTGGCAGTGAAGAATTGGAAGCATTGGATGGAGAAGAACTTTGAGAGTTTGGCTGCAATGGAGCAAAATACAACAACAGGTTTATTACCAGATGAAGAGAAATAATAAACACGTTGCTCCCCGCCTTATTAGTCAAGGGTTAGTTGTATATAAAAGACCATATTGCAAAATTCTACACTCAAAGACAAGTTGAACAGTTTTCTTTTGGAAAATCACTTATACATTTCTAGGACTTATTATTTTTCCACAGTTAAATCTCTGTTCCTGTCCTTGTCATTTCACATTTGGTATTCCAAAACCCATTCCTCACCACCTGTCTTAGCCTTCTCTTCAATCTGTCCAAAAGCTTACAGCTAAAATCATCTTTCAAATCTCTTCTTTCACCACAGTACTTTCTTCCTTAAGATTATTTTTCAATGTTTTAAATCAACATTTTCTGGGAGCCCTAAGGGACATACTAGTAACATCTTCTTAGCCTCAAAAGAAATATATATGTATATATATAATTTAATTTTAACAAATGATAATTTATTGAGCTGTGAACAATTAAAACAGAAACAAAAATAGTAACACCTTTTATGTGTGTAGTTACTGAAATTTTTCCAAGGCTTTTCACCTTATTAATTTTAATAACTTCTATCCTTTGACTGATGTTATTCTCATTTTAGATGGAAGAAACTGAGACCCAGAATGTTTAGGGGCTTTATCCAAACTCATGCAAGGTCAAAATGAATTTCAGAACTCAGTTTTCTCAACTATCTACCTAGTGCTTTCTCTACTTAAGTAAAATGGTATACCTAACACTGCCTGGAATTAATGCCAATAAAAAAGGGAGCAAACATTACTGTGTGCCTATAGTACATTTGGCACTGAGCTAAATAAATTATACGATAACTTCCATTAATCTTCTCAATCCCCCATCGTTTCTTTTTTCTAACTGAGGACTAGGAGTGTAAGAGCCAGTAATATTACTCATTACATAAGTAATAAAGAAAGTAGTATAATTTATTTCATAATTAATAAAGGAATAATTTGAAACTATGTTTCTGATCCCAAAGTCTGAGTTCTTTCCACCTATGTGCACTGTCCCACATAGTAAAAAGCTTCAAGCCCATTTCCATCTGTTATATCTACACAATACAGTTTTATTGAGTGGCAATTATATTACAAATATATTGCAGACAAGATGATAATGAAAGAAAAATGCCATCAGCCCTGACCTTGAGAAGCACCCAGTCTTGGAGGGAACACCAACAAGTAAACACAGCAAAAAGTACAGATTTTTCCTTTCATAACAATGGGGGAGGGGTAAAGATGAAAGGAGTTTTGTTAAAAAGAATGTAAAAGAAAATAAAAATATTTTTAAATGTTAAAAAAATATGTAAAACGATAGTTCAGTAACAAAGCTCTCAAAACAGTGATTCTCAAACCTTATTTTGTTATACATTAGGACATTTTATTATAACCATGGACAACCTGTATGTCTGAAAGAAACTAAGGACAAATTTTAATCCACATAACAAACTACAGGTATATGAGGGAGATGAATCATGACATTCAATAAATAATGATACCCCACCTATAGCACAGTCAGGAAGCATGGTCCTTCAAGGGATGAAATACAGTACGCTTGGTACAAACTACGAATGTATACCTGATAAGGTAACTTGCACGTATGCCTATTTAGTAAATACTTATTGACTCTGGCAGTGAGAAGGAGGTGGTGTGCACTTGGAAATGAACACTGAAATGTTAAATACCTGGAAAGCAGAATTGTGCTCTGCTTAAAACCTCTACTAGCAATCGTGTAATCAGCGTAATAAATTTTACAGCTCACATATCATTTTCTACTGCTGTTGACCCTCCTGCTGCTAAATTATTTCCATCTTTCTAAGGTACAAGAATTCTACATAAACAGAATCCCATAAAAGTCATCCTATTATTCTTACCGAATTCAATTATCAATAAACGTTTATTAAGGACCAACTATGAGCCAGGCACTTAATAGAAGTTTCCTTGACAAATGGACAAAATTTTGGAAAGACTGACCTCACTGAATACAGATACTACTATGTCCTAGTTATTCTGCATTCCTTTAATACACACACATTAATGTCACATTTGTAACAGGTTTAGATGGGTATTTATCAAGTGTGGATTTAAGGAGTCTTATTCTTGGTAAATTCAAAATCCATTTGAAACATATGGGTTCATTCTTTCAATCCAAATTCATCTTTTTCAAGTTTAAATGAATTGGTTTTGAAACATGAATTTAGAAAGGCAAAAAGACTAATCAAAGAAGCTCCTAAGACTTCTCACCCCTGGAGAAACATATGGATGTTATTTAAAATCAATTCAGAAAAAAAGACAGGTTGAAATTTCTTACTTAAATCAAAGCTTGTCTTTGCAGTATTACATACGGCATGATTATTAGAAGATGTGTACCAGAAGGAGTTCACTTTAGCAATCGACACAAACTGACTCTGGCTGATGTAAGCAAATAAAAAGGAGTTTTTAAAAGATGTTATAAGGGGAGGACCCAGATTTGAATTACTAAGGAGCCTGGAGAAGAGAAGGAATCATGTAGCAACGACACAGCCAGAACCACAGCCAAACTCCAACCGGAGAGCTACTGCCAAGAGGAACCCTGTTGCTGCCACCACGAATCTCTTAATCCCACATCGCACCCTCCCACGTTATTGGCACTGGACACTGGGTGACACCACTTTCGACTGGCACAACCAAGAAGTTTCTACTGCTCTCCCTTCCTGGTATCATTTGCTTTTGATTTAAGATCCAGGGTGAGTGGTCTGATTGGCTCAGTCTAGATGACTGTATAGTACACTCACAAAATGGAAGGAGATTCAGATGCTATAAAGAAAGTTGTAAAGATAAATATTAACAAGATGATATTAATGTTTGCCACTGTGAAAACTGCCCTACATTCTTCACCTCTTATCTCTGATTTTGCCCAATTCTTCCAATACTGTCTTCTTTCCTAAGTCTATAATGTGCATCCCCCTACAGAATTTAAAGTCACATCCCTATTCCTTAGGACTTGACTATATCTCTATTGGATATGATTGAGTTCATCTGCATTGAACAGAAAACCTCCAAAACAGCACTGGTTTAAACAAGTTAGAAGTTTTCCTATCGATCACAAAAGGATTTTGAAAACCAGCTGCCCAGAATTGTCACAGTGGCTCCATAATTATAATGAGATCATGACCCACTCTTTCCATTGTACCAACAAGGGCACCTCATTGTTCAAAATGGCTGCCAGAATTCCAACCATCACATCTGCAGGCCAGCAAAGTGAAAAAGTGGAAGGGACAAAATGCTGTTTGCCTCTTCCCTTGTAAGGAATTCTTGTGGAAGCCACACACGAAACTTCTGCTTACATTTCATTGTCCTTACTTAGTCACCTGTTTGTACCTAGCTGCTAAGAAAATTAGGAAATAAATCTTTAACTTGGGCAGCAAAATTAGGAAATAAATCTTTAACTTGGGCAGGCTAAAAATCGAGATTCTGATACTACTGAAGAAGGGGTGAGTGGCTAATGGGGAAAGAGGGGGTGTAAATAGCACTGTCTCAAACAATTTGTTTTTACTGTTCTCTCAGTATTCCCTCTGTGGTATTTTTGTCTCACAAACAGAATTGGCCGAGGTAAACAAGTATCATCTCCTGGAATGCGCACAATTATTTAAAAGCAGGCTTCTCTAGTACATACTCATTGTTTGCCTCCACTCGTAGTACTTCCTGCTCTCCACAAAAAATACCTCAATTGCTTTAGGGAATTTTTCTCCCTTCGGTCTCAGCCATATGGTTTACTATGCTCTACCCTCAGTTCCAGGGTTCAGTGTAGTCCATCACCCAGGTCCTAAAATTTGAGGCAGTACTGGTATCTTATTTCATTCAATTTAAAAAAAAAAAAAAAAACAGGAAATTTGGGGGTAGAGGTTTCTGGGGGTAAAAATCAGCCAGGTAACAAATAATTTTTGTATATGTACAATGTATCAACAATAGTTCTAGACACTTAGAATATAGCGGGGCATTGATTCAGGTGCAGATGACAGAAACTATTCTAGATAGTTTAAGCCGAAAGGCATTTAGTACAGGGTCCTTAGCTTACAAAATCATTGGAGGGGCTGAAGGAGCCAGACCAAGGCTCAGTCTTTAGAAATGATTCCCAGAACACCATTAAAGAATTGGCCTAATGAGGCAGCTGTTTTCCCTGTTACCAGAAAGCTGGGTAATCAGGAAGGTGCTGGTTCAATTGTTGACTCAAGTATCACACTGTTTCCTTCAAGTTCCCAGCATGAGGAAGCCAGCTGTTGGCCCCAAGATCACATCACCTTGACTACAATTCAAGCCCTATGCCCTGCCTCCTGGCACAAGATTGGACACTGGAAACTCTAATAACATTGATGCAGAAAAAGCAAACAAACGAAGACCAAAATCTCCACAACTGTGCTTACCTTCAGAACTCGTTGAAGCAATACAGTAGAGACTGGCTTCCTTCCACCTTGCAAATCTTACATGGATGGCTTTGTTGGCATAAATACATCATCTGAAAAGGAGTTTAGAAACTGTTTTAAATGTTCCTGTCTCAAAAATGAAGTGGAGGATATTACAGAGGAATAAGAATGGAGTTTTTGCATCCAGTCTGCAGTATCTGTCACAAGCAGTCAACAGGGTAGATGAAATCTCTGTCTTCTGTGACACTGAATCTCTGTCCTCTTAAGGAGACTCCTCTCCTCATGAGTGACAAACTTATTAAATGAGGAGGCCATTAGATGGAGGCGGCTCTATTACCATGGCAGCCTTCATAAGCAAACCAAAATCTTATGCCTGTAAATGCCTCAAGGTTACGATATCAAAATGCCAAGGACCACCAATCACAAATAGCCAACTAGGCTTAAAGCTGCAGCCAATCAATAATTTTCTTACTTTGCTTCTGCCCTTTCTCTAGAAAAGTCTCTCCCTGTCCGTAGAGCACTAACCACTTCCGTTTTGGTGCTGCCCAAGTCAAATCTGTTTTTGCTCAAATGAACTCCTCAATACTGTAATATGCCTCAGTTTATCCTTCTAATAGGAGCAACCAGAACGGATTTACACTCTGAATAGTGTGGTAAGTACAGGTGAGTCTTTAACTTCTCTCAGTCATTTCACCATCTTGAAGGAAGACAGCCTGAAAATGACACTGATCAATGAAGAAGAGCAGAGCCAGGGACTTCATAGAGAAATATATAACTAGAGCTCCAATGACATCGTGTGCCTGTAGATCAAGCCATGCCTGAATCCCGTCTTCCTTGAACTGCTATGTTAACTCAGCCAATATACCTTCTTTTGGGTTAAGCCATCTTGATTGGGATTTTCCATCTCTGTCAATTAAATGATTCTTATTCACACAGCGTTTAGAACCAGAAATGGGGTACTGAAAAAGATTTAACTTATGCAAAATTGTCTACACTGAAGTAGGGGAAAAGGTCATGAGGACTCTGTCATCTGGAGCTGAGAAAACTGGCAACCTTTGTTACAGGGTATGAAAACTCGTTAAAACAATAGCAGTTGGCCCACCGCCCAGGCCTGGGCCCTGGGGGTGAAAGGCGGCGCTAGGACCTGGAGAGAGGAGGCTGCGGCGGGGCCTGGGCGGCCAGAGCGGTGCGACGTGAACTCTGGCTCTGGGCTCCCCGCGCCTTGTGAGGGGGCTTGGGGGCTACAGGGGCCAGGCGCTCCCCGGGCCAGATGAAGAAACGGAGGCTCAGAGACGTCACATGACTTGCCGGAGGCCCCTCAGCCAGTGTAGCCCCACACCCCTGCCCCTGGGCGGCCTGCAGGACTCTTGTCCCCTGCCCCTCAGCAGATGCTGAGGACAGACGAGTAGCAACAAACTCCCAGCAGTGCCAGTGGGGTCTTTCATTAACGCTCCCTGCCGACCCGCATCCATCAGCCTGTAAAAATGCAGCATCACCGATGGCTCCACCCCCACTCTTGGCAACCAAACGAGGCCTTCCCAGTGCCACCAGTACGTGATTGTCACCAGCTTCAGCCACCTGCTAGGCACCAAGCTGGGCCCGAGATCCCGCGAGCACAATCCGCGCGAACGAGGCACCCACCTCGGGCTCCTCGGCCGACGCGGGCAACAAAACCACCTTCCGCGTGATGGCCCGTTCCAGTGTATTCTGTGTGCTGCGGAGGCCCCCGGAGTTCGCCAGCCGGACCCCGAAGCTCTCTTCATCTTCTGGGGTCCCCCAAACAAGATCCAGGAGCCCCAGGGCAGCCTGGCGCGCGTCACCCAGTGCGCAGGCCTGGTGTGCCCCGCACCGAGTCCCGCGCGCTCCCTCTCGGCCGCATGCGCCAATTTGTGGACCTCTTCCGGGGTGAGACAGGCAAGGTCAGGGAAAAGTCCCATTCGCGGTCGAGCATGGGTTGGTTCGCCACGGCGATTGCACGTCTATAGCATGGTCCCCCTGCACCTCCCCCCCCCAACTATTGCAGCCAGCAGCCCCGCCTGCAGTACATGCCCTACCGCTACTATGAGCCCAAGGGGCTGGACGAGTTATCACCTACATCTGGAATGAGCCTAGCAGCAAGGGCACCACCGACTCATCACGGAGAAGAGGGTCTTCTCATCCTGGGCCCAGCTGTACAGAATCACCTTCTCCCACCCCTCCTGGACCTAGGCCACCCTGCCTGTGGGACCCTCACAAGGGACACAGGAGAAGTGGCTCTCCACCCAGCCTCTCGACCAAGGGCCATCTCTGGCCAATCAAGGCTGGTCCGAGTGTCTTTTGGTCAATCTGGGCCTTGAAGAGGGTGAATCCTCCAGCCATTCAGGGCCTGGGAGTATCTCTTGGCCAAATCAGGGAGTTGGGCTTCTATGTGGTTAATCGGGTGTTGGGGGTATTTCTTGTCCAGTCAGGGTCTGAGCATAGACAGTCAGGTTATTTCTGAGTAATCTGAGGCTAAGGACATGTCCTTTCCCATGATTCCTTTGTCCGGAGCCCCAGGATGGACCCCAAATTACTTCCCGTTGGCTGGGGACAGTGGGGTCCTGTTCCAAGGAGCTGGGAACTCTTGTGTTACCCGCTCCCTTCCCAGAGCCAGAAAGAGGTTTTGTGGAGGTGGGAGCTATCTGGAGGCCCGGTTGGGGCATTTGTGGGGTTGGAGGGCCCAGGGGTGGGAGGCTGGCGTTTGGGACTTTGCTCTGCCCTGAGTGGCCTTGGACAAACCCCTTGCCCCCTCTCTGAGCATCCTTCTGCCTGTGTCAGGTTCTGATGTCTGAGAACCCTCCCACCTCTCCCACCAACCACCTTGGGTCTGTCCTCCTGGGTCTGTCCTCCATAAGAATGGCCCCTCCAGCCACCACTCCTTGCTGGGGGGCTCAGCTCCCTGAGGGTCTGAGGCTCCCTTCCCAACCTCCTCCTAGAAACTTGAGGCAATTTTTTTTTCATAGAGTCCCCCAGGGTTTGGTTTGGGGGACTCTGATAAGAAGGGACAAACCTTCAGCTCTTTCCTTAGCCCCGCCCCTCAGCTGCCATAGCTGGGATTTTAAAGAGCCAGGCCCCTTTTTGGCCATCCTGCAGTGAGGTTTTCCACCGGCTGGAGGAAATTTGGGGGCTGAGAAAGGCGGGGATCCCAGCTAGTCTGGGACTTCCTGCAGCACCTTTGTCTGCAGCTGCTGGAGTTGTCCAAGAGTCTCCCCCAAACTGGGCCTGGGAAGGTTCTAGGGGGCCAGCCAGGATCTGTGTGGCCTGGGTTCTATCCCCTCTCTCTGCATAAGGCACTTTATTGCTGGGCCTCGGTGGGGTGGGTCTGGCCCCTGCTCTTCTGGAGCCTGGAAGTGAAGATTGGAGGCCTTCCTGGAGAAGGCCGCTAGCAGTGAGCCATTGTACATTGGGGTGGAGGTGGGGGCCCGCAACTACCCCAGACCTGATTTTGTAATGAGTGTACAAGGATAAATGCACTTAAGATCCAGAAAAACAAAACAAAAACAAACAAACAAAAAATAGCAGTTGTAGCTTTAGGCTCAGACCGTGTATTGAATCTGAAGCGTTAAAAGATTTAGTAGGGAAAAAAAAAAAAAAGATTTAGTAGGAAATTTTTAAGATATTTGTGTGTTAGCTGCCTCTTACAGCCTTTTTTTGCCATCATATATTAACTATTTACTATGCACCAGGCATTATACTAACAATTTACTTGTATTAGCTCATTTAATACCTGATGGCACAGGTACAATTATGATCTCCATTTTACTGATGAGGAAACTGAAGTAGTCTTCTATAGAAGAAAATAGGAGAAACCAGACCTATAGAAAATAGGAAAATCTGGGCCAAAGAAAGAACATTCACTTTTCTCAGAGTGATTCTTTTGATGTGTTCCAAGTAATTAAAGTTGACTAGAAGATGTCTTTGCACAGGTAGAAAAAAAACTGAATTATCCAGCCCCATGCTAAAATCAGTTGTAATAAAAATCATAGAGAAGAAAAATTATCAAGTGATAATATTAGAGCCTGAGACAAGTTTTATAGCCTGGGCACCTCCCAAATAACGTCTTGTGTATTCAGTACAGGAAAAGGGGGCCATCACCTCTCATTGCAAAGATGCAGATGAGTGACTCCCCCAAACCCCACTCGATCAGCCTATTGTTCTGAATTGCTCCCTAGAAGAGAACAAGGCAGAGGCCATTAAATGAACACCTATTTCTGAGAAACAAATTTTTCTGGGCATGTTATAAACTCAAAGACCATGATTTAATAACGTCCCTGGCTTTGTTTACTATCCCTTGAAGTTCAATAAAAGTAGTTTAAAGTCTGCTTAAAATTCAATTAAAGTATTAAGGAAATAGTTTGAGGGCAAAACCTTCAACCAATTAATGAGGAATTAAGGTTGTTGATGACTCTATTCCCAAGGCAATTCTCAGGCCCCAGACCAAGAGAAAGAGTACTGCCTGAAGCCCCAAAGGTAAATACCACCCAAATTCCTATCTAAGCTGTGATCGTACTGCCAGTAGATAGGAGATAACTTCCAAGGGGATGTAGAAGCACCAGATCCGCTAGGAACTTACTTTGCTCCCAGGTCAAGGAGCCTGTGTTACTCTGGTCCAGCAGGAAGTATATGTCTTACAGACCATTGATTAATATATATTGTTATTTGTTACCCTCCATTGTATATTGATTTTATTGTAAGAAGTTAACACTTTCCAGTTAAATTCGGTCAGATCATCACACCACAGGAAGCTACATTTGGATAAAACCAAGAATCTGGCTCACTACCTAGAACAAGAGCCAACAAACTACAGTGTGAACCAAACCTGTCCCTTCCCCCACTTGCATTTGTGACTAAAATTGTATTGAAACTCAGCCACACCCATTTGTTTATGAGTTGTCTAAATGGCTGCTTTCACACTGCATCACCATAGCTAACGGGCTTACCTAATTGCCACAGAGGCATTATGACTCACAAAGCATAAAGTGTTTAAGATCTGGCACTTAAAAAAAAAATCGTTGTCTACCCCTAACCTAGAGAATCCTAGTTCTGGCTCTGGATGTAGCAGTGTGATTGTTTCAGGGGTAGCACAACCACACGTACTTTTGATGATTCCCTAGGACTTGCAAGACTCAGAAACAGTTATACTCAGGCTGATATTTATTACAGCAAAAAGGATGCAAAGCAGGATCAGCAAGGGGAAAAGATGCACCTAGTGGAGTCTGTTGGGAAATAGACACGGGTTTCTAAAGCCCTCCTTCATGGAAGTCACACAGGATGCGCTCGCTGTTCCTCCAACAATGATCTGTAGCACATGCAAAGTGTTTCCACCCAAGGAAGCACACCTGCATCTCAGACTGCAGGACTCTTACTGAGGGTTGGTTACAGTCGGCGCCTTCACCTGCATGGCCAGCCATGATTTCCTCATCTCCAGAACCCCAGAAGGAAACCAGTGTCCTCCAGAAATCACAGTGTCAGCATAAACTATCTGGGCAAGTTGGTCTAGCACGGTTGGGTGTCTCAGGTGTATAAAACAACCTTATTAATTAGTAACAGAGGGAACATTCCAAGGGCCACGTTTCCAGGAGTTGGCCAAGGCTCAGTCACCTGGCAGGCCCTCCTGATAACATGCTAATGTTGAACGACCAGGCCTGGTGTGTTAACTCTTTCCCACTCAGGGCGGCGAGTTTGGAGGGTCTCCTTGGAAAGGAGATGGGGCAGGTACATAAGCCTCAGCATTATCTTGATGGGAAGAAGAATGCATATGGGCGCAGGGTAGTCAAGCAGAAGGTAGCAGATACTTGCCTCCCCAGCATTTTTTTTTTTCTCCTAAACAAAACCTAGATTTCTTTGGGAGACCCATGTCAGCCAGAATTTATTTGCAGATATACTGACCCTCTATTTCAGGGTTGGACCCTAATACTTTATCCCACTCTTCTGGCTGCAGTGATTGTTTCAGAGACTGTCATATGATCAAATTTATGGCAAGAAGAGCTTTTTATGGGAGATCTCTAGGTAAGAAAGTTTTCTACGGAAACTATTTTCTAAAACATGCTCTTTTCTCCCTGCTTCATTTAGGATGTAATTGTGTGGCCTAGATGTTTTCCAGTCACTTTTGCTACCATTAATACATCTTGTATGATGTCCAAGCTCAAAAGTACGTAACAGCAAAACTGTGAGAGATGCAGAGAAAGAGCTGGAACCTTGAAGACACATGACCCTAAATCAAACAGTTCCCCTGATGCTGTATGTCTCTGGGTTTTCTATTAGGTGCCCCCCATCCCCTTGCCAAAATTCTCTTTTCATTTAAGCCAATCTGAACTGGGATCTCTGTCACTCACAATAAACATTCCTGACTGATAAAGTATCATCATTCCTATTCTACAAATGAGAAGGCCTAAGCATAGACAAGTTAAATAATTTGCCTACAGTCACAACTAGAATATATGGCAGAGCCAGGGTTCAAGAGCATTTCTCTTTGTGTCCAAAACTGATATGTTTTTCTCCAAATTCATGCAGCCCCTAGATTAGAATTTCTTGTTGAACTCACCTTGCATCCCCCACCAGAATCGGCTGTGGATTTGAGACCCACCCTTCATTCAGATACTACGTGGGGATTCATTGTAGCAGCATAAGTTTTATAGCTGCCCCATCCCTAAAAACTAGGAATATCTGAGCCTTAATGTCAAAAAAAGAGTGGAGATCAAACTGAACAGTCCTTTGGTTTTGTATCCTCCTCCTCCTTAACCACTTTTTATATTATACTCCATTTTTTCTGAACCATACATGGAGTGAAATAAATATCATTATCGTTCTGGGATTCCTGAAGAACTCCAGATTTTAGGTTCAAAGTTAGATCCAAATAAAAACAGTTAGTTGAATTTAGCTTCTAATAAAAAACCATCTCAAATGATTTTACTAGGCTTATCTATAATTGTATTTATCAACTATTCATCCTTATATATAATCTCAATTACATTCATACAGGAAAAGAACTACTATGTACATCCCCAGAAAAAAAAGGTGAAGTGTAACTGTGGGGGGAAAATCTTTTCAAATATTCCCATACTGTGAGCCTATTATAAGTGGAAAAAGATTAAAGATATAGTATAAAGGTATATATCTAAATTACTACAAACAACTGTTTAACTGGAGCTGCCTAGGGTACATCAGTAGCCCCTAAATGATCAAAGGCTATTGCTGCAGGCAAGGTCCAAAACCACCTGCTTAAATAAAGAACTTTAGATGACAGGACTGATATTATGCATGTATATTGATACTTCTTGAAATGACGATTTAAAAAAAAAAAATCTATCCAAAACTGACAGAAGGCAAACAGATTGGGAGTTAAGTTTGTAATTCTGCTACTGACTCATCCTTTGCCTTGTGTAGAAATGTGATAATTTCTTAGGATATTTCACAAATCTCCTGCCCTGTCATTGTTATCTACAGAAAAAAGAAAATTCAGGTTATATTGGAACTTACGTAGGCACTCTATTTCACTCCCTCTGTACAACCCCAAGCAAAATTGTGAAATAGGATAGGTTTATTTTATTCCCCAAGTCCACATTAAGTCCTACCTTTGTATGAAAAGGTATGGTAAACTAGTTACACTACTATTTTACATTTTTTATGCAACCCTAGGAAGAAAAACATATTACAGCAGACATAATAATCCACATATACATGTATAGATAGACAGTATATAACTTTTGTTTCAATTATATATTAGTGTGTATTTTATATGTTATATGAAATTATATACTGCATATATAATATAATGCAAGTATGTATTTAATATACATAAAATTGGAAAAAAATTTTAAATAAAATAAAGAAAAAATGTATATACAATTGAAACAAAAGTTATACAAAAATACTTACCTGTACTTTATGTAATGCACTGGGACATTTTTTATTCTATTCTGTTCTTTTTCGTCTTTGTTAAAAGCAGATCACAACTTGACTTATTAAATTGATGTCAAAACCTGCTAATAGGTTATGACTCACAAATTAAAAAGCAACAACTTATAATAAAGACTAAATATCCATCAATGTCCCAAACTCCTACTGCTGTCATTTATATGTCAACAGAGATAAGAACCAATTGAAAGATGCTTTAGAGTAGAATATCAGACATCAGTGAGGACACTGGAATACTTACTTGAAAGTTTTCCCTGAATTTGACAGATTCTTTCACCAAGACAGGTTTTTCTTCCTGCAAAGCTCACAGTAACCTTACAGTCAGGTGTGGACAGGATGGAAGTAGTGTACACCACTTTCAAGCCTGCTCATAAATCTCATGTGTGATCACCATCCTCCAGCCCCTGATGTAAGACAGATAGCAGAGTGGTCTTGAAAGCGAGGAGTTGAAAAGGCAAAACTACAAGATGGAAGGAGGCTAGATACCTTCATCACTGCTCAAAAAAGACTCACTATTTTTGAGCACTCATCAATCATGAACCCGTTTTAGACATGACATGAGAGAGAAAGAAACTTCTATTGTGTTAAGCCCCAAAGATTTATAGCAGCTAGCATTGCTTTTTACGAATACATAAGCTATCATTTCAGAAAATACTAAGAATAACCTTCTACCAGGACACAGTAGAAGCTCTTCACTTTCAAGGAGAGATACACCCTTTGAAGCATTCCCAACACAAGGAGGAAGAAGCACCCATTTCTGGATCAGAAATAATGCAGACTATACTCAGACCACTTCCTACGTCAACTCTTCTTAGTCTACTTTTCAGTTTTTCTTTCATGGTCTTCTCATTTCCACAACTTGACTTTACATCCCTATATAATCTCCTCAAAACCCCGTATCCTTGTCCCAGACTTCCTTCCATATTCCAAATCCAAACTCCTTTGAATGTTTCAGCAATGATAAACACATTTTGATGCTAGTGAAATGATAAAAACAAGTGGAAGGAGGACCAGTGAGACTAGGGGAATCTATTTCCAACACTAGTTGAACGTGTGCCAAAATAAGATGTAAATATGTCCAATAGCTCTCTCTCTCTCTCCTCCCCTCCTTTGCAGATCTCATTCCAGGGACTCTTTAAGCAGCCTACTCTTTTATATTAGAATTTCTTTTTTCCTTAGTGAATAGAGAATGTTTCCAGCACTTCCTACATCATCAAGGTGGAATTCTGTTTTGGTGTTATTGATATTTCTGCCTTTAGTGAGTTGGGGGGGGGGGCGGGTCATGAATTCGTTTTCCCAGTGCCTACCTTTCTTGGCATAGACTGTCTCTGAAAACTACTTTGGTTGAATTTGCTCTGGTCTCAGATTTACCTGATGGTCACCACTCACAGTTCCCACAGAGCCCAGAGATTTCTCCTAGAAGGAAAGGTTCCAGAAAAATCAAAGGGATAAATAAGGAACGCAGCTGATTCCCACCTTGTGCTGATGCCCAAGAGGGTGATGAGAGCCGCGAGGCATGTGGGATCTTAGCTCCCAGACCAGGGATCAAACCGGCACCACCTACATTGGAAGGAGAAGTCTTAACCACTGGACCGCCGGGGAAGTCCCCGCATTCCTATGTTGTTGAACCTGAATTTCTGACCTATGTCAGACTCAGGATGCCACTAGCCATTCTCAAAACAATGTCTGCTGGTAACTGCAACTTTACATTTTCAAGGACTCCTCTCTTAACTATTAAATTTTAAACAATAATGTTAGATCAGATACTAATAGAAAGATGAGACATATTTGTAGTGGTCAATAGCTCCTGTTATGGATATGCTAATACTACTTCAGAAGTTAAAACCTACTTAGGTAGGATTAGACAACTGGCTACAAAGTCTCTGTGAAGTGCCAGTTCCAGACTGGGTTTCAGACTTATTCTCCTGAATTCCTAAGGGAATGAGATCTATTTTTACTATTAAAGTTTCAGTTATTACACCTCCTTAAAAAAAAAAAAAAAAAAGTCAGCAGAGCAAAGAGACCAAATGTGTAGTATAAGGACAAATTTTAACTTCATCACTCTTATATGACCTGCTATGCAGAACATAGAAAATTATCAAAGCCTCAATTGACAGAATGATTGCTCAAATACCGCCCCTCCAAAAAATTCAAGAACAGTTAAATTGATCATAAGAAAACACATCCCGTAGCTGTGTTGGCCATGGAGATAATTTTCCTAATGAAGAAAGGCAGTGGAACTTTCTTTTCAAGGGTCTCTGTGCAAAAGTATAATTCAGTGGACAGAACCTGATCCCAGTCTTGGCTTCGAATGATATCAGTTATATACAGAACATTGATAATTGACTGAAGATTTTTGAAACTCAGTTCTCTCATAGTTGAAGGTAGGCATTTCCTGGTTAGAGTATTAAAATGATTAGATTGTGTGTATTTTTTTCAGCAAATAGTAGGTGCTCAATAAATAAATCATATCGTCATTAAAAATACAAAATCACTGTCATACTGAAAATTCTTTGGACTTAAAACAAATAAAAATGTAGCAAATGTGAACTGGGCATTTTGACTTACAGCAAAGGATATGTTCTCTTCTATATATTCTATCATAATATTGCATTTAATAGGAATTTTTATTGGTGGAACTGAATACATTGCATGAGGGAGAGAACAATAAGTATCTAATCTACTTATATTCACAGAAAAATTTGCAAAAGCTTGAATTTTCAAGGAATGCAGAGCTATGGTTAATTTAATTTCTACTTAATTCCAGATTAACAGGAAAAATCGTTTTGTTTGAACTCTTGTCAAAGATCTTTCAAAAATATATTAGTTCAATTTTCTATTGAAGTAAGAATAGAATGGACACACAATACTTCTCTAATGACTGATGGTTTTTCATGACTCAGGCTCACCAAGGTAAATTAATTATAAAAGTATTAATTATATTAGTATTAATTATAAAAGCGCCTACCACTCTATTACCCTTTTGTATTTAATTTAAAGTCTTATACTTACATACGTATTATGTAATAATTTAATCAATTCCCTAGATAAAAAAGAAACATAAATATTCCAGGCTAATATCATCACTAATAAAACACTTCATCTTAGAGATGAATCTGAGTTAATAAAGGTAAATTTTGTCCAGGTATTAATTTTCCAAAAATTAATAAAGGTAAGTTTTTTCTAGTTTACTAAAGGTCTGAGCCTAACACACAGGTGTTCCTATCTTAACATAGAATTCATTTTCACAGTCCAGAAAAACAATATTATATTAACTATTATCCTCATCTTGATTATTCCCTGACCCTATAACCAGATGTCAGTTCAGAACACCTATATTTTGTAGCTCTACTCTGTTGCTTAATTAATTTCCTTGAATTATAATTATATGATTACCTTGCCTTCCTCTTCCCCAACCTCCACCCTCATTGTAAATCACTTAAAGGTGGGAATTTGTGTCTTCTAATTTTTATATTATCCTTTGCAATGTCATAAATTATACCCTAAAATTAACAGACTCTCAGTAACTTTTATTGAATTGAGGCTTATGCAAGCCATGCATTTTTCTGCTAAGGTACTATTTTTTATAAAATCCATCATGAGAATGATCATGTGCTCAAATAAAGGGAAAAAGTGTTGTTAAATGTAGTATCCATTGGATAAGTCAGGGAATAATAGATAGTACCGGCTACCATCTATCTACAATTTTTCATCCATCGTTTTTGTCCTCTTTCTTTCAAGAGTTATCTGTACCTACCACACACCTTTGAGATGGGATTATGTGAGACAAAAGCAAATACCTATTGTCAATGCCTCAAATTCCAAACACCTCCTATGGTGTTTGACTGACATGACATACACCTTTAACAAGAGCTGTCTTACAGAGACTACAGGAAAGAGACAGGCAGGCAGACTTCAGACAGCAGCTTAAAGTGACTGGCATTCTTCTTTTGACAGTTTCATTTGACTCTAGCTCAAGTCAACTTATCTTCCTACTCCACATGGAATTCTAATTTAACAGTGACTAGCATCTTAGGGGAAGAGGGGAAAGGAAACATTAGCAGGGCTTAGGAAAGCAGAGCAGTAGAGTTTAGCACTTAGTTTTCTCTAGAAACAACATCTAACATCTGCATTTTTACTTTGGATCCATATAGAAAATATGGAGTGTTTTTGATGCCCATGTAAGATGGACTCCTCTTGTTTTTGTCCAAGATTCATTTTCTGCTTTCTTTTTTTAAACTAATTTTTATTGGAGTATAGTTGATCTACAATGTTGTGTTAGTTTCTGCTGTACAGCAAAATGAATCAGTTATCCATATACATATATCAAGGATGGGCATGTAGAACCAAGCCAGCCGACGGAGCTATGATATGAGTTATCTTGGCTGATCTGTACTTAACCAGTTTTCCGCTTTAACTAATACTCTTCATGCCCTCAGTAACGTGTAGTTACTGGTAACCATACACACTGAATGTGATCTGTCTAGTTCAACAAGTTTATTATCAACAGTCATCAGTGTTTCATCTCAAATTTATTGTAATTACAAAATGCTATTAAATATTGAATATACTAATGAAATATGAATAAAAAGAAAAGAAGGTGTTTTTTTTTTTTGAAAGTTGAATCTTTGGAAAGACTAGATAAAAGAAAATCCTCTAGAATTAGATATGGGTGAGACACTGTTAACAAATGATTTCTTCCAAGTCAATCCAATCTATATAATCCCTGCTGGAACACAGACCCTTCATACAAAGTGAGAAGCGTGTGTTCATGACAGTCAATCCCTACCCAGCCTGAAGCAGAGAAATATGTTTAATTTCCTCCTCCTGACCCGAATACCACTCACCAATCCGCAAGTAAAGAATACAGAAGCCTATGTGAGGGGAGTGGGAAATTACCTTAAAATCCTTTTCTTGATGACTTTGCTCCAGTTAAAAATCAATAACAACAACAATAAAACACAAATTCATTTCTGTGCTAACTTACAAATAAACTCTACTGTTGTGCATTCATTCAGTGACACCATGTCCCAGGCATTCTGCTAGGATAGAATATGATGGTAAACAAGATTATGGAAGATTTTGCTTTCACAGAGCTTAAGTTCTAATGTGAAAGACAGACAATAAATTTTTAAAAAGTTAAATAACAATTGTGACGTTTAACAGTTTCATGCATCTGCTCCTTGACCTTTGTCATCTCATCCACTCTTCTAACTTCCAACTAGTGTGAGTAATCAAGTTCATATCTATCTATTTTTACCATAAATTTCTTTCCTGGACATGATATTGTCAATTCCACTAATTGCTGAATGGCTACATAGGAATATGCATATCCTGCTTATATTACAGCTATCCAAAACGGATCCAATCATTTCCCCAGACAAACTGAGTTTTCTCATACCATTTCTCTCATCTCGGTTAATCACATTAACTCCCTTCCAGGTCTGTATATCTATAAGTTTATGGCTAACTCTCTTAAAGCTGTTCCTTGATCTAAGCCTACAAAGAGCATTCATTTCTCAAATGTGTCCACTCCCCATGAAGACTGAACAAATCTAAACAAAAGAAGCTAATCCCAAATCTATTCCAAGTTCTTAGAAAATAATTTGAAATACATTTCTTGATAATCAGAGGTTTTGTAATATTATCTTTCCACATGGTGGACAGCAAATTAATATTAGCTTGTACATGTCTTCCAAGTTGGGGCTATCCACACCACTTTGTCCTTTTTCAGAGATTGTTCAATGCATACATATACACACACACACACATACACACACACACACACACCCCATATTTCACTCAAGTATTTATTGTCATCTTCTGTTCAGGCATCATATCGAAGTCTGACCTTATATCTGAACTTTGAAGAACTGAAAGTGAGAATAAATGAAAGTCAAATCAAGTGGTTGGTTAGTGTGTGCTTTTTAATCCATTTTATTATTGCTTTCTTGGAGTTGTCGATGTACAATCTTGAGCTTAGCAGGGATAGTTGTTATCAGGCAAAAGAGTTGGCATATCTTCCATTCTCGTTCAGATGCTAGTTTGCAATAATTTTCTGAAATCCACAGGGGAGGTTTTGGAGAGAAGCTGTGAGACAGCTAATCAGAAAAAGATATTCTAATGTTTAGTTATATTACAGTGTAGCAGAGGTTCCTGGGGGATATGGCAGAAGGCCCATTGGTTGATTCATTTTAACAGTGTTGAATAAAGCTGAGAAAACAACTATCAGAGGAAATCTCACACTGGTAATTCTTGAAATGAGCTCAAACTTGTGTTTCCTAATTTCTGTGATATTCTTATTTTTTTAAGAATTCACCTTATTTTACTTTCTCTTCCTTTTATCTTCTTTAGTTTTATATTTCATATTCACCAGCATCTAAGATTTATTTAATTTCTACTACGCGTACTGAAACACTGACAAAAGGAACTGAGACATTCAGAAAACATGTTTAAAAAAACAAATTTAAATTCCTTAATTATTTCTATTTGCTTTCTAGATGTAAATAGATGGCAGGTATATATTAGGCATTGTTTTGGGAACATTACAAGCCAGAACGTTGCCATAGCAACCCTGGCCACCAATAACCTCCATGAGAAATGAATTCCCAATGGGAACGGAGGCCTTGGCAGTTTACACAGCACTTTCAAGCCATAAAAGCACTCATTATTTATTACAATCAAGTAATTAAGTGGGGCTGTTGATATTATCCTTATTGTCTAAATGACAAAACTTCAGCTTAAAGAGGTTAAAAGATTCGTCCAGGGTCATGTTAGCAGGTAAGTGGCAGGCTCAGAGCTCAAAGTCACGTCTTCTGGTCTTAGAAATCGTATGTTTTTCCAGACTCAGCCTAATTACTGAAAATATGAATATATCTATATTTAGACTAATTATTTTTTAAATGTGGGACTTAAGGAATGATCCAACTAAACATTCTCTTGCTGTTGTTCAGGTAGACATAAGGTTTAGGGCCTGTGGATTTGGGGGCCCAAGTCTTCCCTTGATAGCTTTGATTTGAGCAATTAGTCATGGTGACCACATTAACAGATAATCCTTTCAGACTCATTGGCTTAAGCCAGTCACAACTTGTCAATTTTTCTACTCCAATCTCTGAATTGGTGCTTCCTGTGAAGAGCAGACAATACAACTTCTCCTACAAGACGGAGACGGGAAAAAAGGAAATATTACAAGAAGGATGAACATGTGAGAGAAGGTAAATGTTCCACGTTTGAATTAAGAATCATGGTACATGGTATCAATCAATTAGGTGATATCTATAAATCAGAGGTTCTCATCTGGGTGTTCATTTTGCGTCCCCCAGGAGACATTTGACAATGTCTGGAGATATTTTTGGTTGTCAGCACTGGGGGATATTACTTGCATCAAGTGGGTAGAGGCCAGGGATGCTATTAAATATCTCACAGTCTACACACAATACAAAGGACAGGTCCCCACAACAAAGAATTATTTGGCCCAAGATGTCTGTAGTGAAGCTGTTGAGAAATCCTGCTATGAATAATGCAAATAATTCGATTTTATGCATTTAATTATCTTATAAAAGTAATTCTTACAATTGGTTTGTCTAAAGTTTATGATTAAAAACATTTTGCTTTCATTAAGAAGTTACAGAATATTACATGGTTATCACAGAAAAATTTAAAAACACAAGCATGAAGAAAAAAAGTCACCTTAAATCCCACAATCTAGTGATAAATACTATTAACTTTCTGGTGTCTTTTCTTATAGATTTAATCTCATACAAATATTCACATTGGTATAGACACTGTAGGACAAAAAAACCAATCATGTTATACTTTCCTGTAATTTAACAATTTATTGTGAATACTCCACTATGTCAGTAAATGAAGATTTACCTCATTGTTTTTAATGACTAACTAGTATTAAATTTATGGATTTAACAAATTATATTAATCTCTTATCAAATTTTAGATTAACTCCATTTTTCTTGCTACTATAAGCAATGTGGTCATGAATATTCTTATGCATAAATTTTAATACAAATGTCTGATTATTTTTAGCATATCCTAGAAACAGTTTTCAGGTCAAGGGATATATGCAATATTATTTGATATCCTTTGCTAAATTTCACAATAAAAAGTTACACTAATTAACAAATTCATAGTGTCCATTGTAAACACATTTAATGGCATGCTGAAAATCACTTTTCCAATTTCTGTGCCAGAAAAATAAAGATCTCATGATGGTTATAGGTATATATGAATGAAAGTCCTAAGTCTGTGATCTTTAGCAAGATCATAATCCTCAATTTGTGGGGCTAAATGAGAGGTTGCTAAGCTGCTCTAATTGGGGAATTTGTGTTATTTCAAGTCAATAAAATATAAAAAGGGGTGACTCCCATATAGATGTCCATTTAGGTACTTTTATAAAAGGAAAGACATAAGTGTGACTTAGAATTCAGTAGAAGCAGACTCAATTGCAGACACTGAATAGAAAGAATGTAATCCCCTCAAAAATCCTCAAAAATATTGGGGACCATGCTGGTTTTCCTATTGTTTGTAGGATGGGGTTATGAGACTTTTTTAATTATAAAAGGGAAGTGTGTCGCTATTATGCTGGAAGAGTTGGGAAAACCCAGACCCCTGGCATTTGGGTTACACAGTAAAAAAATTTTTTTTCAAGGAGAGAAAATAATCCAAGGAAAATGTCAAGGCTTGTGTGTTATTATTGTTTTCCAAAGCCAGAGGGAACATGCCACTGTGGCAGCAAGCAAAAATATTTTGCCGTTTTCCCTCTATTTGATGCCTTTTTGTTGAATATTAGAAAGACATTTATGAAATGCAATTTAATACATTTGCTAAAAATTAACACAGAGATGGATTTTCACCTAATTAACCTACTATCCAAAAAAGGCAGTAGGGAAATACTTGTTAATGTTTAAGCCATAAGATACACAAAAAAGCAGGCAATATTTCATTGTGACACCCAGGGGACCCATGTGTGACACAGCATAGAGTCTATGTGTATCTCACTCTCCACAGGAACTAATTTTGAAGCACCAGAATGCTGTGAATTGGCTGTAAAACAATGTTGAAGAAACTCAACATAGAGCAGAAGGCACACTTTCCTTAGGAAGAATGCTGATAAAATTTTAATGAACTAACATGTTGTCATGGGGATTTGTTGCTATTCATTAATTCATTGTGCTGTTCCTCTACAGTTTTGCTGAAGTTGAGTGACAAATTGTCAAGTAGCTGTTCTGGTGATTTACATTGCCTCATTGATACCCTACATTTAGGGGGTAAATTCTTTAAAGACTTACCCCATAGCATGTGGGGTGACACATTTTTTCAGCACCATGTGCACTGCATTGTATTTCAAATAAAACTCCGTCTCTAGGGTAAGGTCTTTGACTCTGCAAAACAATGGAAATAATCACAGAATGATTGACAGCTCTGGTCACAGATGGGGACTACCATAGGACCCAGGGCTGGGGAAGGCTCTACCATACAAAATAGTCAACTGGCCACCTATGAGTTAGGGTAAAATTCTCAGAAGAAAAGAATAATACCATCATAAAATCATAAAATGTCAGAGCTTGGAGGGACCTCAAAATCAGTCTGTTTTCATTTTGTAAATGAGAAAACCGAGGGAGACCAGAGAGATAAAGAGTTATAAAGGACACGAGTGGCAGAGCAAGGACTAGAAATCAAGTGTTTTGACTTATGTCAATTTTCTTACAGTGCCTCCCTGGGTTTCTTCTCTTGCTCTTTTCACTTCCAAGAGCTTTCATCTGTTCCCCTTGAAATGAACCTTAATGGCAAAATAATGGGGTATAGGAATATAGCCACAGGTGGCCTATTATAAGCTCTTATATTATTTTCTTAAATGCATACAAACGTTGGGCTATAAATGCTATAAATGATCCATGTTTGTGTTAATGGAATTTTCCAAGTCTTTGAATAAAATGGATGCTCTAAAAAGATTTGGAAAACTTGTCCCATACTTTATATACCCTTTGGCTGCATACCCAGTCTGGGATAATCAGGTGAGGCTCACTGAGAAAAGCAGTCAGAGTATATTATAGATTCTGATGGAGGGATGTGTGCTTACCATGGTCATCATCAAACAACATTGATGGGACCTGATTCCTGCCTCTGTGCCTTGGTGGCAGCCAGATGAAAGGAGAAGCACAGACCATTGTGTAGTGACCATGGCATTGAGAAGCAGCTACAACCTGGCTCCAAATATTCATGTCACATTCACAGAGACAGCCAAAGATGGAGAGGTTTTTGTTTTTGTCTTTTATTCTATCCTCCTCCTACCTGCCAGTTGTTTGACAATATTAATTTTATATAAATTTGTTGACTTCCCAATTTGCAGAACACTGAGGAGACTCAAATTCATAATATGCAAATACACTAAATGCCCAAAGCAAAGTGCTAAAGAGGAAAAAGAATTAATTTAAAAACTCACTATTAAAATCCAATAGCTTCATTTTTTATTCTAAATCCTTGCTACTCAATGCAGCCATTCAACAATCAGCATCACCTGGGATCTGGTAGAAATACAGAATCTCAGGCCCCACCCCAGACTTACCAGATCAGACTGCCTTTTAATAAGATCCCCAGATGATTCATACGCACATTAAAGTTTGAGAAACTCTGGGCTACAGCACATAATACCAAGGTAGCATCCTTACATGTACCGCTAATAACACATAACGCACAACCCAAACAGAGACACTAGTATCTTACCTCTCTGTTGTTCCCAGTAGGCAAGAATAATTGCTACTATATTGCACTACATCTTTTTAGAAGTTTCTATTGCTACATTAAAAGTTTGTTTAACCAGGTATTAGGTGCATAATGAAAGTATTTTCCATTCCTTACTTCCTCACAAGAAATGCAATGCTTGTAAAACCCTAATACATTTTTATTTGCTAATGGCTGTATTTAAGTAATAGCAGCAGCTAACATTTACTGGAGGCTCACTATGTGCCAAGCACTGCATGACATAGATGATGTATATTACCTCATTTAATCCTCTCCATGACCCAAAGATGGGAGCAATAATATCACCTTCACTTGATAGAAGGAGAAATTAAAACACAGATGTTAAGTATTCTGTCTGAGAGTACAGCATGAATTAAAAGTGGGGTCTAAACCCACAAAATTGGAATCTGTCATCCACCATATTAGTTTTTGATTAAGCCACTAGAACTGGAAAACAATGCTTAGACCAAAACATAAATATTTTTTCACCCCAACATGACATGTTCCTGCTTTTTAGAAAACCTAATGACTAATAAGTACAGGTCTGCTACCCTTGCAAAAGCCTTAAAAAAAAAAGAGAGAAATTAGCAATATATTAAGGAGCTAAGAAAATTTCTAATGCTGATTATTAAGTTTAAATAAGATTTGAAGTCCTCCCAGATGATCAAAATTATTGATACCCTTTGACTTAGTAATTTTACCTAAAACAAATTCATCCTAAAATAAAAATCAGAAATAAATCTCAAATAACTCAGAGATAAGAGTTATTCCTTGCAGAGTCATTTAATATCTTTTCAAATTTAATTAATATGAAATCCAACATTAGAGTATTACTTAAGTGAATTATTGTATATTTATATATTAAAATATTATAGTGTCATAAAATTATATTTTTAAAAAATTTGCTATGGTATGAGAATGTTTTCATTAAATGAAAAAGTTGGGTACAAAACACTAAATATCTATATCTATATAATGTGATGTATTATATACATATTCTAAAAGTAAACATCTATGAATGTGTTATGTTTATATCTTTCTTCTTTATCTTGGGGGGCGTTGCCCAAAATAAATAGGCATTAATATACAAGTGACTTTATAGTTTCTCAAACCAGGAAAAATATGTTTTGTTTTCATTAAGCCCCAGGAGCCAGTTTGATTTATTGGAATTTCACAAAATGCATTTAAATTTCGATTTTTTTTTGCACTTTACAAAGCTGGAAGTTTGGCTCATTCAACTTTTTCCTGGGTAAGCACCTGCAAGTAAAAAGTCTCATTTGGGTATAACCAGAGAATGCTTATTTGAAGATCCCAGGCTTGTGTATTTGTTAATTAGGGGCCATCACTTAGTTTATGTATATAGCAAATATTTGAATTGGTACACACATGAAACACAGACTATGAACTAGAGCAGAATAAAAGCCTATGTAGATTTTAGCTGATGTCACTAAGAGTTCCACTGAGCCACAATCAAGAGCAGTAACAGATTTAAAGCCTTGTTGTCATTTTCTCATTTTAAGACAGACACCATGCGACGTAAAAGTCCCTTCTATTTTTTCCCTTAAATTATTAACAATCATGAATTGTTCAAAAACAAATTTCCCTTTGAAATTTTTAGTTTTGAATGCATTTTCTGTTGTACACAGGCACAATTTCACACACACACCCATATTTATGCTGATGTCCCTAGTTACTAGTTACTCCTAGTAACTTTCAAAATTATTTCCATGAGTGCACACATAGTCCCCAGGTGCATTACTTTTTCCCCTAAAATCTTACAGTAAACATGAAAAAAATCACTAACAATCAAATTAAGTTCAGGTGGTCTAGCCATTTTCCGCATAGAGATATGTTCCAAAATCCTATGTTAGCAAAACTTACACAAGCAGTCAAATCCTTGCTTTTCAAATTTAGACACAAAGGAGTGTCCAAAGCAATCGATGACATTTCATCATGTGATTCCTGGTAATTAATTTGTTACAAGCCCCCACAAATACAATAAATGCTGAATGATACACTGACTTCTGTTGTCAAAAGCATCCCCCCTCTCATTTCTGCCTCTCTGGCTCCTGACGTTATTTCTTGGTTATTGGTTGACAGTTCAGTGCCTTGAGTGTTGCTCTCGCTGTAGGGTTAGCAGGATAATTGACAAACCACAGGGATCGGATCCCTGGATTAGGAGGACCGGACTGTCAAAACAACCATGACATACGCTCACATCAGCTTCAACTGCAAGTCAAGCCTGTGAGGGAAACGCTCACCTTGGCAGGGCCAGATGGGAAGTGTTTAGTTTAAAATATTTCCCACTGCAAAGTATACTTCAACAAGAAACAGGAACAATATAATATCATTTAAAAACATAATTCGTGAAAAGATACAAGCCATTGAAAAATACAATCCATAGGAAAAATTCAGCAAGGTCACAGTTAATTCAAGCATTTATTATAAATAAACATCCCAGAGTCTTACTACATTTACTAAATGTATCTTTTGAATTTCGTCAAAGGTCTTTAATTTTTACTAGAAGAGGGACATATATTTGGGAGAACTCTATCTGTATTGAATGAATGTGTTTATGAGATTTTATGTATGTATGTATTATGTATGCGCACAATCAAAGGGAAGTGTGTTAATAATCCAGTTTTATGCTGTATGTTTAATTTTGTTTAAAAACTATCTTGTAAACTTTAACTCAAACTGATGCATACATGTAATTCATATTAATAAACAGCATGCCACAAGTTGTGATTATCAATTAGGGGGCTATATACATTTCCATCTTAAGGAACATGGTTTAAAAGTGTTTCAAAAACTCTAAATAAATTTGCCCCTTTAAACATCGTCTCTAGACTTTCAGATTCCTACCATAGATCTTTGAAATGACAGCTCAAGTGACATCTATTTATAATGCAGGCGTATTCTCTGTATGAAAACATAGATTGCAAAACCGTTAAAGGGAAATTAAAATGCAAATACAAAAAAAGGTTATTTACTTAGTTCCGTGCCAGCTAACACATGGGATACAGACACTTAGGGTTAGAAAGATCCAATTATTTTTAAAATATAAAACTTAAAGAACTTATTCATGTACCACTTGGGTCTTGGAATATGATCAAAATAGTTTTGGAATAGTTAATCAGTATTTTTCCATCTGAGTCAAATTTTTCAAAACATTAAAAAGAAGGAGCAAGAAGCATGGTTGAATATTATTTACTGACAGACATTTCAGTTTAACAAATACGAAAATGTTCAAAAACAAGATTTGGAATGAGATGGAATTAAACTATCCATTTTTATCTTGGAAAACTGACATTTTTGAAAGTTTCATTAACATTTGTGAATAAGGGAAAAAACATAAAATTCTGTCAGCCCCAACCAAGTCACTCTTATTTTTCTAGTCCTATGCATCAAAATGTCATTCTGGAACAAACTGTAAATATCCTCACAGTTTTATGCATATTTTACTTGTTTAAAAAAAAGAACTTGAGTCTAGAGTTAGAAGTAATAAAGCAAGTAGGTGTTCTGTAAGATACAGTAAATTTTCAAAACTTGTAACTGATAGATGCTAATCTTAAGAAAAAAAAAAAAAAGAAACACACTCAGAAGCCATGTTTCACATAGTAGAGCAACCCGCCAACTCTTCTACGTCAAAATGATCTCATCCAGTGTTAGTTATGAGAAAAAATGCTGAATGTAAATTAATTTAATCCTAATGATGTCACCATGAATTAGGCGAGGCAGGTATGTATTAACACCATTGCTTTGAGGCAAGGAAACTGAGAGGTAAAATGACATCCATACGATACACAGTCAGGACTTGAACCTTATTTGAGTGACATTCTCAGCTCCTTTTTTTCTAGAACATAATTAAAGTGTGCTCTCCCACACATAAAAACAAAAGTAAAGTTCTTTCATATTGCCTTTTTTTTTTTTAATGCAGTCAAGGCTTTTGTTCCATAATATGAACCATTTTAGGATAATTTTTTCCAGAAAATTATGAGAGCCAAACCTCTCTTCTGTTTGAAAGAGAGGCATAAACCAGATTAGTTGGTGGCAATAATAGTAAATTTGAAGACTATCTGAACAATTACTTTTGGCCATGATCTTTGTCCTGTAGATAAGAAAGCAATTAGTATATAACCTATATAACCACTGTGTATATACCAGTGCTTCCCCATTTTGCAGATGAGCTTTGGAGCTTCAGACTTCTTCAAGACGATCCCGAGGTCACATAATTATAATGGAGAAAAGCCATGAGGAGTTTTCTTTCCAATAAATTAGTCTGCTTGGCCATGAAATGTACATTTTCACCATTAACACATTACCTCACATTACTTTATCATATTACTGTCTATGATGGGGTTCAAAATGTTTAAGGTGTTGGAACACTAGAAATCCTAAAATTTGATTAAGGAACTTTCCACCCTTGGGCAGAACTATATTGTAACTATTCAGGAATAGTTAAGCAGTTATTCAGCTTTTACATCTTCTGTACCAACCTTTACTTAGAGCTTACATTTGTGTTACTCCCAGTCAAGTATCTGACACACAGTAGGTCTTCAACGAGGTCACGTTCCATTCTTTCCTTTTCTCAATCACATGGCTGAGAAATTTATTACACTATGAACATCTTCCTAATTAGTAGGATTTTCCAAACTAAAAATTCAGTAGCAACCAAAGAATACATCAAATTGAAGCCAAGTTATAACAAGGTATAAAATTCATGATCGCATAGCTGTTTTTTCCTCTAGTTGACAAATAAATGATTCTGTTGGAAGCGAGCGTTTTGTTATTTGTGAATTAGTTAATGAAATTGTCTTCCACCCCTACTGATATTGCCTTTCTAGTGAAGAAGAGTAAAAAGAAAATGTACAAAACTAATAATACAAGTTAACGCATCATGAATATGGCATGAATAAAGAAAACAAAGTAAGAATTCTGAATAGCTAGGACAACAGAAAGGAAACTTTTCTCCTTTGTTACTGGTAAAAACCTTTTCAGCTACTTGTATGGTCCTGATCTTGATCTCCACCACAATAGATTCATAGGAAAAAAATTCTGGGAGAGGAAGAAGTTTGATATAGGAAATGAGAAAGTCTAAGGTACAGAGAGGCTGATAAAAAGAAAATAAAAAATAAATTACAGATTTAAATCTAGAAAAGGATGCTAAAGAACAAGATCCATCCCTGAATTTAAAGAGGTTGTTAAATCCCTGCACAAGAAATCCAAAGAGATGGAATGACTTCTATGCAATCAGAATTTGTAACAATTAATTTCAAGCTGGCAGGACCCAGGTGTCTGGATTCTCTGCCGCCCGGAGGAGGGTGGAGGGGAGCAGTGGAAACATACAACTGGAGCACAGTGGGAAATGCAGGTCCTCAACGCAGGGTTGTAAGAATGGCCCACATCATCTTCTCCTTAGTTCTGCATCCCTACTCCTGTTGCTTTCAGTTTCTCCAGTGAAGAACTGCAGAAGGGGAAGAGTAAATGGAAGAAAAGGACAGAGGGATGGTGGGGGGAGGGGGCTTAAGGATGGACTTTGAACACCACAGGGGCACACTGACTTCACCTCATCCTAGCCAGAAAATATGCACTGTAATATACACATTGTATATACATAAATATAGATATGTATATACACATGTATCCCTTTTAGGGAACTATATTTATATATACACACACATGCACACAAACACATAGATCTATGTATATACACATATCCCTTTTAGTTAGAGAAAATAATTTTCTCAAAGATTACCCTTATCATTTGTGGGTATTATCCCTTGAGTGTGAAACAAATACCAAAACAGGTATACATACAAAATATTTAGACTTTCTCAAGTTGATTTTCTTGTGTGTATTTTTAAAAGAGTCCTAGGGAAAAAAACAACAAAATTCAAATAAGCTTTAAATTTTACAGCCTGGGAACCAATATAGAGTCAGAAAGTTAGCTCTAAAATGCCTGAGGGGACAAACAGTTGTTTAATGAGGACAAATGGAATAAAATTAAAGTGCAGCCTAATAAAATAACATCTAAATGTAATGTTAGCTCAGTCCTATGGCTCAAATAATACTTTTGCTCAAATGTACCTAAATGTAAACTTAGCAAAATGAAAATATAAAATGAAAGAGAAGAAGAAAAACAGTAGAGAAACCCTAGCCATCATATTATAGAAATAAGAAATGGCTCGAAAAATATAAGTGAGAATATAAGAAGATTTTCATTGTGATATTTTGCCACCCTCAATAAGAGTTTATCACACAAAATCATGATACTTAAGACCCCAAAGAAGTCTGGGAATAAGCCCAGATGGAAAAAAATACAATTCTCATTTGTGAAGAAAGTTTCAACACAGAACTTTTTAAAACGGTTCATTAGCTTCAAGGCTGATTAGAATTCTATAGAACAAAGTCCTACAATAATTGTTTGATTTTAATTAGTTGAGATATGCACAAGCTAGGTCTCAGCAGTCTTTAAATGTCACTGAGTTTCCCAGAAGGCCAGGAGTATCTCACCATCTTTCAGTTCAGTCCAAACTGGCCTCCGGGAAACCAAGAAAAAGCCCAGAAAAACACAAAGAATTCAAGAGACCCTGATCACCTACATTAATTGGCATTGAGGCAAGTGAAGTATATTTTTAATTCATATTATCTAACCACTCTTGAGGAGGCATACACCAATAGTTTCATAAAGAAGCCATTGCAATATGCTCTGGGGACTAAGCTCCGCCTCCCTGCTGTAGTCGATTGATGAGATCACCTAGAGAGGAAATCCTGTGCCTTCCTATAACCCTGAGCACACATTTGCAGATCTTTCAACCCACACTTAGAAGACCTCATGAGCCCAGGAAGATGTGCCAAAACTCAGTGGTGGGACTTCCCTGGTGGTCCAGTGGGTGAGACTCCACGCTCCCAATGTAGGGGGCTTGGGTTCGATCCCTAGCAGGGGAACAGAGCCCACATGCATGCTGCAACTAAAAGATCCCGCATGCTGCAACAAAGATCCCGTGTGCTGCAACCAAGACCCGGCACAGCCAAAATAAATAAATAAAATAAATGTTTAAAAATAATAATAATAAATAAATAAATGACAAAACAAAACCCAGTGGTGGTGCTGCTGTGGGCCTGACAATGCAGTCCTGGGAGACAGTCCAGCCCTCTCTCCCAGATCCACCAGGTATAGCCTCCTCTTCTCACAGCAACTCCTGTTAATTAATGTCAAAGCTATTTCCTGGCCACATACAATGGCACATATATAACCCACTTCACTGACACTTATGTGTCAACCCAGCATCAAACAATTTCCTATTCTGTAATCCAAAACCCCAAGTAGCCATCAATCTGAATGAGCTTAGACTTCATGTGTTAGCATGGATAGATTTCAAAACCATTTTGGAGCAAATTAACAAATCAAGGGACAAGAATCACCAGAGTATAATTACATATGCAAAAATACATAAAGAAATAGAGATTAAAAACCAGAGAGAAGGGAACGAGGCCAGAGAGGATTCACAGGGAGATTCCAAATTGCAATGTTTTCTTTAAAAAAAAAAAATCAAAATTCTCCTTCTGGGAAGATGGAATAGATACACTTTTCCCCAGTCCTCCTACTAAGTACAACTAAAAACCTTGAACATAAGAAACAAACATAAAAGATTCTGAAAGGTGAGAAAAAGAAGGCAGACTAGCTAGGGATCTCAGGACCAAAAAACCAGACAAAAGGGTGGAGCTAAATATGCTGGTAACTGAGAAATGTCAAAGTATGCAGACCAAAAAATCTCCAACAAAAGCCCAATCTCTCTAGCCAAAGGAAAAGGCAGCCTAGCAAAACAGAAAACTTTTAGACATTAACCACTTTACTACATCTAAACAGTATGGAAAACAGTGTGGCCCCACTTCTGCCCATACCAGCAAAGGTCTAGTAGAGACCCTGGTCTTCTACCCTTACCAGGCTATCATGAGGTGTGCCAAAGCTCCCCACAACACCACACACACACACACACACACACACACACACCGCACCCTAATGGGGTGGTCTCAGGGAAGGCTGAGTAGGGACCCAGGACGTTCATCAACTCTGAGCACTAAGAAGGCTCTTCCACAACAGAGTTCCTTCAGTGAGGACCAAGTGAGGATGTGGACTTCCACCCCAGCCCCTAATAATCAGGCAGCCCGCCCTCCTTGCCCAAGTGGTGTCAGAGAAGGCCTAGTAAAGAGTCAAGATTTTCGCCACCATCAAGCCATAATGAGGCCACCCTCTGTGGTATCAGCAGGGCGACGTGTGAGTAATAACAAATAGTCCTATCCCTCCCATCCAGGATGATGACAGTGGACTGCCTAATAGGGGAGTAATGAGGAGCCCTGCTTGCTCCCTCCCCGTCTGTGTCAGAAGAGGCTTAGTGGGGGAACTGGACTTCCATTCTTAAATGTCAATAACACAGCAGCACTCCAACCCTAGCCCTACCAGAGCAGTGACAATGGAAGCAGCTAAAACAACAGGTTTAAATAAGATCCAGAGTCTCATGATGCTCAGAATGTCATGTGTTGAATGAAAATCACTCTTTGCACCAAAAACCAAGATTTCAACTTGAATGAAAAAAAGGTAATCAATAGAGGTCAAAATCAAGATGAAAAAGACATAAGAATTATTTAACAAAGATTTAAAGAAGCCATGAGAAAAAGGTTTTGACAAACAATTGTGAACATGTATGAAATAAATGAAAAAATAGAAAGTCTCAATTAAAAACAAGAAGAAAAAGATATAAAGATATGGAAGTTTTTAGAACTGAAAAATACAACTGAATTTTTTTTTTAAATAGTCAATGAAAGGTCTTAACAGCAGGATAGAAGGGACAGAAAAAAGAATCTGTGATCTTGAAGATAGAATGATAAAAATTACCCAATGTGAAAAAGAGAGAGAAAATATACTTGAAAAAACAAACAGACAAACAAAGGAACAGAGCCTCAGGCAGTTAGACTATAACAAAAGATCTAACATTCATGTCACTGAAGTACAAAAGAGGGCAGGTGGAGAAGTACTTGAATAAAGGCATAATCTTATAGATTCAACTAAGCAAATCCCAAACAGGATAAGCTCAAAGAAATCCACACCAAGGCACACCATAGTCAAACTTCTCAAATCTAAAGGCAAAGAAAATAACGTGAAAGCAGAAAGAAATGATACCCTAACTTTAAGGGGGAAACAATTCAAATACTAGTGGATTTTTTAGCAGACACTATGGAGGCCAGAAGGAAGTGGTACAACATTTTTCAAGTGCTGAAAGAAAAGAACTGTGAACTCAGAATTTCACGTCTAGAGAAGATGTTTGTCAGGAAGGAAGGTGAAATCAATACAAACTCAGAGGTATTAAAAATAAGAGAATTGCCCTAACCTAAGTTCTCTAACCAGAAAAGAAATGATGAAAGAAAGAATCTTGGAACATCAGGAAAGAGAAAAAGAACAGGAAAAGAGTAAAAATATAGGTAAACATAATGCAGTTTCTTTCTACTCATTAGTTTTTAAATTAGATTTAACAATTGAAGCAAAAATTATAACAATGTATGACATGATTCTAAATGTTATGGAGGAAATATTTAAAGTACTTACATTATAAATATGACAGGATAAAGGGAGATAAAGGAAAGTAAGCTTTCTAGACTTAAACCAGTAAAATGTCTAGCCTAGTAGACTTTGATAAGCTATCTTATCAAATGTAATATCTAGAGTAAGGAGATACACTGAAACACTGCAGATAAATCCAAATGAAATTAAACAAATGTTCAGGTAAACCACAGGAAGGAGGAAAAAGAAAACAGAGAAAAGAAAAACAGCCAGAACAAACAGAAAACAAAAAACAAAACGGCAGACTTAAGCCCCAATATATCAACAACTATATTAAATGTGAACTGTCTGAATATACCAAGTAAAAGGCAGAGATCGGAAAAGTGGATTAAAAAATATGACTCATCTACATGTATAAACAAGAGACATACTTAAAATATAATGATATAGGTATGAAAGTAAAAGGATAGGGGAAAAGTATATCACGCAAAGATTAATCAAAATAAAATGGGAGTAGCATATTACTAAATGAAAAAAGCTGAGCTGAAAAGGTTACGCATTATATGATTTCAACTATACATCATTCTGGAAAAGGCAAAACTATGGAGACAATAAAAAATTTTAACAGTAGTTTTCAGGGACTGGGGTGGGGGAAGGATGAATAGACAGAGCACAGAGACTTTTAGGACACTGAAAATATTGTGTATGATACCATAATGATGGATACATGTCATTCTACATTTGTTCAAACCCATTGTACAATTGTCCAAACCAAGAGTGAACCTTAATGTAAACTATGACCTTTGAGTGATTATGATGTGTCAATGTAGGTTCATCAATTGTAGCTAATGTACCACTCTGCTGTGGGGTGTTGATAATAGGGAAGGTGTTGTACTACACACCTATTAGAATGGCTAAAATCAAAAATAGGGACAATATCAAATGCTGGTGAGGATGAAAATAAACCAAACCAATCACAAAATGCTGTTAAGGAGTAAAATGGTACAGCTGCTCCAGAAAACAGTTGGCAGTTTCTTTAAGAAAAAAAAAAAGTAACTATCATAAAACCCAGCAACTGTACTCCTGGGCATTTACTCCAGAGAAATGAAAACTTATGTTCACACAAAAAGCTGTACACAAATATTCATTGTAGGTTTGTTCCTAACAGCCCTAAACTGGAAACCACATATCCGTCAGTGGTTGAATTGTTAAACAAACTGTGATAAATCCATACCATAGAATACTATTCTGCAATTAAAAAGAACAAACTATTGAAACATGCAGCAGCTTAGATGAATATCTAGAGAATTATGCTTAGTGAAAAAAGCCAACCCCAAAGGGTTGCATATTGTATGATTCCATTTATATATTTGTAAAATGACAAAATTATAGATAAGAGTGGTTGCCAGGGGTTAAGGACGAGGAGGGGGTGGGGGTAGGCAAGTAGTTGTGACCATAAAAGGACCACATGAGAGATCCTTGCGGTGATGGCAAGGTTCTATATCTTGACTCTATCAAAGTCACTACACCATTTGTGATAGCGCACTATAGTTTCGCAAGATATTACCATAGGCGTAAACTGGGCAAAGCATACATGGGATGTTTCTATATTATTTCTTACAACTGCCTGTGAATCTACAGCTGTCTCAAAATAAAAAGATTATTAAAAATATGTGAAGGAAATTATGAGGTAATTTGACATAATTTTATTTTTTATGTTAGATTTAGCCCATTTCCCAATGACTTTCACACTGTAGAACTCAAAAAAAAAAAAAAAAATAGACACTTTTTGATTGTGGATCACTCTTTTACTTTAATTAAGTGAGATAAACTCTCAAAAGCTTTTTGAAACATAAAATCCTATTTAAACATGAGAGTTTTTATGTTTTATAAAAACCTATAAAAAGTGGTTTATATTTTAGATATACTACCTCATTGTTCATTCACAAAAGTCAAAGGACAGTAGGTCTCTTCACATCCATTATGTAAATGAGGAAAACTGGAGTTGGAAAAAGTGGTGCCATTGAAGAAATTTATTATAATTAGTTAATGAGCAAACCTGGAGCAGAACTCCATTTTTATAGAATCTCTATCCAGAGTTGCCACCATCAGAACAGGATAAGAGTAGAATAGTTTGCAGGTGAGAATGCAAGATGGTACAGCCCCTCTGGAAACCAGTTTGGCAGTTTCTTAAAAATCTAAACAGGTAACTACCATAAGACTGGAAGAATAAATGTTAAAGAATAGAGACAGAAGATGATGAAAGGCATTCTGGTTCCAGTGGAGATATGGAAAGGAGACAGAAGAAAGCTAAGACAAGAGATCCGTCATGAGCATCTGTAAGGAGAATAGATGTTAAGGATATGAAAACATCCAAGTGGATCTGGGGAAAATCTGAGATCATGAGTGACAGGGTCCCATGGACATGGCATAGGGAAGACAGCAAACATCTTTGAGAAGGCAAGCACTGGGCATGATGCCATAGCCACCATGGCAGCAGGTGAAAATTACAAACAAATGAGGTAGTTGCTTAGGTGGGTGAGCCTTGCTGAACCTTGAAACTCCAGAGTGATGCAGAGGTTAACAGCCCTGAGAGGGGCAGGGCAAGTCTAGGAGAATCAGAGTCCACGAGCAAGTCAAGGATCAGGATAGATCCCAAGCTAGCTCTCAGAAACCTTGCAACCAGAGACTCGGACAGCCACTGTGTGCTTTAGCAACAAGGGTTCGGACAATGTCCAAGAGAAACTAGTGACATCAGCCACCCACTATTGAACACTAGTGCCAGAAGCCCAGAGACAAGGCAAGACTAACCATCCCAAACTGGCCTCACCTTAACTGACACCAAGGAAGAGAAAGATGTATGTGGATTATGTCCCTGGACCCAAGGTATATTAACTCCCTCTCTGCCAGACACCATGCTGAGGAGGAAGACAGGAAAGGAAGTTTCCCTTAGAAAGAAACATCTCTCAGTATGTGTGAACTTTACATTGACTGAGAAGCACCCAAATAAAGCTAAGTATTTATCTGTAAGACACTGTCTTAAGTCAAAAAAGATCAAGTTATTTTTATTTGTAGAAATAGCTCTTCATCTCCCATAAGGTACATGGAGCTCCAGAGCAAAATGTCAAATCAAATGAAACAAATGAACATTATTTCCAAAACATTGTGTAAGATACTTTGCTGAGCCAAGGACTGGCTACAAATATGTGTGATACACAGTTCCTGGCCTAAAGGAGCTTGTAATATATTTCAAGTAACAATACCTGCATTTTATGACAGATTTGGGAGGTGAATCAAAAAAAGTAAAAAGCTTTGCTTGATGCCCTTCTAAAGATGGCAAGTGCTAAATGTAATGAGTATCATACTAAAGGTAAGAAGAATTCTTTTACCTTTCCCCACAATATGTCCGTCTCTATTGCCCTCTGTCTCTGACCACCCACCACCCAGGTGCTCACACCAGTAACCCAGGAATTACACTTCACACACTCATACCCATTATCAAGTATGTCAATTTCATACTCAGAATAGATCTTAACTCTGCCCACTTCTCTCCACTTCCACTGGCCCCATCCTGGTCTAATTCACCATCAGTTTTTATCTGGACTCATAACAGGTCTCCCTAATACCATTCTTGTCCAACTCAAATCCATCCTCCATAACTACTAAAGTCATCTTTTAAATACACTCTCACTCTCCTACTTGAACTTGTAAATAGATTCTCACCGATCCTGGATGGAATCTAAGCTCCTTGCCAGTGCCTTTGAGACCTTACATGATCAGGCCCTACCTACCTCTTCACCCATCTTGGTCCCCTGTCACCCTCACCTGCTTCGCTCAGCCATGCTGGCCATCTTTAGGTCCTCCAGTAGTCCAGAAGCTGGCCCTCTCAAATCCTCTGTGCAGAGCTGCACTTCACCCGCCTAATTCTTCATCAGCCTCCATGGTGCAGTCTAAACCCCCCTTTAGAAAGAGCATCTTCCCTGGCCCTCATTTCTAAATTAAGTTGCCCATTCTACTCTCCTAATGCTCTAATGTCCTTCATAGCAAGTGTTCAATACGTAACTATTTGTTTGTTTGTGTGCTTATCATTTAAGTCTTTCCCACTAGCTGCAAGTTCTCTAAGAATAGGGTCACTGTGTTGTCCACTATTGCAATTCTAGGATCTGGCACAAAGAAGTTTCTCAATAAATGTCTAATGGATAGTGAATTAATGAATTATCACCTGAGAGATGGATAGCAGCATTCTCTTAAAAAGATAAATTTAACAAGCATATAAATAGACAATAAAATTTCCTACCTGTTGGAGGGAGTCATTAAGACGACGTGACTGTGGTTGACCTGAGGGCTGGCCCCTGGCAGTTGGAGTCTCCTCACCACTCCCCTGACAATTGAAGTCTCCTCACCTCTCCCCTGACTTGGAATGTGTGTTTTGCTTGCCTTCCCCATGCTAGAAGCTGTCCCAGGGATGCAGTCTTGGGAGAGTAAGGTGTTATTGAGACCATATGGACAGCATATGTGACTGAACCCAGGTAAGGCCTCTATACTGTATAAACTTTGAAGATTCCGGCGGGTGGGTTCAAAGATGTACTTGTTTTGCAGCTGCCAGAGACAAGCCTGGTATGTAAGTTCCCTTCTTATTATTAAACCTGCCACCTACCATCCAGAGTGGTCTCCCTCTTTCTTTGGTCTCTCCTTGCTGTCTGTGTATGGGGGCCAGTGTGAGAAAAAACACTACCCTGAAATTAGGGACACCAACACACATATCCAGCTCCTATAAAACCCAGCTGAAATCTGATCAGTGATCATTTAATGAATGAATAAATAACCAATGACACATTTACAAGACGACCAAATATATGCATATATCAGGAGATTCTAATCTCTACGATCATCACAAAATTAGTTAATCTCATAATATATGTTAACATATTGGCAGTAAAATATGTTATGTGATAATATTGAGCATACATACTGTTTTTATTAAGGATTTTTAAAATATAAGTAAAAAATAAATTTCAAATCAACTTTTCATGGAGTCCCTTACAGGGATCCTACAGAATAAATGGTGAAATCCACGCTCAGATAACAGGATGTTTCTCTAGAGGAATAAACAGTGGTGATAAAAAAATTTCTTCATATAAATCACATAAATTACAGGCAGTATTCCTTAGAAGAAAAGAGTTAAAACACTGGTGAGTATAACAAAATCTTAGGTCAACATTTATATTTCACCATTTTGGATACGGATATTAAAACTGTTAAGAGGATAAAATAATTTTAAAAACTGAACTAATTAGAAAGCAATGGATCATTTAATTGAAAAAGAAAACTGTTTTTACTCAGAGAATTGTTTCCATTAGTAGAAAAAGAATCAACATTTTAGTGCACAAAATGATGATAATTTTGCCTTAATCCCACTATTTAGCCAATTTAAATCTCCTCTGATTAAAGATAATTCCAGCATTTTAAAGATCAAAGCTTCTCTGCTGGTTGATTAGTTTCTAGGTCCTAATTTCGCATTCTTAGTCAAAACATACCTTCTTTAAAAAAAATCTAAATTTGTAAAAGTAAGAGTATTACCTCCCCCCAACAAAGAGAAGGCAACAATTGTCTCTATATAAGAACACTTTTCCAGGAAATGATAAATATTAGTCAAATTACACATTAATTATCCCACTCCATGCCCTGTGGCTGGAACTCCCTGTTTTCTTCACTTGCCAAGAACCCTTACATTAGACACTGAGCTGCAGAAATACCACTATTTCCATGAAAGACTCTCCCAACCCCAGAATATGTAATAAAACTCTCCCCTTCAAGCACCTCCCACTGTTTAAGGTATATAATCATAATTCAAGAGGGATTCTTTCAGAATAGTTTTTCAAAATCGTTAATTCTACAAATGAGAAAACAGATTCCTTCCTTTAAATCACACAGTTATTTTTTTCTTATTCTTGACTAACATACAGAAACTGAGTTTCAAGGAGATTGAGAAAATGTGCGAGACCACTCCAGACAGGTTTGTATCTGGCTCCAATACGCCCACTTTATTTCACTCCATTACTAGATGCCTCCTGAAACATTACCTTCCCTTCTTTTCCCAGGTCCAAGGACCCACTCTCTTCCAATTTTCCACATGGCATCTGCATACCTTCTTTGACTGATTCAGCTTCTTCTTCACTCTACTCTCTCCAACTCTTCCATAGAATTAGTAAAATATGTAGTTAACACCTAGACACACATCGTCTAACGAGCTCAGTGGCGTCTGTTCACGAAGGGCAAAAATCCATGTTACTAACCTTGCACAGCATCCAGGACAAAGAGGTTGGTGTTTATCAAACACTTTTTGATGTGACTGACGATTCTAAGACCTCCTAGATTTAAGAAAGACTCAGCATTTGGTGCCTCCACGAATTCTGACATGTGAGGGGAATCACGGGCTCCAAACCAATTCTGCAACTCCATGATACCAATTCAATTTCTTACAATGTGAATATTCTCAAGTTTCCTTCTTTTTTCTCTACAGTGAAAGTTTTAGGAAGTTTATATGAATTAATAAAAATCCTGGGCTCTATGAAGCCAATCTAGCTTTGAACATGCTTTTATTGATCTTTCCGGTAAATCTACTGTGAATGTTATGAGCCAAGCCCAGATCATCAACTTCAAACAGAATTGGAGGTACCTGTAGAGAGTTATGCTGGCAGACAGGATTTTACTAAAGCCAGCAGAGCAGAGGTGAGGATAAAAAAAAAAAAAAAAAAAAAAAAAAGATGCTTAATTAACATTTTAGATGTGTTGTAGGTTGAGTGATTTAAGGCAGCTTATTAAATTCTCCCTGTTGCATCCTGGAGGGTATCATTTTTTTCCTTTCTTTCTTTATTGTACAGATGTAATCAATTTGTTTCTAATATCCGAACACATTAGCATAGGGAAGATTTTTAATATGCTGGGGTTCTTTTTATATTCATTCTTATGAGTCAGTTATCTTGCTTGAAAATATTGAATAATTTTACTATAGCCAAGGCAATGGAAAAAATATGTTCTCAGTTCTCACTCTTAGAAACAGAGAGCATTTCCCAACCACTAAAGGAAATATTTTCATTCCCTATTTTGCATACTGATGAAAGGAATAATAAAATGATTACCATCCCTACCATCTCCAAAATTCCTATTCTCATTCCCTATGGAAGAGTTGTAATCATTCCTACATGTTTCTATATACCAAAAAAGGTTCAACTCGTAAGTACTGGGAATCTGGAGACACAAGGCATTGGTATCATTGTCACATGGTCTTGGTTCTTGGCTTTCACATGGCCTTATTTTTTGTCCTAGACCTAATTTTGAATCTGCACACTTCAAATAAGCCACAGAGTTACTTGTAAGTTCCATATGAAGAAAACTTTGCCAATTATGCTGGGTCACAACACCCCAGTGAAAACCTCAGCCCAGGGATATACATTTTCATGTATAGACCCTTGAATCCAGAGTCCCTGAGTATGGAAGCCATCTTTATGGCAAACCATAGTGTATGATCTTGGGAAATTCACTTTATCTCCCTCTGTCTTAGGGAGTTTCCTCCTCTGAGATAGTAATGGTAACAACTTCATAGGCTTTTTTTAAAAAGAAGAGCTGCAGCATGTCATTGGGAGAAAAATTGTTTCTTGATAACTGTGCAGCTAGCATTACCTGGGTCTGTTACCTCAACCAAATGAACAGCGGGGAAGATTTTTGCTTTCTCATTCTAAGCTAAGTCTTAATTGCTCAGTATAAAAGTAGACAGAATATCAATACAATTTATATTTTTAAAAAGAAAAGTTGCCCATCACCTAGATTCAAATATTATCAGTTCATGGAAAGTCTTGTTTCATACACTTCCTCTCTCTCTCATATTATTATGGGGCATATCCCAGGTAATATATCACTTCACCTGCAGTTATTTTAGCATGTATCTCCAAAAGATAAAAATGCTGCTCAAAAATTTTTTTTGGAAAACAAGGGGGAGGTGGATGGGGGAAGGATGGATTGGGAGTTTGAGATTAGCAGATGCAAACTATTGTATAGAGAATGGATAAACAACAAGGTCCTACTGTATAGAACAGGGAACTATATTCAATATCCTGTGATAAACCATAATGGAAAAGAATATAAAAAAGAATGTATATATATGTATAACTGAATCACTTTGCAGTACAGCAGAAATTAACACAACATTGTAAATCAACTATACTTCAATAAAAAATTAAAATTAAAAAAAATTTTTAAATGCTGCTCAAAAATAAAAACCACATAACCACCAAAATATTATAATACCTAAAAACAATAATGCCTTAATATTTTTAAATATCCAGTTAATGCTCAAATGTCCCATCATGTTATAAAAGTTTCTTTTTTAAATTATTTCTTTGAATCGGCATCTAAATAAGATCCACATAAAGCAATTGGATAATATGCCTCTTAAGTTTCCTTTAGTCTATAGCTTTCCTTCTCCATCTCATTTATATCCATTTGCTGACAAAATGAGGTACTTGCTCTGTAGATTTTCCCGCAGTCTGGATTTTTCTGATTGCAACCCCGTGAAATTCTGGTTTTGTTTTCTTTTTCTTAAAAATGTCCCCTGACTTCTACATTTCTTGCAAATTTGTAGTTAAAACTCAAGGTTTGATTAGATTTAGGAAGGATATCTTTGGCAAGGATATTTCCTAGTAGATGATGCTTCTCTCTGTTAAGGGTCTTGTGATATCTCGTTGTCTCTCTTTTTCTGATGTTAGTAACCACTAACGTACCATGAATTCAACCACTAGATCCATTGACGTTACAAAATATTGATATTTTAATTTTATTATTCCTTCTTCATTTATTAGGTAACATACTTCTATAAAGAGAAATATCCCTTCATCTACCATTTACTTGCCCAGTATAGAAAAGGCAAAATAAATGCTCAGTTCTATCCTTTATCAACCCTTAAAATACTACACCATCTAATGATGACAAATTTTTCTGGTATATACAATCAACTCATGGATTTAAACACAATTGATTTAAACACACTTATGTGCTTAAATCTATTGATGTTATTATCCTTACTGATGCTCAAATTGTCCCATGTTTGGCCAGAGGAAGACTTTCAAGTTGTGTCCTGAGTCTTTTTACACAAACCTAGTAGCCTTTGATAGCTTCCTTGATATCTACTATAATAAAATATTGAGGTTCATCGTGTACATTTTTGCCCCACACCTAGAATCAGCCATATCTCCAAGGAGTTCTTGTTCCTTTCCCTAGTACTCCGTATAGTTGATAGAATGTTCTACCATATTTTCTCTCCTTCTCCCTATACGTGTGTGTGTGTGTGTGTGTACACACACACATATATATATTTGTACATACATACAACTGTACCATTTGAAAGTTGCAACATCGTGGCACTTTATCCTTAAACATTTTCCCACACATCTTCTAAAAATAGGAAACAAAAACATAATACCACTATAACCTAAGAATATTAATAATTGTTCTATAACATGTAATATCTAGTTCATATTTAAATTTTTTCAATTCTCCAAAGATTATCTTTTATAACTCTTTTCTTTTGACCATAACCAGGAGCTAATCTAGGTTTGCACATTGCATATGGTTATGTCAGTTAAATGTATTACAGTCTATAACAATCTCTCTCTTTTCTGTTTATTTTCATGCTATTACTTCTCTCAAGAGCCCAAGATAGTTGTCCTGTTGAATGTTACATCTTTTGAGATTTTTGAATTGCTTAATAATGACATTCCATTGCTTTCAAATATTGACTCTCCAAAAAAATTCTCACCTTAAGCTATTGAGGTTAGCCACGTATCTAAAACCTTTCCTGGAGCAATATTGATTTTTCTCTGTGCAGAAAACACATTTGAATTACAGGAATATTGTTGTTTACTGATATAGTGTTATTTGCTCTTTTTATGAGGTGCAGAGTGTTCTAAAATCCATAATCCTGGATGTAGATATAATGATTTTTCTTAAGGAATGTCATAGAAAAAAGAATATTTTACTTGACCATTTAGGCAAGAGTTTAATCCTGCGAATGACCACCTATGAAACACCCATTACCTGACTGTGATCAGGTTCCAAAGCTCTTGGTAGATATTAAATGAAGGAGGTTCAGGAGAAGTTATAATGCCAGCAACCAGGTCCCCCTCTACTATCAAACTATCTCTAATATTTTAATTATGTAATGACCATTTTTAGTTAAATATGCCTTTCTTCCCTCCACAATCTCAAGAAGTTCTCCCTCTTGGGTCTCCTGAGTTTCCTTCCTCATATTATGAAAAAGAGGAAGAACTCGATTTTACTTGATTCTAAGCTACAGTGAGGCCATTTATTTGCATTTATTTCAGCATCTCTTAAAGCATTTTTTCCCAATCACTGCTGATAAGAATTACCAAAGAAGCTTCTTAAAGTAACAGATTACTGGTATCCACCCAAGGAGAAACCTGAAAAAGGATACTTCCAAGTTTCCTAGATGACGCCTGTAGGCCAGTCTGGAAACTACTGCCCTAGTGTGCAGCTCCTCAGGACCGAAAACCTCTATGGTAAGACACAGTGGCTCCAATCCAGAGCTCTGAAACCACACTGCCTGGGTTCAGGCTTCACTGAACTCCTTCCCAGCCGGGAGACTGTGAAGGAGTTAGTCCTGGGCCTCTGCTTCCTACTTTGTATAATGATGAAAAATATAGTGTCTGCCTCCCAGGTAAGAATCAAGCCAGATCCCATACTCAATGCTTAGGACAACCTCAGTAAATGGTAGTCCTTAATTACTATTAATAATATTGCATGGTAAGCCTATGGAATCCTAAAGTTAAAAACCTTAATGTATGGACTTTTCACATGTTTTAATATTATATGCCTTTAAAAAGAGCTAGATTTAAAGAAAACTTTTTCTCCTACTTAAGATTTTGAAACAGTTCAGCCTCTCTTTTTCTCTCTTCAAGGAAAACATTGCTTGTAAATCACTGGAAGGGCCATGGGGCCCAGTCACCCAGTTTCCTCCCAATAAGAAGATTCAACTTGGTTTGACATTTGTAACATTAGCTAGCATTTGCCTCAAGAGATGTATCCTTTTCTAAAAGGGCACATTGTTTGCCTGGGTGACTAGTCACATGTTGATGGTATTTTACCAGATATATATATATCCCATAGTAGAGATAATCATCTCTAAAGATGTGAAGAATAGAATCTACCATGGAAACAATGAAGACCTACATGAACCCACTGAGGGAAAAAGGATGTCCTCCCACAGACCACTCTTCTAGAGGTAAGGAAACTTCAAAAGCAACATGAAAATACAAGAGGAATAGAGTATTATTAAACAGAACATGGCAATACCAAAGGGTGATTTTATTCTTGGAGTCAGAACTACATTATAGTTCATCTTAATTAAGATTCCTCATCTTAATTTATGTATTCTAGATCAGGAAGAAAGTGCATTGTTATCTCTTGCTTTGACCATGACATGACTGTTGCATAGCTTGTTTTTACTTAAAAATGGATGAATAGAGCAAGACATTTAAATTTTTTAAATGGGTCTCTTGGAACTTAGTCTCAGAGGCCTCAAAGCAGTGCCTCTCAAGCTTGAAAGTGCATACAAATTACCAAGGGGATCTTGTTGAAATGCAGGTTCTTAGCCAGTCGGCCTGGTATAGGCCCCTCCTATGCTGCTCCAGGGACGACACTGAAAACCAAGACCTTAAAGAAGTGGTTTTCAAATGTAAAACAGACAGCTAGTGCGAAGCAGCCGCATAGCACAGGGAGATCAGCTCGGTGCTTTGTGACCACCTAGAGGGGTGGGATAGGGAGGGTGGGAGGGAGACGCAAGAGGGAGGAGATATGGGGATATATGTATACATATAGCTGATTCACTTTTTTATACAGCAGCAACTAACACAACATTGTAAAGCAATTATACTCCAATAAAGATGTTAAAAAAGTTTTTTTTTAATTAAAAAAAAAAAGAAAAGAAGAAGTGGTTTTCTTTCCATTATGGGCAAATTAGAGGTAAACAAAACTAAGTGTGATCCTTGCTTTGCTTCTGCCGTGAATATGGCCCCATCCCCGGGGACTCAGACTATACCCTGTTTTGTTTTGTTTTGCTTTGCTTTGTTTTGCTTTTTAAGAGGTAATTTTCTACTAGGAAATCATAGTGTAAAGAATAGGCACCAGGAAAAATCTTTACTCCCTGGCATAGGACTACAGCATCTTACTGCTTTTCCCAAATCAAGAGTGGAAGGATGAGAATCTGGAGTTCAACCACAAATAGACACGGGGTCCAAATTTGCACTCCCCACACAGTGCAGAACTTGAAACCCTGAGGAGAGACACAGACATAAGTAAAACCAATTCAGAACTGGGTAATGATGCAGGGCTTGGTCAGGCAAAGGAACTTGAATAACCACATAAATGATCTTGTATAACCAGAACAGTCTAAAAGGCCCTTTAAAATAAGGGTGTTTAAATTGTTCAAAGAGCTACAGGAGAGAATAAAACCTCAAATTGAGATAATTAAGAAAATAGACTGATAGTTAAAAGAATCAAATAAAATCTCAAGAAATGAAAAAATATAGTAGAAATTTTTAAGTAGCATTTTTATGTAAAATTTTTGTTTTTGTAAAGTAGCATTTTTGCTTTGTAAAATGAAAAATGTAGTAGAAAGTTTTTAAGTTGCATCTTTTTTTTGTTGTTGTTTAGAGTAGCTTTACAGGTTGAAGGCAATGATCTGGGAGAGTGAAAGACACCATTATGTAGGAGAAAAGGAAAGCTGAGCTTGCTGAATCCTTGACTAGATAAAAGCGGGGGGGGGGGGGGAAGCAGCTACTAGATGGGAACCCCTTTATTTTCTACCTTGGAATCTGCAAACCTCACTGCATCCACACCCACTTCCTCATTCTTCTCTCCAGTGCTTACCAAGTACAGGAGATACTGAGAAAGCATCTCTTGCAAAAGCAGACCAGTCATTTCTCACCAGCGATGCTACAACAGACTCCAAACAGATCAACTCTCATCCACGGTGAAATGGAATCTATCACTATGAGACTGTAGAGAATTAGGGAAGGATGTTATAACTTAAATTTACAGCAATGGGAAGCCATTCAAGGGTTGTAAGCAGGGCAGTAACATGCTCACTGTTGCATTTTAAAGATCCCTCTACCTGTAAGATCAAGAAGACACCAAGTACACCAAGGGCACCTTATTTAATATGCTGTGTCCACAGTCTTTACAGTCTAGCAGTCTTGTTCTAGGGATAGAGATCATTACATGTAAAAGCAATGGAAGAAACCACAATGGAAAAGATCCACAGATATGATTACCTAACAATTTAAAACTTCCATATGTCAAAAGACACCATAAATAAATGAAAGGCAAATGACATTCTAGAAAACTTTCTATCACAAATATAAGTGATCTTTTCCTAAATGTGTGAAGAGTTCTTCTAAATCACCCTCCCTGAAAAAAGTAGAGAAAAAATGTGAAGTAACAGCTCACAGATAAAAATAAAGCAATCAGTAAATACATGTGGAAAATGGAAGCTCAATCAATAACCAAAGAAACAAACATAGACAAATTACTGGTTGTCAAGTTGACAAATTCTTACTGAAATCACAGCGCTTGATGCTGGTGGTGATACAGCAACACAGAGCTGGCCACACATTGTTGGAACCCCTCATAAAAAAAGCATGCTAATAGGTTTCCTGAAAGTCTCTCCGGTAATATCAAAGTTCTTAAATGTCAATACTTTCAGCACAGTAATTCCGCTGTTACATAAAATACCTGACAAAATGACCTGAGATGAGTGCAAAGATTTATTTTGGGTGAAGGTATTTGTTATAGCATTAGTTACAATAAAGATTTAGAAACAAACTAAATGTAAACAATGAAGAAGTTTTTTTATTCCATACAATAAAATAGTATATAATCCATTAAATCATGTCTCTAAAGAACATTTAGTAACATTGGAAAGTATTCACTGTATAATATTATATTCAGAAAACAAAGTATAAAATAAGAATTCAATTTGGGAGGTGAAAGTCTATACCTACATAGAAAAGGGATCCCAGAAATCCCTACCCAGAGTTTTTGGAGCTCTACAGGGTTGCACGGCTGCAGTCCATAGTGTCCATTCTGAAAGACCACATTGGCCACTGCCCACAGCTAGAGGATCCCATGGGCTTCATCAACACTTATATGGGCTTCATCAACACCTTCTGAGCTGGAAGAAGTAGTATCCCTGTGTTACCTCCCCTATTCCCTTATCTGTTGTGTATTCTACTTAAGAAGAAATGCCCGAAAGAGGTCCTGGCCACCAAACAATATTCTCTCCCAAAGTACACTTTACTTACATTGTTGAACAGTGTATACAGTAAAAAAAGATAGCAGAAGCTCCGACGAAGGGTTGACCTAATGGTCCGCCTCTCATTCCTTTGACAGCTGATCAAGCGCATGGACTTGCCTTTGTCCTTGTGTTGTAAGAAATTCTGAAGCACACTACTGCTCACTGATGTAGACAGACATTCTTTTGCATAAACGACTTTTAAATTTAACACTTCTTTGGACTTTTCCGAAATAGGTAGAAATGCTAATAGCTGGCCAACCCCAGCTGGAATCATACAGTAAAGAATGACGTGATGATCCTCCTTACCTCTCCTTGAACAGCTTGATGAGCACGTGCTTTTTTAAGTTCTCTGAGTAAACCAGCTCTAGTGAAAGTGAGTCTTCCTTGTCATAACTTTGGATTTAGTTTCATCAGCTGCTTCTAACTATAGACATTTTGTTAAAATAGATTTGGGGTTAAACAACGTGGTCTTCTAAGGATGCTTTCAGACTATGATTTACCTACATATGTTATATATACCTCTTACAAGTATACTGAACCAGCAGACATTTACACTGGCAGAGTAGTGAACTAAACATGTTTAATTTCTGAATAAATTGAATTAAATCCAAACTATTTACAGAATTGCCTAAAATCACAGGACATAAAGGATCACTAGCATCTATGCCAGAGATTTACTAGTAGCTGGAAAGAACAATTCTAACAGCAAATAACAGCCTGACTCTTCATACCTTAGAAGCATGTTCCTACAGGGGAGAGGATGGGATGGTTGTATCTCCAAGGTACCATGCTGAATGCACACGGACTCCCTTTATAAATGACCGCTTCACTTATCATTGATTGTCCCAGAGAGGGGACATGTAGCCCAGCGATTCCTGTACTTTGCAGACAGGAAAGTTCTCGAAACTTTTAAGAAAAAATTCTGAAAGTCCTATGTATGAGTCAGTGGTACTGAATACCTTTGTTTAAGCCACAGTTTCATGGTATTAGTCAAAACAGGATGTTATTAAGTGGTTACTTTAAATTTCCTTATTGAATTAAACATTTTTATTATTCTCATTAAGTGGCTATTTTACCTTCATTTTTTATTAACAACTTTAACAACTTTGAAACTAGAATAAGTGTTTATTTTCTGTCAATAAAAATGAAGTTTGACAAAAGAGAAAAGTAAATGTGACATATATTAACTACATCTCTGGGTGATATATTGTTTTCTTCTTTTCTGTATTTTAAAATTTTCTATAATACACACAAATTTACCATAAAAATCAGGAAAAAATTTATTATTAACAGAAAGAGAAGATGATTCTCATTTTACCTCTCTACAGGCTTACTTCCGCTTTTAAGCCTCACACAGGGATTAAATGTAACTCCATCTTCTCATCAATGCCAGTACATGTTGAAATCTAATTAAATTTTAGCTCATTTAAAAAGCAAAAATAAAAACTCCCATCTTACATGATCTCTTTTCTTTGCTATGCACCAAGTAACTAGTCTTCTATTGCTTTACATACACCTGTGATAGGTAAACACAAACAAATACCCTTCAAATGTTCTATGACATGAAATCATTACAACAGAAATCTGATTTAAGTATAATCTGAAAGCCCACTATCAGGTACCAAAGATACAAAATGTTGATCTTTCCTTTTTCTGTATTTCTCAGTAAAATCTTGTCAAAACCTCTGATTTATTCTACAGCATTAAACCATGATCCTTGGTGGTGTGTGAGCGCGTGTGTATGTGTTTTGATCACATAGTTCATCCTCATAAATCCATCAGTGGCTTACAATTTTAAAAACCTCTTCTGTGGATAGAGGGCACAATTACTGTTTTATGATATGAGAGAAAAGTCCTTAGAGAACTATGTTCATAACAAAATATTTTTGGCAAAATACTAACACAGGACACTTCATTTTAAACCAAGTTGTATTTTAAGCACCTTTTAAACAACATTTAAAATAATATTTTAAATAAAACAAAGCTGTTTTTACCTTTAGCAGGTTAGTTAATGCCTTTGTACTTTGTTGTTTTTTGTTTTTTCAGCAAGAGAATGGAATAACAAAATGACCCTATCTACTGTTCAGATATCTGTGACAGCAAATTAGGACAATAAAAAATAGATACAAAATCTCTTTGAAAAAATAGTATTTGTTATTATTATCATTGATAAAACTGGAAGGAAACGTAAAGATTTTTCCAGTCCCCAATTTTAGATGAGAAAACTGAGATACGAAAAGGTGTGGGGACTTGCATAATTTCAGATGACTCCCAGGCAATTCTTGACCCCATTCAGAAAGAGCTAGTGGAAATCAAGTTTCTAAAATAAAGTCATTTGTGAAATGTACTAAGGAGATGTACTACTTACCTTTGGCAAAGTGATACAGAAAGTGGCCTCAGACTTGATATCAAATATTAAAATGTGTGATAATGCCTTCATAGTTCTAAGGGAAATTTCTTTTTTTTGCTAGAATTCTACAGCACGCAATTGATCAATCAAATGTGAGAAATCAATACAGATCCTTTTAGGTATCCGAGGACCCAAAAAAATGTACTTTCCGTTCAACATTTCTTAAGAAGGCATACTGCAGAGAAATGAGTATATGATAAAAAAAAATAATAATATTTTGAAATTAATAATATATATATTATATAGAATGAAAAAGTAGGCACATAGAAACTCCAAGGGAAAAAAATTCTCAATGAAAAAGAAAATATATTGGAACTTCCCTGGTGGTCCAGTGGTTAAGACTTGGCGCTTCCCCTGCAGGGGGCACTGGTTAATCCCTGACTGGGGAACTAAGATCCCACATGCTGTATGGCCAGCCAAAAAAAAGAAAAAATTCACAGCATACTTTCTGTTTTTGTAATGATCTGTAAGAAATAGATGAGAGTAGGGACTTCCCTGGTGGCACAGTGAAGAATCCGCCTGCCAATGGAGGGGACACGGGTTCGAGCCCTTGTCTGGGAAGATCCCACATGCCATGGAGCAACTAAGCCCGTGTGCCACAACTACTGAGCCTGCGCTCTAGATCCCACGAGCCACAACTACTGAAGCCCGCACACCTATAGCCTGTGCTCCGCAACAAGAGAAGCCACTGCAATGAGAAGCCTGCGCACCGCTACGAAGAGTAGCCCCCGCTCGCCGCACCTAGAGAAAGCCCGCGCACAGCAACGAAGACCCAATGCAGCCAAAAAAAGAAATAGATGAGAGTAAACATTGTTGGGTTGTCAGATCAGACTCTCAAGGAACAGAGATCTTACTTACCTAGTATCAAACTTTAGTATTAATTCTAAGAATATTGATAACTATGAAACGCAGAGCTACATGAAGAAGTCTGGGACCACCAAAAAATCTGCCTGGTTCCTTCCCTACAGCATTAGGAAATATCCTGGCTTGGATTTAACATATGGGGTCTCAAAGTAATGCATCACCTACTCAAAGGGAGCCCTTTCCATCATAAAATGTCTCTCTTTCATACTCTGACTCTGACATAGCTGACACTGAATTTTCCAACAGGCCTTGGTTCATAAATCTATAAATTCCAAGTTTTCCATCAAAATGCTTTACTTCTTCTTTCCTTCCCTCAATTCCCTCCCCCATCACAGTGTCCCCAGGGTAGGAAGGATAGCATACAAACCAGTGCTAATCTATTTCCTCTGAACTAACCACAATAATATAAACAATATTTATTAATTTTTCAGTGTTTAGAAACATCCTCTAACAAATTATAAAATAATTATGGTTAATGAATACAATGTCATGTTATCAAGTTTGACTTAGAAAAATAAAGAGGACAAAAGTTTGGGTTAGAATGGAAGATGAAAGCTGAAAGAAATGTTAGAAGTGCTAATATCTTCACCTTCAAAGTAGAGAATCAAGGAATACTGTCTATAATTGACCAAATAAGAAATGAATATGTAAACATATTACTTAAACTTACAGAGACGCTGAGTAGAGGAACTAAAATTTTAATATAATTATATTGAGAGGTATGCCATTACTAGTAAATGAGATAAAGCTCAACAGACCATGTCTAAAATTAATAACATAAGCACATAGACATGATAGTGTTTTGGATAGGAATTATAGTTAGAAGACACAGTTACAGGAATTTTAATAGGTGTCCCCTTTTCTGAATGGCACTGTGGAGCAAGAGACTTACAATTTTCCCTATAAGTCCATCTGTCTTCTATGATCTTTTTTAACCATATGCAAGAATTATTTTTGTACTACTTTGCTAGCTTTTAAAATTACTAAAATAAAGACAAAAGTGTCCCAATCTGGTAATATCGGGGTCCACATTGGCACCAGAGCATTAAAAATGAGGCACAATTGATTAAGGCCAATTCCAAAACCACAGATGTAATCAGGAAGATTTCCCCAAAGGGAAGGTGAACATCAGGGTTAAACGCTAAGGCTCTACAGCCCCACTATCCTTTCCAACCCTGTGACTCCTCCTGGATCAGAGACGACTATTGTCCCCCAATACTCATTCTCCATCCCTTTAAAAAGAGCGCTGTTGAGTTTTACAAAGGCACATGCCCCTCAGCTACAGGGTACATTTCCCAGCACCCATTGCAATTAGATGTAGCCATGTGATTTAGTTCTGTCTGGGAGATAGGAAGAGAATTGATGTTTATCACTTCCAGGTTGTGCCCTTAAAAAGAATGAACTTCCTCTGTCCTCTCTATCTTCCCTTTGCAAGAATTGGATCCTGGGATAGAAGACATATTTTGAGGATGACAAAGACTCTGCCGGGCTTAGACTACCTAACTGTTCTGTTATGTGAGAAAGAAATAATGCTTCTAAATTGTTTAAGCCACTGTATTTGTGTATCTCCCTTATAGCGATTTAGACTATACCCTAAATAATGCCTCTCAACTTCACTCCTGGCCTCACATTTTATTCAGTTTGTATAGGTTTTTCTTTTCTAAATTACTTGAATGACTCTGTCTAGCGTCAAGTTCTTCTTGTCTATTGACAACCACATATAATTCTATCAGAATCCACAGATTTACTTGTAGTTTCAAATACGTGTATTGTTATGTAGGTTTCCAGTTCAATTTTGGTCAAGTGCTTTCCCTGACTTCCCTACTCATGTAAAAGCATCATGCCTTTGAAAAATCACATTTTATTTCAGATTGAATGTACTTCAATCCTGACTTTAAAAAGTTGCAAATTTTAAAACTTTTTCAAACTGAATTGCATTGCCCACCTGTGTAATCTATCAAGTGTCCTTTGTCCTTACCAGGTTTTCATTCTTTTTCCATTCCAATAAGCTGGAAAACAACAACAAAAAATACTGGCTGAGGGCTTCCCTGGTGGCGCAGTGGTTGAGAGTCTGCCTGCCAATGCAGGGGACACGGGTTGGAGCCCTGATCTGGGAGGATCCCACATGCCGCGGAGCAGCTGGGCCCGTGAGCCACAACTACTGAGCCTGCGCGTCTGGAGCCTGAGCTCCGCAGCAGGAGAGGCCGCGATAGTGAGAGGCCCGCGCACCGCGATGAAGAGTGGCCCCCGCTTGCCACAACTGGAGAAGGCCCTCGCACAGAAATGAAGACCCAGCACAGCCATAAATAAATAAATAAATAAAAATAAAAAAATAAAAATAAAACCTAAATTTCTGTGTATTTAAAAAAAAAAAAAATACTGGCTGAATTAATTTCATAATAAAGCACATAGGCCTCAATTGATCTTTTCCATTAAGTGTCCAACATGGCATTTCCCCTTGATCTTTCATATTATGAGATTCTGGCTTTTCTGACTACAAGTATTTATACCAGTGGTGAACTACCACACTTGATGTAATATTTATTCTTATTCAAATTTGACTGATATAGTCTTCTAAACTATTTTAGGTACTGCAATTGTTGGTTGCAGAATTTCCAGCTATCATCTGAGTTTTCCTTCATGGTTTATCTAGTTTTATTATTAATAGATTAAATAAAACCAGAGGATTTTCAAATCTTGAGTCTTCTCTTAAATATACAGATCTAACCTCCTTTGTAAGTCTTGCAGCATTTGCCAGTTATCAGTTAAGATACTTTTGACTGAAAGGGATAGCATATCTAAGTGAACATGACTCAGGCATTAGGTATTTATTACCATTTCACATGACAAAAATACTGAGGTAGACAGTTCAGGGTTGATTTCGTGGCTCCATTATGTCATCAAATACCCAGGATCCTCCTGTCCTTCCGTTCCGCCATTCTCAAGAAGTTGGTGATGTCTCCTCATGGTTCCAGAATGGTTGCAGCAACTCCAAATATTACATCTTCACACAATGCATTTGCAAAGTCATTCAGGGAAGACAGGGTCTACCATTCATACATCCTACTTTTCTCCTTTTATCAAGGAGGAGTATTCTACCAGAAGCCCCCAACATAATTCCCCTCATGGGTCATTGACCAGTTCTAGGTCACATGGTCTTCCTTAGCTGGAAGGAAATCAGGATAGTAAATATCTGGTATTTTCATTCTCTCTCCTAGTAGTTGTGTTTGGCCAATGGGAAAAGACAGAGAAGAAGGGCTTTGGGGCATGTAACCATCAGTGTCAGCTATAGTAAAGGAATAAATAATGCAAGATGGAGATTCGGGAGGGTTCCAAAGAACAGGTGCTTTTTTACAAGTTTCTCTCCAACTTGTCTCAGGACCTCAGCTATATAAATTAGAAAAATGGATTTTCTCCTCACTAATAAAATTGTAAAATAGAACATATATCTTCATTATATTATTTGATTAACTAATTAAAGAAAATTCATAAAGTAACTTGAATGATGACTTCAATTTTTGATAATACTTTATTATAAATTCCTTATGGGCGAAGACAATGATTAAGTACGTGGGGGATGTTAAAGATAGGACTATACTATCTTTCATTTTTTTTACTGTGTTCCATAACTTCCCTGGTACTCGAAATTCTTTTAAAATAATAATTCTATTAAAATACAACCATTACATGTGGTTTTTAGAATCTCACGTGCCTTTGTTAAAGAAAGTTATCTATATATCACCATTTCCACTCAAATCCCAAGGGATAAATTACAATTTACATAAGCATAGCCTTTTTTCTTCCCTCCTGTCACATACTAAGTGAACTTAGAATGTCAGAGCAAGTAGTGCACGGCTTTTTCAGCCATTCGTATACTGAATCCAAGAAGAAAACAGTTAAATATTAGTCAGTACCTCTGCAAATGCCAAATTAGGACAGTGACTAATTATAAAAGTTCTGTTCCTTTTCCTTGCAATTGTACTTACTTTGTAGTTAGAAAGGGATATAAAATAAAGGGGAAAGTGACATAAAAAGAATTATTCAAAAGAAGCTCAAGCTTATAAACTGTTATGTCCATCACCTGGAACTTAATGCTAGGGTAAAGCTTTTGTCAGACGCAGGTATCACCCGATTATGGGATGAGGGTAAAGCTTAAGGACAGAGACTAAAGGGAGTATAAGCTTTTCCCCAACTGCAGTCATAGGAGCTTCTTGAGACCAACACGTCCGCAAGAAAACAGCACCAGCAAGCCTTCATCCCAACAGCAGCTGGTAAGCAGGAGGCTTGAATTCCGGGTAGACCACAAAAAGCTACGGATCCTTGTGGAAAATGCCGAGAAGCATTCTAATTCAACTCATCGAGCTTAAATTTTAAGCATTTTTTTCCCTCTGAGGAGCAGGAACAGATGAACTCTCAAGAAGTAAAGATCTCATTTTCATGGAAATCATCTTCCAAGAACAAGCGAGGAAAACAATAAAGAAAATGGATGAGGTCGACTTGCGATTGCTGTAAAAAACAGGTGTCAGAGTCTTCTGTGAGGACTTTATTCCTCGAGGTATATTTTAATGACTTTCTAACAGTTGACACAGTTTATCTTCCCTTTAGAGTAAACGGGATTCTAGTAACCAGGTGCAATATAATCAACTCAGATAAACAAAGTTTAGCTACAAAACTACCATAAATGCATGTCTGTTCCTGATCTAAGGTTTAATACACATAACAATATGCAGGATACTGGGAGAGGACAAAAGTCTAACTGGCTTGTGGTTCGCAGTAACTGGACTGACTTTTTAAATACTGATGTGATGGATGCATATTTCTGATCAAATAATAAACACTTAATAAAACTTCAGAGGATCTCAATCTAGGGCACATCAGAAGCACTGTGGAGCTCTTCAAAATGTACACACCAGGACCCCATCCCCAGGACTATTGATTCATTAGGTCTGCATGCAGCCCCAGGCAATTGTATATTTAAAATGCTACAGGGTAATTTAGTGGGCACCAAAGGTTGCAAATCACTAAAATACCCACCAATTGAACACTGTCAGACGTGTTTACCTTCCACTGTAAACAGACGTGTCTACATTCCCATCTCGAACATGGGTTGATAAGAGAGTTTGATATTAAACAGTAGACACTCATGAGTGCTTTCAATTTATCTGTTTATTTCTCTGTGTCCTTCAACCCCCAGACTCATTAATCTAGGAGCTCCATAAAGACAGAGATTGTGGCGTGTTCCTCTTTGTACTCCCAACCACAAACTCAGTTGCTAGAAAATGCTACGTGTTCTACAAATGCTTGCTGAACAAATAGAAAGTAAATCTTATGTGCACTAAATTCTCATTTGTTTTTCTTATTATTTTCAAGGAAATGATTGAGATGTGAATTTGAGGTACCAGATATTCAATCCCTAGCTTTTACTGACAAAGTCAGAAAGGCAACGAAAATGGAAGCTTTAACTCTAGACAATGTTTTAACATTTTATGATCATACCTTTGGGGGTAGCTTAATAAAGGGTTCCTGTAAATAAAGTTTCCAGACCAGGAAGCCCTCGATGGAATTGTCCTCAGGGTAAATATGTTACATATATTCAGGTGTACTCTGTAATGTGTGTCTGTATTCATCTGTGTCTTGTTCCAGTGATAAGGATCACCTTTGTCTATATAACCCAGAAGCCATGTAAGCACAGCTTTGGAGGCTTTCTAAAGACTTCTGGGCCTTTCTTCCCACCCCCGCTATAAATATGCACTCTATACAGCCCTTTTAGACTCCTTTGAAGAGTTGCCAGGATATATACTAGCTTGAATGTTTGTGTGCAGGTCAACAAGCTAGACCTATATGCATCAGTTACATTCGTCTCCTTGAGAATCTAGTGAATACTATGGGTTCTGTGATGGGGGCAAAATAAACTTACAAGAAAAACCTGCCATTCAATTCCAGAAGGTTCACAGGCATCCTGAAGTCCTGTAGGATCCTGGAAATCTAGGTTGAGAAACAATGAAGATGAGTAACTGAGTAAAATCTCACTGCCTATTTATGCCAAAGGTAACACTAAACACAGATATTTTAAATACATTTACACAACCTTTTTTCTAAACCATCTCTTTCCACTCGCCCATCACAAAATGTTCTGTTAATTTCCACAGTTAAAACTTCAGGCTCAGTCCTCATCCATTCCTTCTAACTTCCTTCCTTCCCACATGACCTGAAACAAGGAGAAACTCGGCACTTCCTTCACCAGGTTGCCAATCCATATGCATTAATTTGCTAACGCACCCAAGGTGACTGTCATACCGTGCTCATTAGCCACAGAAGCCACTCTTAGAGCTGAATGACAGCCAGCAACATAACCCTTTCCCCAGCATCTGTGTGCAGGTTTAGGTTATACCAAAATTGAGAAAAAAGTCTTCCAGAATTGCATTTTCTTTCATCTGTAATTTCATTTTCAACATTTGTGCTTAGCTTACATGATTGACAATAACTTACTATTGTAACATTAGGACACAATTGTTAAGGTATCCAGTGGTGCCTCAGCTTTCCCACCTACCCTCCACGGGTACCCTCTTCTCCTTCAGCCAGTAACTGTAGCAGCCAAATAGTTAATGGAGTTCAGGGTTGTGGAGAGTCACGTGGGAGCTGCCCCTCCAATGCAGCAGATAAAAGGCACTGAAAAGGTGGACTCCACCATTTAAGCTCACTGTAAGCCCATTAAACTCCTTCAGTTTATGAAGTTCATTCTTGCAGTGACTAAAAAATAAAATATCCCTTTTTTTAGGAGGATAGCAAGCTTTTTCAGGTTCCCAGGGCAACATTTATTGCACCAGAACAGTCATTTTACAAAATGGCACTTTAATGGCCCCAAAAGTTCTGCATATGGGAAAAACTTGTACATATTCTCTTTAAGGTCTGAAAATAAAACACCCTATCAGTGAAAATCTCTAGATAGTTCCAATGTCTGTAAATAGGACTAAAAGTTAGGGCTCTATTACAGATTGCATTATGAGACAGTTAAGTGAGGTTTACTTAGCCATCACTAACTTCTCCATGAGATATGTTGACAACACACACGTATTATAAGATATTTCTAGATACTATAAGTATATTAAAATATGTATTTTAAATATGTGAAGCTAATAATAGAAACTGGCATTTTATTTTAAATGCTATTCATTCATTTCATTTTTTTTTTTTTTTAGTTATTTCTGAGATATACATTTTAAAGTAATAACTAGGATTATTACTTATAACATTATACCAGAACATATAAGATTTTTAGAAATTTCATGTAATGTCTGAAACATTTATATTAACATATTTCCATACAAATACAAATATAAGATTTTTAGAAATTTCATGTAAAGGCTGAAACATTTATATTAACATATTTCCATACAAATAACCCAATGAAAGTTTAGTATTAGTTGTTTTGTTTGTTTTTTTATACTGCAGGTTCTTATTAGGCATCAATAAGACTGGACACTATAAAACTCTTAGAGGAGAACATAGGAAGAACATTCTTTGACATAAATCACAGCAAGATCTTTTTTGATCCACCTCCTAGAGTAATGGAAATAAAAACAAAAATAAACAAGTGGGACCTAATGAAACTTCAAAGCTTTTGCACAGCAAAGGAAACCATAAACAAGACGAAAAGACAACCCTCAGAATGGGAGAAAATATTTGCAAATGAATCAACGGACAAAGGATTAATCTCCAAAATATATAAACAGCTCATTCAGCTCAATATCAAAGAAACAAACACCCCAATCCAAAAATGGGCAGAAGACCTAAATAGACATTTCTCCAAAGAAGACATACAGACGGCCACGAAGCACATGAAAAGATGCTCAACATCACTAATTATTAGAGAAATGCAAATCAAAACTACAATGAGGTATCACCTCACTCCTGTTAGAATGGGCATCATCAGAAAATCTACAAACAACAAATGCTGGAGAGGGTGTGGAGAAAAGGGAACCCTCTTGCACTGTTGGTGGGAATGTAAATTGATACAGCCACTATGGAGAACAATATGGAGGTTCCTTAAAAAACTAAAACTAGAATTACCATATGACCCAGCAATCCCACTACTGGGCATATACCCAGAGAAAACCATAATTCAAAAAGACACATGCACCCGAATGTTCATTGCAGCACTATTTACAATAGCCAGGTCATGGAAGCAACCTAAATGCCCATCAGCAGACGAATGGATAAAGAAGTTGTGGTACATATATACAATGGAATATTACTCAGCCATAAAAAGGAATGAAATTGAGTCATTTGTTGAGACGTGGATGGATCTAGAGACTGTCATACAGAGTGAAGTAAGTCAGAAAGAGAAAAACAAATATCGTATATTAATGCATGTATGTGGAACCTAGAAAAATGGTACAGATGAGCCAGTTTGCAGGGCAGAAGTTGAGACACAGATGTAGAGAATGGACATATCGACACCAAGGGGGGAAAACTGCGGTGAGGTGGGGATGGTGGTGTGCTGAATTGGGCGATTGGGATTGACATGTATACACTGATGTGTATGAAATTGATGCATTCATTTCATTTTTAAATTAAGTTCATTTTAGAACATATGGAGCTGTTTCATGTTTTAATGGTTTCCTAGCATCCCATTATATGGGTGTATCATAACATACTTAACTAGTCTCCAACCAATAGACCATTAGCTTATTTTCGGTTTTTGGTGACTACAAGCAATATCACGCAAAAGTTTCTTGATTATCCTTGAAAATACACTTTTATACATGTGTACATAAGATAAATTCCTACATGTGGAATTGTTAGGTCAAGGGGCATGTGATTTTTATTTTGCTTTTAAGGAGTATTCCAAAATTGCCCTGAGACTGGATACAGCAATTTATACTCACAGCAATAATGTGTGAGAGCGCCTCTTTCTTCACTCTTTTATATTTGGTGTATTATCAAACTTATTTTGGTATTTGTCAGTCTGTCAGGTAAAAATATGATATTTTGACAGAGCTTAAATTAACCTTCCTCTCATTAAGTTTGAGCTCGTGCACCTTATGTTTTATATTTTTCATTAATTTAATTTGAGATGATTTTATGTATTAAAGAAACTGGCCCTCAGCTTTCAAATATGTGGCAACTTTTTTCCTACTTTGCAATTAGTATTTTGACTTGGTTTATTTATTTATTTTTTAACCTGGAAGAAACTATTATATCCGCATTTAAGTTTAATTTTTTTTCTTATATGGCCTCTGAACTTTTGGTCTTGCTTAGTAAGGTATTTTCATTTGAGATAAATATTAAAACCAAATCCCAAAGTAAAAAGGTTCTCCTGTATTTTCTTCTGAAAGTTCTTTCTTGAAGTACTTGAAAATATAATTGTCTTGTCTTCATTTTTCTTTATAGAAGTGATCTTTATAAGCTCAGGGATTAATGAATAGAAATTTTCACTAATACTCTTATTCCTGATTCCATGAGGATAGGAATCTTGATCTTTTTATTAATTTCCATATCCTAAGTGAGGATGTCTTTATATCTAGATAAATAGTGTTTTTATAGCAAAATGTTTAATTTACTTTAGTATTCTGGTAGTACTTTTCATAGAGGTGGTGGAGTGGAGCTTGATAAAAACAAATGATAACTTTTTAATATAATTCTTCATAAGACTGAGTCCAAATTAAAATGTTTAAATGGAAAAATAGATTCATTGTCCCAGATCTCACTGACAAATATCATGTTCATTTCCCATTATTGATGGGAAGTCTTTGGAGATGTTTGCATGAAGAACTATAAGAGTTCAATTTTTACAACTAATTCCACAGAAATGAATATTCTTTCTTGAGTTTCAGCAACAAACTCTTCCTCTAATCACCAAGTGAATGATAAAAGTGCATTCTGTTATCCAAATTAACTTATTCAGTAAAGGTTTATTGAACAGTTACTATGTACCAGGCTTCTTTCTAGGCACTTAGGATACGGAAATTAATAAAAAGATCAAGATTCCTATCCTCATGGAATCAGGAATAAGAGTATTAGTGAAAATTTCTATTCATTAATCCCTGAGCTTATAAAGATCACTTCTATAAAGAAAAATGAAGACAAGACAATTATATTTTCAAGTACTTCAAGAAAGAACTTCTCAAAGGAGAATCTTTTATATTCCTAAAATTCTATATTTCCCATAGATTTCTTTAGAGGCCATATCTGTGATGATTCTTAAGAGTGTCCCTAGATTTATAGTCTGTAATACATGTTCAGAGGGTGAGTCTTTTTAGATCTTTCCTGAGTCAAGATTTTGAGAACTGCTCAGAATAATCAAAACATGGTAACCAGCATTTTTCTCCTGTTTTTCAACTATGAAAGCAACTTGTATGTAAAGTGACAATAATAAATAAATCTGTGTACTGCACTTAGCACAGGGCTAGACACACAGAGCTCCTCTATCTATACATAGAGATCCCTCGGTGGAGCTCAAGAAATAAAGCCATATTTCCCGTTCAGTCTCAAGACAGAATGCTTTGATCTAGTGACCCACATCTCTGGAGAACAGCTTCTTACAGCCCTATTTAGGCCCTGGTATGGATTTGCAAAGTAACTGAAAAGACCATTAGAAAACATTTCTGTTTAAAGTGCTAAATGGGCTGCAACTTTCAAAACTAACAGGCCTGCCAAATTGTGATTTAAAGTGAAATTGGCATGAGCAGACATTTCCACATCAGCCTGTAGCACATCTGGTCCAGACCAAACAAACAGAAGATTTATTCTGTCAGGGAGATCATTTAGCATTCCTTTTCATGCTTCAGAAGGAGCCTGTACCTGTCACTCACCAAAGCGCTCGGCTTTTGGTGGCTAGGCTCTGTTGCTCTCCCTGACTAGCCTTGATCTAACACTTCTAAGAAGGCTCATGTGCACCGCTCCACCTGGGAGCCCAGTACCCATGCCAAGTTCATTTCCATAGTCTTATAGAAACCTCCTGGAGGATTTCATACATCTGCTCATAAGTAAAGAAACATTGTCTTGAGCTCTAACAATAATATAAAGGGCAACTGAACCTTCTTTTGCAAATAAAGAGAGCTGATAAGTGATCGTATTTCACAGGACTGGGGGCAAGTTGCTTTGTGTCTCTCTGAATTCAAATCCTTAAAATGAATATAGGCAATCATGGGGAAAATGGAATCTACCCAGAGTTTTACTGTGAACTTAAGCGGTGTACAGTAAAGACTATAAAATAAGTTTTAAAAATTATGTCATTTTGGTGAAACTGAAAGAACGAATTTACGAAAACGGCGTTGTTATTCCTAAAATGTATTCCATCTCTCTGTCTCTCTCCCTCTCCCTGGCTGTAGCCTCAGAGCCAAGTATGTACTCTTGCTGTGTGAACCACGTAACCACTTTCTTCTCTAGATTGTTAACCTGCTCATGTTGGACTCAGAAACCCCAGAAGGCTCACTTCCTGGCTTCTCTCATCAGAAATACCATTCTTCCTCTCCCACCTCTGGAATACCATGAATACTCAGAAGGGCTAGATGGTACCACCGTTGTTATGATGTTACCTTATGTGACTATGAAAGAATCGGTTTCAATCTAAACAAAAACTGGAACAGGAAGAGACAATTATTTTTGATGGTGTACAAGTTCTTTCTAGTTTCTGGCTAAAATTGACCTCTTCTTCATTTGAGAAATAAATGGGGTAGGCAAAAATGTCCCCTAATTTCCTTCTAGTTGTCACATAATTATTATGATTTCTTTGTGGTTCTTTTGTCCTTGAGGAACTCATTGGTTCATAAATACCATTACTTGGCTTTGCTACTGACATGTAAATCTAGGTCTAGGCAAACATAGGGCTAGTTTATCACATAAACATAGAAAAGGGGTTTGTCTGACTTAAAACACAACAAAAACAAATATTTTAAAAATCTGGAGACTTCCAAGGCAGGTTTAAAAGTACACATCGGAGAAGGCACATCATTTGTACAAATATTTTCATCCTGTTGGTTTGTTACAAGACCAAGATAGTATGAACAGTGAATTACATCTATGCTTGTTTCATGTCTGTCCCTCCTACTGAGCCATTAATAAACATGACACCATGAGTACTGCATTGTTAATACTCAGCTTGGTCTATGGAGCTCAGAAAATGCTCTCTTCAAATTCACACAGAACATTCTTAAATAGGTTACACTCTAGATGCTGAACATGCCAATGAAAAATGTACATCTACAACAAAATCTAACTTCCTCTGAAGAAAACAACAAAGATTAGTCTTCCATAACAACTTAACTAGTTTCAACCAATCTTGAAATACATATTCTGTTATGAAATGCTGGTGATTCCTTAGTATATGTGAACATTTTATCCACTTGGAAAATGTCAAATGGGGAAAAAAAAGGTATGTGATATTCAATAACTAAATAATTCACTGATGGTTAGATTTATGTGTATTCTTATTCTTGGATTCTTATTCAAAGATATGAAATTAAAATTTAAAATAACATGTTTGTATACTTTCACCACGATAAGTTAGAGTAATATCACATAGAGATCAAAGGTTTCATCCTTCCATATTAAACCTGGAGAACTTCAAAAAAAGAGGTAACACTTTTGATTAAAAAGAGTTATTATCATAAGTAATCATCTAAAGGGACCCAGCTTATGAAGAAAAGGAATTGGAAAGTTATTTGATTTTTCTAGTTTATATTCTCTTAAAGGCTGCAATTAGAGTCAAAGAAGGGATGCTCAAAGCAGACAAGAAGGAACTTTGTTTTAAAAGAACATTATATTGAGAAATGGATTGAACAGGGGAAAAAAAGTAAATCTACTTATAAAATACAGAAATTCAATTCATGTAAAGATCATGGGCAACTCATAAACTGTATCTCAATGAGATCATGAAATGTCATTTGAATGTTGGAAATGTCTAAACAGATGTAACTAATCAATCACATCAATAGCAAAGAAACAAAGAACTATGGGAAAATAACCAGTTTTGATACTCAAAATAATAGGCAATGTATACAGAAGCAAAAAATAGCAGGAACAAAATATGGTAAAAATATATGAGAAAAAACTATACTTGAAGGTAAATTCAAGCTCACTGAACAGAACAAAGTACTCTAATGGGGCACTTTGAAACTTTTAAGGACATACTTGTAGATGTAATGTATTAATTTGGGTTAGGTTTCCAAATACTTAACATATTTCATATGCATCTAATTATCTATAAACCTACTATTTTTGCATCAAAGTAGTTCATTCTACGGCCATATAAATAATTTAATCATAATTTTTTAAAAGGTTCAGTGCTCTGCAACTCAATCATTGATTTATAATAATCTCATTTTTCTAATAAAATCTACTCCTACACATCAAAATCATTATCATTTTCGAAGTGACTGAAAACTTGTTTAGGATGAGGGGGTAAAAAATGATAAGGAGTTCTGCTGTCTAAGAAGAACACAGCAAGTCTTTTTCAATGCATGGAAGTTTATTTAAGAGAACTACACTTAAGAGAACTACATTGGATTGAGAAAGAAAACATTCCATCAATAATTCAGTGCACATTTTTTTCAAGAATGTTCTGCTTAGAGAGTCATATACTAGATGATTTGGCATATCCACAGTTCTGGAGAGAATGTGGATTAACAAAGCGACTACAGGTGGTTGACCAAATGCTGCGTATACTACATAACAGATACCAAAAAAGCTAAAGCAAATTAAAATTTAATAAAATGAAATTTTATTACATTATTCAATAAAATGTAATAGTGTTTGTTTATTAGAACCTAAATGTATAAGAAAATGAAGACTTGAAAATAAATTAAATTTCATTGAATAGGAATTCTCAAAATGGGATCTTTGAGACTTAAGTGTGTTCTTGTAGACGTGGGTTTTTTTGTTTTTTTTAAATTTTTTTTAACATCTTTATTGGAGTAAAACTGCTTTACAATGTTTTGTTAGTTTCTGCTGTGTAACAAAGTGAATCAGCTATATGTATACATATATCCTCATATCCCCTCCCTCTTGCGTCTCCCTCCCACCATACCTATCCCACCCCTCTAGGTGGTCACAAAGCACCGAGCTGATCTCCCTGTGCTATGTGGCTGCTTCCCACTAGCTATCTACTTTATATTTGGTAGTGTATATATGCCAATGGTACTCTCTCCCTTCGTCCCAGCTTCCCCTTCCCCTTCCCCATGTCCTCAAATCCATTTTCTATGTCAGTGTCTTTATTCCCGTCCTGCCCCTAGGTTCTTCAGAACCATTATTTTTTAGATTCCATCTATATGCGTTAGCATACGGTACTTGTTTTTCTCCTTCTGACTTACTTCATTCTGTATGACAGACTCTAGGTCCATCCACCTCACTGCAAATAACTCAATTTCATTTCTTTTTATGGCTGAGTAATATTCCGTTGTATACATGTGCCCCATATTCTTTATCCATTCATCCATTGATGGACACTTAAGTTGCTTCCATGTCCTGGCTATTGTAAATAGTGCGGCAGTGAACATTGTGGTACATGTGTCTTTTTGAATTATGGTTTTCTCTGGGTATATGCCCAGTAGTGGGATTGTTGAATCATATGGTAGTTCTATTTTTAGTTTTTTAAGGAACCTCCATAGTGTTCTCAATAGTGGATGTATCAATTTATATTCCCACCAACAGGGAAGAAGTTTCCCTTTTCTCCACACCCACTCCAGCATTTACTGTTTGTAGATTTTTTGATGATGGCCATTCTGACCCGTGTGAGGTGATACCTCATTGTAGTTTTGATTTTCATTTCTCTAATGATTAGTGATGTTGAGCATCCTTTCATGTGTTTGTTGGCAATCTGTATATCTTCTTTGGAGAAATGTCGATTTAGGTTTTCTGTCCATTTTTGGATTGGATTGTTTGTTTTTTGATATTGAGCTGCATGAGCTGCTCGTATATTTTGAAGATTAATCCTTTGTCAGTTGCTTCATTTGCAAATATTTTCTCCCATTCAGAGGGTTGTCTTTTAGTCTTCTTTATGGTTTCCTTTGCTGTGCAAAACCTTTTAAGTTTCATTAGGTCCCATTTGCTTATTTTTGTTTTTATTTCCATTTCTCTAGGAGGTGGGTCAAAAAGGACCTTGCTGTGATTTATGTCATAGAGTGTTCTGCCTATGTTTTCCTCTAAGAGTTTTATAGTGCTTGGCCTTACATTTCGTCTTTAATCCATTTTGAGTCTATTTTTGTGTATGGTGTTAGGGAAAGTTCTAATTTCATTCTTCTACATGTAGCTGTCCAATTTTCCCAGCATCATTTATTGAAGAGGCTGTCTTTTCTGCATTGTATATTCTTGCCTCCTTTATCAAAACTAAGGTGACCATATGTGCGTGGGTTTATCTCTGGGCTTTCTATCCTGTTCCATTGATCTGTATTTCTGTTTTTGTGCCAGTACCATACTGTCTTGATTACTGTAGCTTTGTAGTATTGTCTGAAGTCCGGGACCCTGATTCCTCCAGCTCCGTTTTTCTTTCTCGAGATTGCTTTGGCTGTTCGGGGTCTTTTGTGTTTCCATACAAATTGTGAAATTTTTTGTTCTAGTTCTGTGAAAAATGCCATTGGTAGTTTGATAAGGATTGCATTGAATCTGTAAATTGCTTTGGGTAGTATAGTCACTTTCACAATGTTGATTCTTCCAATCCAAGAACATGGTATATCTCTCCATCTGTTTGTATCATCTTTAATTTCTTTCATCAGTGTATTATGGTTTTTGGCATACAGGTCTTTTGTCTCCTTAGGTAGGTTTATTCCTAAGTATTTTATTCTTTTTGTTGCAGTGGTAAATGGGAGTGTTTCTTTAATTTCTGTTTCAGATTTCTCGTTGGTAGCGTATAGGAATGAAAGAGATTTCTGTACATTAATTTTGTATCCTGCTACTTTACCAAATTCATTGATTAGCTCTAGGAGTTTTCTGGTAGCATCTTTATGATTCTCTATGTATAGTATCATGTCATCTGCAAACAGTGACAGTTTTACTTCTTTTCTGATTTGGATTCCTTTTATTTCTTTTTCTTCTCTGATTGCTGTGGCTAAAACTTCAAAAATTATGTTGAATAAAAGCTGTGAGAGAGGGCAACCTTGTCTTGTTCCTGATCTTAGGGGAAATGGTTTCAAATTTTCACCATTGAGAACAACGTTGGCTGTAGGTTTGTCATATATGGCCTTTATTATGTTGAGATAAGTTCCCTCTATGCCTACTTTCTGGAGTTTTTATCATACATGGGTGTTGAAATTTGTCAAAAGTTTTTCTGCATCTATTGAGATGATCATATGGTTTTTCTCCTTCAATTTGTTAATATGGTTTATCACATTGATTGATTTGCATATATTGAAGAATCCTTGCATTCCCGGGATAAACCCCACTTGATCATGGTGTATGACCCTTTTACTGTGCTGTTGGATCCTGTTTGCTAGTATTTTGTTGAGGATTTTTGCGTCTGTGTTCCTCAGTGATATTGCCCTGTGGTTTTCTTTTTTGTGACATCTTTGTCTGGTTTGGTATCAGCGTGATGGTGGCCTCGTAGAATGAGTTTGGGAGTGTTCCTCCCTCTGCAATATTTTGGAAGAGTTTGAGAAGGATAGGTGTTAGCTCTTCTCTAAATGTTTGATAAAATTCGCCTGTGAAGCCATCTGGTCCTGGGCTTTTGTTTGTTGGAAGATTTTTAACCACAGTCTCAATTTCAGTGCTTGTGATTCGTCTGTTTCCATTTTCTATTTCTTCCTGGTTCAGTCTTGGAAGGTTGTGCTTTTCTAAGAATTTGTCCATTTCTTCCAGGTTGTCCATTTTATTGGCATATAGTTGCTTGCAGCAATCTCTCATGATCCTTTGTATTTCTGCAGTGTCAGTTGTTACTTCTCCTTTTTCATTTCTGATTCTATTGATTTGAGTCTTCTCCCTTTTTTTCTTGATGAGTTTGGCTAATGGTTTATCAATTTTGTTTATCTTCTCAAAGAACCAGCTTTCAGTTTTATTGATCTTTACTATTGTTTTCTTCATTTTTTTTTCATTTATTTCTGATCTGATCTTTATGATTTCTTTCCTTCTGCTAACTTTGGGGTTTTTTTTGTTCTTCTTTCTCTAATTGCTTTAGGTGTAAGGTTAGGTTGTTTATTTGAGATGTTTCTTGTTTCTTGAGGTAGGATTGTATTGCTATAATCTTCCCTCTTGGAAGTGCTTTTGCTGTATCCCATAGGTTTTGGGTCATCGTGTTTTCACTGTCATTTTTTTCTAAGTATTTCTTGAGTTCGTCTTTGATTTTTTCGGTGATGTCTTGGTTATTTAGTAGAGTATTGTTTAGCCTCCATGTGTTTGTATTTTCTACAGTTTTTTTCCTGTAATTGATATCTAGTCTTATAGCTTTGTGGTCAGAAAAGATACTTGATATGATTTCAATTTTCTTAAATTTGCCAAGGCTTGATTTGTGACCCAAGATATGATCTATCCTGGAGAATGTTCCATAAGCACTTGAGAAGAAAGTGTATTCTGTTGTTTGGGGATGGAATGTCCTATAAATATCAATTAAGTCCATCTTGTTTAATGTGTCATTTAAAGCTTGTGTTTCCTTTTATTTTCATTTTCGATGATCCATCCATTGGTGAAAGTAGGGTGTTAGATCCCCTACTATTACTGTGTTACTGTCTATTTCCCCTTTTATGGCTGTTAGCATTTGCCTTATGTATTGAGGTGCTCCTCTGTTGGGTGCATAAATATTTACAATTGTTATGTCTTCTTCTTGGATTGATCTCTTGATTCATTATGTAGTGTCCTTCTTTGTCTCTTGTAATAGTCTTTATTTTAAAGTCTATTTTTTCTGATATGAGAATTGCTACTGCAGCTTTCTTTTGATTTCCATTTGCATGGAATATCTTTTTCCATCCCTTCACTTTCAGTCTGTATGTGTCCCTAGGTCTGAAGTGGCTTTCTTATAGACAGCATATATACGGGCCTTGTTTCTGTATCCATTCAGCCAGTCCATGTTTTTTGGTTGGAGCATTTTATCCATTTACATTTAAGGTAATTATCAATATATATGTTCCTATTACTATTTTCTTAATTATTTGGGTTTGTTACTGTAGGTCTTTTCCTTCCCTTGTGTTTCCTGACTAGAGAAGTTCCTTTAGCATTTGTTTTATAGCTGTTTTGGTGGTGCTGAATTCTCTTAACTTTTGCTTCTCTGTAAAGGTCTTAATTTCTCTGTCAAATCTGAATGAGATCTTTGCTGGGTAGAGTAATCTTTGTTGTAGGTTTTTCCCTTTCATAACTTTAAATATGTCCTACCACTCCCTTCTGGCTTGCAGACTTTCTGCTGAAAGATCAGCTGTTAACCTTATGGGGATTCCCTTGTATGTTATTTGTTGTTTTTCCCTTGCTGCTTTTAATATTTGTTCTTTGTATTTAATTTTTGATATTTTGATTAATATGTGTCTTGGCGTGTTTCTCCTTGGATTTATCCCGTATGGGACACTCTGCACTTCCTGGACTTGATTGACTATTTTCCTTCCCATGTTAGGAAAGTTTTCAAATATAATCTCTTAAAATATTTTCTCAGTCCCTTTCTTTTTCTCTTCTTCTTCTGGGACCCCTGTAATTTGAATGTTGGTGTGTTTAATGTTATCCCAGAGGTCTCTGAGAGTGTTCTCAATTCTTTTCATTCTTCTTTCTTTATTCTGCTCTGTAGTAGTTATTTCCACTATTTTACCTTCCAGGTCACTTATCCATTCTTCTGCCTCAGTTATTCTGCTATTGATTCCTTCTAGAGAATTTTTAATTTCATTTGTGTTGTTCATCATTGTTTGTTTTTGCTCTTTAGTTCTTCTAGGTCCTTGTTAAACGTTTCTTGTATTTTCTCTGTTCTATTTCCAAGATTTTGGATCATCTTTACTATCATTACCCTGAATTCTTTTTCAGGTATACTGTTTATTTTCTCTTCATTTGTTTGGTCTGGTGGGTTTGTACCTTGCTCCTTCATCTGTTCCATATTTCTCTGTCTTCTCATTTCGCTTAACTTACTGTGTTTGGGGTCTCCTTTTTGCAGGCTGCCGGTTCATAGTTCCCATTGTTTTTGGTGTCTGTCCCCAGTGGGTAAGTTTGGTTTAGTGGCTTGTGTAGGCTTCCTGGTGGAGGGGACTGGTGCCTGTGTTCTGGTAGATGAGGCTGGAACTTGTCTTTCTTATGGCCAGGGCTGTGTCCAGCGGTGTGTTTTGGGGTGTCTGTGAACTTAGTATGATTTTGGAAAACCTCTCTGCTAATGGGTGGGTTTGTGTTCCTGTCTTGGTAGTTGTTTGGCATGGGACATCCAGAGCTGGAGTCTGCTGGCCTTTGGGTGGAGCTGGGTCTTAGTGTTGAGATGGAGATCTCTGGGAGAACTCTCGCCAATTGATATTACATGGGCCCGGGAGGTCTCTGGTTGTCCAATGTCCTGAACTCAGCTCTCCCACCTCAGAGGCTCAGGCCTGACTCAGGCCAGAGCACCAAGACCCTGTCAGCCACTCAGCTCAGAAGAAAAGGGAGAAAAAAAGAAAGAAAATAAATAAAAATAAAAATAATAAATAAAAATAATTATTAAAATTTTTAAAAATAATAATTTCAAAAAGAAGAGAGCAACCAAACCAATAAACAAATCCACCAATGATAACAAGTACTAAAAACTATACTAAGATAAACTTAAAATCAGAAACAAATCAGTTGCAGACAATAAACCCCAAGTCTACAGTTGCTCCCAAATTCCACCGCCTCAGTATTGGGATGATTCATTTTCTATTCAGTTATCCCACAGATACAGGGTACATCAAATTGATTGTGAGGATTTAATCCGCTGCTCCTGAGGCTGCATGGAGAATTCCCTTTCTCTTCTTTGTTCGCACAGCTCCTGGGGTTCATCTTATTTCTGTCCCCATCTCTGCGTGTAGGTCACCCTCAGGCATCTGTTCCCACCCAGACAGGATGGGGTTAAAGCAGCGGCTGACATGGGGCTCTGGCTCATTCAGGCCAGGGGAAGAGACGGGTATGGTAGTTATCATTGGAATGCGGGGCGAGCCTGTGGTGGCAGAGGCCAGCATGACATTGCAACAGCCTGAGGCGCACCATGTATTCTCCCGGGGATGTTGTCCCTGGATCACGGGACCCTGGCAGTGGTGGGCTGCACAGGCTCCTGGGGGCTGTGGATAGTTACCTGTGCTTGCACACAGGATTCTTGGTGGCTGCAGCAGCAGTGTTAGTGTTTCATGCCCGTCTCTGGGGTCCGAGCTGATAGCTGCAGTTTGCTCCCATCTCTGGAGCTCGTTTAGGCGGTGCTCTGCCTTCTGTGGGCACACTGGGAAGGAATCCCCTCTCCTCACGCACCCCGAAACAATGGTCGCTTGCCTCTTAGGCAGGTCCAGACTTTTTCCTGGACTCCCTCCTGGCTAGCTGTAGTGCACTAGCCCCCTTCAGGTTGTGTTCACGCAGCCAACCCCAGTCCTCTCCTTGGGATCTGACTTCTGAAGCCCGAGCCTCAGCTCCCAGCCCCCACCAGCCCCGGCGGTTGAACAGACAAGCCTCTCAGGCTGGTGAGTGCTGGTTGGCACCAATCCTCTGTGCGGGAATCTCTCCGCTTTGCCCTCTGCACCCCTGTTGCTGTGCTCTCCTCCATGGCTCCGAAGCTTGCCCCCTGCCCACCCCCTGTGTCCACCAGTGAAGGGGCTTCCTAGTGTGTGGAAACTTTTCCTCCTTCACAGCTCCCTCCCAGAGGTGCAGGTCCCATCCCTATTCTTTTGTCTCTGTTTTTCCTTTTTTCTTTTGCCCTACCCAGGTTCATGGGGGAGGGTCTTGCCTTTTGGGAAGTCTGAGGTCTTCTGCTAGCGTTCAGTAGCTATTCTGTAGGAGTTGTTCCACATGTAGATGTATTTTTGATGTATTTGTGGGGAGGAAGGTGATCTCCACATCTTACTCCTCCGCCATTCTTAAGGTCCCCTAGACTTGTTTTATTTTGGGTTTAGGGTTCTAAATTTTTAACACATTTTACTTGCATCTAATTATCACACAGTTGATCCTCTTTTTTTCCCATATTTACAAATTTGCCTAATCGCTAAAATGTATTTGTAACCTCCCAATCAATCAATACTCGTGGTAGCTCTCATGGTCATTAGTGTACATGTGCACAGTGGCAAAAATTTTGACTTTTGTGACTTACACATTCCCAGTCTGCCTTCTTGTTTTAGCTCTTGTACTGTAAACAAGTGTCCTGCTCATAGTATATTTACTGCCAAGGTTTTTTTACTTTTGTGCTTTTTGTTAAGGAATTCACTGTTTAAAATGGGCCTCAGCTGTGGTAGTGAAGAGTTGTCTACAGTTCCCAAGCACAAGAAGGCTGTGATGTGCCTTATGGAGAAAATATGCGTATGAGATAAGCTTTATTCAGACATGAGTTACAGTGTTGTTGGTCATATCCAATGTTGATGAATCTACAATATATATATTAAGAACTGCCTTTAAACAGAAACACTCATGAAACAAAGCTATGTATTGGTCAGTTAACCAAACTGTGACCAGAGGCTCACAGGAACCTAACCCTGTATTTCCCCTAGGAGCAATGGGTTAGTATTTGCTAATTTAGTATTTGTGGTAATTTCATAGAACATAATCACTGCTAATAATGAGAATTGATTGTGTATGTATATATGTATGTGTGTGGGTGTGTATATATGTGTGTTTTGGGGGGAGTTATTTCTTTAAAATAAAACAAAATTAAGAAGTCACCAAAATTGAAAACCTCTTAAAATGTCTGCTAACTGGGGAAATATTGTAGGGAAAAAGCAAAAATCACATTGGATTTTGATTATGCATAATATTTTTAGCCATTGAAATTTCCATAAGGAGTTTAGCACATGCAGTTAATTTGCATGAGAGGCAGCTGGAGCATATTGGCTCTTTCAAAGCCACTATGATTTATCAGCTCAATAATGCATGAGCTTAGACAAAGTTATACAACTGTCTGTATTTTTAACAAGGTGATGGAGTAGGAAATTTGCTAAAGCAGCCATTCCAGACCCAGGTGACTAAAGGAGGTTAGATCATTTACACAAACTGGAACACAATTTTATTCCTGTTTTATTTTTGGCATCAGATTTTTTTTTCCTAAAAATAATATTTTGTTTGGAGAAAGTGCCAGACTGACAGACAGTCTGGGACAGTCAAGTTATATATTCCTATATGCTATTAGCACAATGTGAAGAGAGTCCATTAAAATCTCCACTAAAGTGACCTCCCGAATTAGATTCATCTTGCAGAGACAGCACCTAAAGAAGAATTAACTATTTCTTCCTTTGTTCAATAAAGCGTAATGACATTAATTTATTGAGCCTTAAATTTCATGGCAAAAATGGCTTATAGGAAGCGTCTCTTCTTGAGGGCTAAGTTTTTGTTCCTTATTGAGACTTGAGGAGAATGTAGCCCAAACACCGTTAAGAAGCTATTGTCATGGTAGAGATATAGGTTACAAAAACCTCATGCATGGACTCTGAGGTCAAGGGCAGTAATTAGGAGAATACAGAGGAAATGATTAATTCAAAACATTGTAAGTGAAAAATTAATTGATAGGACAATATGCAATGACCATTGGGATAAAGAAGAGAAATGAATTATTCGAAGATTCCATGTTTTTGTACCTAGGCGACTAGAAGAATAACTATTTGTTTCAGAGCTTATATAAAAGTTTGAATTTAGCCTTTAGAACTCATTGTAGACACCCACATCTATAGACTAAAAACTTTAATATCCAATATATTAACTTCACAGGATATCAAATGCCTGTCTCATTCCATAGTCTTCCACCATTTTTCTCTAAGGTATAGGAGAAAGGACAATAGAGATGAATTTCATGAAACCATTGGTACCCAGTGATCCTTTCTGCCAGAATGTATTGGACTGGCAGGTTGAAGCCAGGACCTGGTCCCATAGTGTCACACAATAGGTGTGTTGGTATGAAGTCAAGAAGTACCGTAAGCCTCCCACTGCAAAAGGCTACTGAAGTGTAAGAATAAATCAAGCATCAAGTTGTAAATTTACTTTGTTTCATCTAAGTTAATCTTTGAATACCAAGGCAAATTACCAGAAGGGAAACAAGAAATGATTTACTACACAGCAGCCACAAGACTAACCTGAGAAAACCGTCTCAACAGTTGTGTTTGGAGAGGCAACCATACTGTCAGAGTTTAGTAAAATAGATTAACTGTTACCTTGTACAAACCTCTCATCTGATAAATAGGAAAGCTGAGACCCAAAGCTGTGCATATGACCAAGTCCTCTAATTCATACTGTCTCAGTGTTGGATGACTTCTTCAAGACATCAGCCACTCTCTAGCCCAGCAGTTCCCAAACTTTTCTGTGCATCAGAATCACCTGAAGGCATATTAAAACACAGAGTGCTGGTTCTACCCCCAGACATTCCCATACCACAGGTCGGGGATAAAACCAGAGGATTTATATTTTGAGAAGTTCCCTGGTGATACCAGTGCTGCTTGTGTGGGAGCACGCTCTACAAACAATGGCTCTAGACCTACTAGTCTAATATCCATCCCACTCAAGTAAATTTTCTCTCACGACAAAATGGACCCTGCCTGGAAATTCCTGGGCATTACACTCCAGAAAGAACATACGATCTGAAACAACATGATAAGGTTCTATGATCACATAGCTATAGCTAGAGCAATATATCTACTCAGAAACCAAAGTGTACTTCGCTAGACATCTATGATGGGTCTATTCTGAAATAATTGCTAAGAGCTGTAAATCCTCAGTTTCCCATCCCAATGTGAAAACTTCTTGGACTTTAACTAATGTGTATTATTAGAATTTTTCTGGATGCAAATAAAGGTGACATCATTTAGTTGCCTTTTTTCCCCCAAAATTGAAATAATATTATAACAGTTATAAAGTGGTAATATTGATTATCCAAAGTCTAGGAATGGAATTTAGCAAATAGAGATATATACACAGAAATGGTCATCAAGAGATGATAGAGATGAGGGATTAAATAGGGGCAACTGAGCTCCACTGAAATAGAAACAGTACAAAAAGCAATTGTCATATAACAACTATATAGAAAGGACTGCACGTGATGCAGAGGGGAGATGCTGAGAAATGCCTCAGGGAGCTTGCAGTAATTGACATCTTAAGGATATTAAATAGATGCTGAATATAATATTATGTATATGCATGATATGTGTGTTTGTGTGTGTGTGTATGTATGTACAGACCGGTTACATAGAGCAAATTTAAATAAGTTTCTCAGAAGGAACATCAAAAGGGTTTTAACAAATATAACAGTCTCAGAAAGAAACAACAGGCAAATCTTGCGTTCTGTAGAGTAGCCATAATGATTTTTTTTTTTTTTTTTTTGGCCAGTATGTGGAACCTTAGTTCCCCATTGAACCTGTGCCCCCTGCATGGGAAGCACAGAGTCTTAACCACTGCACTGCCAGAGAAGTCCCATAGAGCAGTGGTCCCCAACCTTTTTGATACCAGGGACCAGTTTCGTGGAAGACAATTTTTCCACAGACCGGGTGGTGGGGGGGAATCGTGTAGGGATGCTTCAAGCACATTACATTTATTGTGCACTTTATTTCTATTTATTACAATGTAATATATAATGAAACAATTATACAACTCACCATAATGCAGAGTCAGTGGGAACCCTGAGCTGGTTTTCACTTGCCACTCGCTGATAGGGTTTTGCTATGAGTCTGCAAGCACTTGATTTATTATGGTCTCTGTGCAGTCAGACCTCTCTGCTAATGATGATCTGTATTTGCAGCCACACCCCAGCGCTAGCATCACCGCCTCAGCTCCACCTCAGATCATCAGGCATTAGATTCTCATAAGGAGCGTGCAACCTAGATCCCTCACATGTGCAGTTCACAGTAGGGTTCGAACTTCTCTGAGAATCTAATACCACTGCTTATCTGACAGGAGGCGGAGCTCAGGCGGTAATATGAGTGATGGGGAGCGGCTGCAAATGCAGATGAAGCTTCACGTGTTCACCTGCCGCTCACCCCCTGCTGTGCAGCCCAGTTCCTAACAGGCCATGGACCAGTACTGGTCTGTGGCCCGGGGGGTGGGGACCCCTGCCATAGAGTAGTCATAATGAATTTTAATCGACGATATCATAGTGTACCAAAGGAGGATGAGTATCTCTGAGTAAAATGCAACAAAAATAGATTAGAAACTATTGCAGCATTTGTATACTGTTTCACACATTCTAGAAGTTTTTATCTACTTGCATATCTACATCACCAGAAACTTGATATTTCATTAATATTTTGAACTATACAATTTTCTGCTTATATAACCCAAATTTCACAAGTAATCATCAAATCCAATCATCAGCAACCCTTACATTTTACTTTAAAATATATCTGTGGAATCATATAAAAAGCAGTCAGAATCTGATTTGTAGCCAACACTTTAAAAATTAATTAAAAACACAATTATCCAATAGAGCAAAATGACATCAAAGAATATCACATCACATGCCCTTCTTTTAATGGAAGTGCACCAAGAACTCAGAGGTGTCCCCTGACAGACACACATGACTCTCTGGATAGTACTATGGAAATAGACATAATTTCTTCCTGAGGTTGGAATCTGCCAGGGCCTTCTCTGTCTGTCATGTGGAAGAACTGTGATGTTGAATATATTTGCAACAGCAAGAAAGCAATTCAGCATATACAGGAAAAAATTGCAAGCCAACTGTCAAAAGGAAAAATGTGCCTTACCCACCAGTCACAAAAGGACCTATCAGTATAACAAAAACAGTATCATCTATGCATGACAGTTTTAAATGCACAATAAAATGGAACTTTACAAACATTGCATGGCAAGGAATTCTCTGAGCACTAAAAAATAATTTAAAATTAAAATTTCTTTTTTAAAAATGCAATTGAAAGGAAAGAAGGGGCTGTCTTGAGGAGAACTGCTTGGCTCGACAGAGATCTTGATCAAAACTTCAACACTCACTTCTCCAAAATTGAATCTCTAATCTTCATGTCTATGTTGTCCTATCTTCAGAGCTAGTCCTAAATCTTCAAATGCCTCCCTGGATTTCCACTGAAATTTCTAGCCAGCCTCAAACTCAAAAAAAGAGTATTCCTATGCTTCCTTTACCTAAACTGCCCATGACTTTGCTCTTCTGCTACTGATGCCATAAGCATAGGTAAGCCTGAGTCACCTAGTTTGAAACACAGTGGCAGATGAATGATAACAAACTTCTCTTACCATATATTATTCTCGTCTCAAATAGTTTCCGTGGGCCCTGATCCCTATGGAATACTAACTGAATCTGAAGAGGAATCTCATTCTCCCACAAAGCATAGATCTCAAAGTCAAGAAAGGAGATTGATTACTGGTGTTTCGTCCTGCACCCAGACCTTTGCTTTTCTTCTAATAACCCCAGATCTGCTCTTCTGAGGCTCTTGTTATTCAACTATAGCACCTCCTTTGTCTCCTCAATCTAGTCACCCTACTCCCCAATTTCATTGACAGCTCCAAAGCCTAATTTCCTCTACACTAAAATCTGAAATCTGGACAACACCCTGAGAGTGTTAAGTATCCATGTGGATAGATGTTTCTACCTACACATTAGATCCTCATTTACTTGAACCTTCTATTCCCCAATAAGACCCCCGAATCTTATTGGTCAAACAAAGATGAGTTTATTAAACTTATCGTAACACGGGGAATCACTATCTTGGTAGAGTCCAAATAGCATCCACAAAGAGGAAAGAAATTGGAGGGTTTTCATAAGATTTGGGGATCTTGACTCAAGTGATTTAAGATGGGTCTTTCAAGATGTTGCTTGTTAGGACTGAGCACAGTTTGTGACACAGTAGTTTTGTATTGGTAGACACAACAAGGCAAGGGTCTTAAAGCAAGTCTTGCTGAGCTGATTGTTGTTCTGATGAATACACTCTTAATCCAGGTGAGTAATCTATTTTCCTGTTTATTTAGCTATTTTCCCAGATGAGTACAATGTTTGCCTGAATAAATTGGTGTACAAGAATATCCTGAAGCAAAAGTGAACTGGTTTACAGTTTGATCTTCCTGGGTAAGAATTTTAAAGAGCAAACAGTTATGTTGACATAGACGGTCTCAGTTATCACAGAGATGACCAAAAGGAGAAAAGATTCTGATTGTAGATTTCCCCAGAACAAAATCACTCCTTGTGAGGAATGAGAAATTGTAGCATCAAATCTAGCATATTATTTATTTCTTGAACATGAGGCAGTTTCCCTTACTTTGTAATTTGATCTCAAGCTAGAATCAGTTCTCTAGAAATAAAAGGAAAACAGATGATATAACTCTTCTCTATGGCCTGAGACCATGAGATCTTAGTTATTCTTGCAGACAAACCTCTTCCCTATGGAGGAAAAGCATTTCCAAGGTGAAGTTCTCATAAGAGTTCTTCCGGTGCATCACTACACCATAGCTCCTTGGTCTCTACAGCTCTAATACAAGAAGATTCCTCAGCAAACCTGCCATTCCTCCTTCCTTTTGATTCAATTACTTTGAAAGCTGGCATTAATCAGTTCTCTAGCTATCCCCTTCCCTAGAGTCATTTCTCTTAGTCTTTCTCTTCTCCTTCCTCAATTTGTAGGAGCTATTTGCTTTCAACTGTCACATTTCTAAGAGTATTTCATCCTCTTGGCTTTCATAATGGAAATGTTAAATTTTCCAAGAGGGGAAACTACCTGGAGGGGAGTTTTGCTCAAACTCTAGATTGGATGTCAGTTAATATTTAGACGCAATTAATTAATGGTAAACCCTAAGGCAAACTTTGCTGTTAAGGAAATCAGGCCATATCCCTGATTAAATGAAGGGCTGTTTCCCTGACCAAGTCAGCAGATGTTCTACTATCAGCAAAGACTGACATCACATGCTTGGTAGATGGGGACATAGATAATTAAGAACATTTAAAATGTAAGGGTGAAAGAGCATCAGACTTTCTTAAGCTAAGTCACCAAAGTTTCCCTATCTCCTGAATTTCTCCTCATATAGTTCCTCCCTTCTACCACATCCCAGATTTCAGTTCATGATGCTATAAAAAGTTTTAAGATTTCTAAAAACCTCTTACAGTCACCATGAGGTCTTCTCAGACCTTCCTCACATAATTTAGCCTACAGTGATTTTTATTGCACCATATTTATTGAGAATTTTTTTAAGATACTCACATTCATGTTTTTATCTCAGTCAGTATAGAAGACTGGATATAGTTGAATCTAAATGATTGAGACTTTTATCTTGACATTGTAAATATTGTAAAAATATGCGTGAGACAGAACAAGGCAGTAAGTACTGGAATTTACACAGTCCAAGAATGTTTGTTTGTTCGTTTCTTCTTTGTTTTGGAATAAATTCCTGAAATGAGTTTATCTCCTAATAAATTTATTTAATAAATATTTAGAAAATGCTTATTGTATTCTAGCTACTCTATAGGATTAAAAAAATAAATTCAAAAGGGCTCAACTGGTAAGGGAAATAAACAGAGTGTGTTGGAATAGGAACACTTCTTCCCCCTCCAGATGTGGAGGGAGCCCACATCTAGCTCAACTCTACGCCTCTCATTCACTCATGTCCAGGTTGAAAGGACAAACCGGGCATGGCTGGCCTCTCCCTTTCTTGACCCTTTTTCCTGGGACCAAGCTGCTCCCCCTTGGGAGTTTTAGGGTTTGTTGAAACTTCATTCTCATGGTCTTCCACACCTGATAGGGTTGGGCATGGTGCTGTTTACATTTTCATGGTGCTTTTTAGGGGGTAACTGCCTAATTTTGGAGTTCAGAATTAGGAACCCATCTGCCTACTGCCCATTTTGAGTTTATAAAAATAAATATGATATTTTATATCCTACTCAACTTACTGTTTGTCTCAGTTGGTTCAAAACTTGGGTGAGAAGAAGGGTACTATTTCATTGATCAGCACCCAACTTCCAATAAAGGGGAGAAAGAACTATGATAAGGTTTGAAGTGTTAAGAGAACTACAGAAAGGAAAGCAAATATTTCTAATCAGGGCACAAGCAATTGCAGCAAAAGAAAATCAAGGCAGATTTCTTTAGATTGTAAACTCAAAGATGACAGGGGCTTGTTTGCTTGGGCTCATATTCTTTCCCCAGCATGTAGCCTTTGTGAATGAATTAATGAGAAAGGCAGAGATTTCAAGGAGCAGAATTAAGAATGTGAGGTAGAGAGGAAGAGAGAGAGATGGGACTCTGTAAGCAGAGGTGGGAAACCTGATAAATGTGCACGTATAAGAAATACTTATTTCTCCTAAGAACTGAAGAGAATAGAAGTGTTCACTTAATTAAAATTTGCCATCTAAAATGAAAGTTGAAAATCTATTTAATACAGAAAATGTAGTCACCTTGTTACAGTTTTGTTTTTTCCTCACAGTAACCTGGGACAGCTCTTACTTACACATTTAACTAAAACAATGGTGAAAAAAGAATTAGTCTATATGCATGTTGTAGAATAATATGTCAAGAATTTATTTCTTCTTATTTTTTAATGATACATTCTGAATGTGGCAGAAATTCCTAAACAGCATTCCTGGCATTCAACCAATTGCTTTAATGAACTATAAACTTCCAGTCTATAATATGTATGCTGATATAATTACTAAGAGGTACAAGATTAAAAGAAGGTTTGATGCCAAACTTCGCAGCTGGGTTTATTAAAGAAGATATTGGGAAATATTACATTAGCATTTTTTCCAGATGGATTTACTCATCTGTCTTCATTTCAAAATGAGGTGGCCTCCTCTCCTGCCCCAATTTCTCCTAATTTCACAGTCGGTAAACCACTGAGCCCAGGAATATCCACCCACTGAGAATCCCAGCCACTTAGAGTGCAGCGTGACACTCCTGAAATAACAGCAGGCCCTGTTTTACTCTGCAGAGTTGTAAGCAACCAGGCTCTGAAACTATGATCAACGAAAACTTTATTTGTTGTCCTTAAAAAAAAATACAAAATACCAACAGTGGAGTTTTTGTTGGGTTTTTTTAATTTGTTTTTTGTTTTGTTTTTTTGAAAGCATAAGAAATGAACTCTCCAAAGAACGAAGGAACCAATGGCTGCAGATATATTTTAAGCCTAAGGAAAGTTAGAAGCCAGAAGAGAATATGAGTGGCAGGACACATACAGTCGACTTTTAAAGGTTTGATTTCTGTTTTAAGTTCTGCAAACGCCCCCGGCTTTCCCCCACATAAAATAAAAATAAACTGACTTATGTTCAAATGTGGCCTTCGCCCTTCACCCTAATACCAAACACCACAGGAAAGGAAAAAAATTAAGGGTGGAAAAGCGACATGTCTATAAAGATATGAATATCCATCCCCACTGTACCAGCTGAATCAAAGATAAGGCTCTGAGATTTAAGCTTGGTGGAGAATCACGATGTACTGTGATGATTCTTAAGCATGGGCATCAGAATCAGTGCTTTTCTGCAAGGCTGGTGAAGACTCGGCCACCCTATATCCTCCTCAGACCATCACTCATGAAGTGCTTACTGAGAGCCTACATTTGACCCTGGATTCGAGTCCCCATAAGGCAAAATTACTTTGATCTGTGATAGCTGTTTCATCTGAAATTGACTCCTCAGATCATTAATACTCTAGTTATGTCCACACTAGCATTATGAAGCACTGAAGAATGGAAGAAGTTATTCGGAAAATCAGAAGGAAAAAGAAAGTCCAGGAGGCAAACCTAACTTTAGACCAAAATATTTAGGTAATGAAGAAAAAATGACCTTACTGTTAGCTGAAAAGTGTAAATAATTGAGTCAATTTTCTATTTTACTTTGGGATAGGCTGTTTTGTTCTCTGCTCAGGCACAATTTAGTTCATTATTATTAAAGAAAGACCATTAAGAGGTTGGTTCAGACCAATTTCTGCCATGGTCAGTATTATATTTTTGCTGGTGGTCATTGCAGTGAGAACACTTTAAGAAAGCAGGAATTAGTGTGGATTCTTATTTACAATTCAAAATCCTGATATAGAGGATGTTGAAATTTACTAAAATTATGAAATCCATCCAATCCCATGGGTTTGTATATTTAATAAATAGTTATTTTTTAATCAATGAGAAATAGAAAATACTAACATAAAAAAATGGTAAAACTCAGAATATGCACAAATCAAGTAATACAAATGGCCAATAAACATATGTTCAAACTCACTAATAAAATTTAAAATGTCAAATTAAAATGAGATACACTTTTATCAAATTGGCAAAGATGAAAAACGAAGAAAGAAAAAGAATATCACCAAGGGTTCCGGGGCTTCCACACATAGCTATTCAGAGGGAAAACATCTGTGACCTTTCTAAAAGGCAATTCAGCAAGCTACAGCTAAATTTTTTTCCCGTAATAGCACTTCCAACGTTTATTCCAAATAAAATATTAAAGATGAAGGCAAAGATTTAGCTTCAAGGATATTATCTCATGTATTCACAACACTGCAAAAATTTGGAAACAAATGTTATATCCAAAAATAAGAAGTGGTAATTAACATGTGTTAAACCCATGTAATAGAACACTATGCAACTATGAAAAATGATATATCTATATGTTTTATATAAAAACAAATTTATTGATATAGAAAGAAGATATGTCTCACACAACATACTGGGGGAAAAACAAAGACATTTAGAAAAGAATTCATAAAAACAATCTCTTCTGTGTTTTTTAAAAGAGTATATGTTACCAAAATGTTAACAGGGGTTACTTTGGGTTGTAGAATTTTACAGATTTTTAAGTTTTTGACAACTAAAATACATACAATATAATTTCTTTTAAAATTATATTCAAGAGTTCAAAAGAAAATGATGATGTACAGATAAGCTAAAGCAAGGAGCAGAGAAGTAAAATCGTGAGCCCCACATCATGAAGGACACCAAGATATCTGGTTGAAACTGTGTGAACATAACCCCTAATAACTTTAGGAAAATACAAAATGAAGACCTTCTCTGCTGGTTGCATATTTTGTTCTTCCGTATACATTTAGGAAATTTTGTACTTTTTATTGGAATGCTTTAGTAAGTCTAAATATAACTGATAAGGAGTTTGGCCCAATGACTGAGGAACAAGAACTCAAGTTTTCTTACATGTGTATGGATTTTAATGCTAGCCTACACTGCATGGTTCTTTCTGTAATAGCTTATAAACATTAATGGAATTCCATTGACTTTCCTAAGTAAAAGATGTCATATAAATTCATAAAGATGATAATGACATGCTGTTGTAAAAGAAAAACACGTTTTTATTTATACTTCTCTTTCCCAATGGTATTTTCTGTACCCTAAACAGAAGTGGAGGTTTTGCCTGAATTATCAGGATATTGCCACACTTCCCATCTTTGCTTTGCTAGGAAATATCTGACATATGGGGCTTGCCCAAGGTTGTTTTAAAATGAAGGAAATGCCATGAGGGGAATACAGGCATTCTGACGAATTCAAATGTACCTCTCATTATTTATTCATTCATTCATCCATCCATGCCAACCCAGTTGAGCTTATGAGATCCATTTCTCCCCTACTGGGATCCTCTCTTCTTCCTCTGGTAGCTGGCTGCACTTCACAGGTCTGCTTCAATAAATACACCCCTCCTCCACTCCCTTCTTACCTCAAAGTTGACATGTCTTTAATTTCACAGTATCTTTAGTCTTGTAATACATCAATATCAAATCATACATTAACTCCATCTAGCTGGAAGTGGCCACTTGAAAACAATTTGTTGAAAAGGATTCTGAGAGCAAAAAGAAAAGTAATTCTGACTCTGCAACCTAATTCATTTGTGAAGACTTCCACGATTGACTAGCAATGCCTACCATTCATAAAACGGAGGGGAGGGATGAAGAAAGTCACATTCAGTTCTTATTTTCAGGACAGGAATTTCCATTTTGACCCTTCACTCTCCTCTGTCCCTTCCCTACTGTTGTAGAAGCAGCGACCACTCCATCTGCCACTTTGGGATTGCCCAGTCTGTGTTCTGGGCCTGGAACATTCCCCTATGTGGAACTAGGAGCAAGCTGTCACATACCCCTAGATTCTTCTTCCTCATTAGGAGAAATCTTTCCTCTATGCTGTGTATGTAGTGAATGGTCACTGCATTGCTTAAGCCTGTGCAGCATATGGCACCTGCCCCCACTCCCCCAGCCCGGTCCATCTGCCCTCATTGGGAGGAGAAGTGGGTCTTTGCCTGCAGCCCACCACCCTGAGTTGACTATATGGAGGGACCCGATGACCCTTCTGTAGACGCTGATCTTGCTGCATTTCTTCTCTTTTCTGTGAATAAAGCTTTGTTCAGACTAGTGCCTGGAGTGTTGAGTCCTACTCGGCGACTCTAAACCCGTAGAAGATGCAGATGGGGGAGGTCTGTGGGCTCCTGCTTCTGGGAGTTGGCTGTTATGAAATGTGCTGTCCTCCGTGCTGTAGGAGTTCTCACTTGGGGTTGGTAGCTGGATCTTCCTGCTCCATACCTACCATAAATAATTATCAATCCTTAAAAAAAAAAAAATCCATAGCAGAGCCCACCCCGGCATCTCCTGAGATGAAACACGTCCTCACCCTCAGAACAACCTCTTCCTGGAAATCTCCTGGTGAGCCAGTGGTCAGGACTCCAAGCGTTAGGACGCTCTCACTGCCAAGGGCCCGCGTTCGATCCCTGATGGGGGAAATAGGATCCCGCATGCCGCCCAGCACGGCCAAAAAAAACCCCTTCCTAAAACTCTCTCGTATTTCTGTTCTTGCCTTAAATCTTGATCCCTTCATTTCATTATATATGGAGCATTAACTAAGTGCCAAGTACGGTGCTGGGACTCCAAGAAAAATCATCGAGACAGAAGTGGACACTGAGAAGCTATATTCAAACACACTCAGTATCCAGCACTCACAGGGAGGCGCCACTCTGGATTACCCAGAAAGCAATGCCCTTCGGGCTAATTGTATCTCTGGTTCATATTTAGGGAATAAAACCTCCTAGACATTTAATGGGTAACGAATGACAATGTGTCCTATATGCTTTTTCTTTTCCTTTCTTTTTTCCCCCTATATTTGAAATGTAGCTTAAACAATATCAGGCAGAAAGTCACCCCAGGAAGCTAGCTAGACTCCTGTCTTGAAGTACTTGAATACAAATGAACACAAAGCAGGAGTTAAATGCCGCTGAAGACTGTTACCCATCTGAACTGAGTTAGATTTTAAGCAATTGCATAATATTGCCTCTAGCAACAAACCTTACCTAATCATATGAGTCCACACCACTTTAGCACAAATATAAACACTGCGAGAAAAAGCCACATTCAGCCTTGAACTAAAAGCTGCAAGATACATGCTGAAAAATACTCCTCTAATGTACAATGAAAGAGCTAAAGGCACTAAGTTATATGAGGGAACTCTCTACCCAGAGCTTTCTAGGCAAATAAAACAAAACATGGCTAATGTGTTACAAACAATTAATTCTGTTTCCCTCGAAAGGAAAAAAAAAAAAACAAACCCTAAATTTTGCACTTACCACTAGGGAAAATTTTAAATGTTGATTCAATTTTAAACATTGATTAAAATGTTAAATGTGTTAGTACATGTTAGGCACTTAGAACAGTGCCTTGTACATGGTAAGCAATATATGATTTAGTTATTGTTATTATTATATTATCCCTATTATTAATTCAGTAAAGCCTGTGATTACTCCATTGACTGGATCCAAATTTATTTAGCTCAGAAAAGTTGTATGGAGAAAAGTGTACTAGACCAGGATTCAAGAATCTCAAATTCTAGCCTATGTATACATTGATCTTTTAAAATTTATTTTATTGAAGTATAGTTGATTTACAATGTTGTTTTAATTTCTGCTGTACAAGGTCCTACTGCATAGCATAGGGACCTATATTCAATATCCTGGGATAAACCAGAATGTATACATTAATTTTTACTGTGACAATGAGCATCTCACTTTGTTTCTCCAGATCTCATTTGTTCTAGTCTTTAAAATGGAAAGCCTGTGTTCCATGACTAAGCCACCCTCCAGAGACCACCTGCTCCTTCTGCGGGGAGGTGAAGCCAAATCCGGCCTCTGTACACAGACACCAAATTAAATCTCAGAGACAGAGTTTTGGGTGAAGTAGAAAAGAATAGCTTTACTACTTTGCCAGGCAAAGGGGGCCACAATGGGCTAATGAAACCTCAGAATTGTTTGTCCCAACCCAGTGGGTGTGGGGAACCCAGGGGGGCCTGTGAGGAGTCTTATAGTCCAGGGGCCTGTTGCAGATAAGGATCAGGGTGCCATGCAGGGCCCGCATCCCTTCAATCCAGAGATCATCTGGCGTCAGGTGACGAAGGGCTAACTGTGACCTCTGGAATGAAGAATGCTTCATCAAGTAGTTAACCTCTTCCATTTGGTGGGGTTTTAGTTCTGCAGAAAAGCTCAAAGATAATGTTATGTATATCCCTTAAGGAGCAACCAGGACCCTGCCCCAAGGCTGCACTATTGTTTCTTGACTGCTCTTCCCTTGTCTCTGCATCCCCTCCCTTCCCTGACTAGCAACTGTTTGAACCTGCCTTTTGGAACTCAGAGAAGTGGACACAGAAAGGCTTTTGTGCCCAGGAGCCCCACAGGGTCTTGCTTGGTTTCAGAGGGACAATTGACCTAAGCACATAAATAGTCTGAAATGCCCGCTTATCTTTCACAAGTAAAAGACCTTGTGAAGCAGAGGGCAAGAAGCCTTCTACCCACAAAGTTAAAAAGAAAAAAAAAAAAAAAGAAACACAAAAAACTTCTCCCTAAAACAAAAATAACCCCTCTCCAAATATCTTAGCTCTAGATTCTCCATGTTGTTCATGACCATGAATTCCTTTGCCCAAGAACACTACCATACTAAGATCGTTAGAAATAGCCACCTTATCATAAAGGAGTTTGTAAACTGAAACTTCAGTTCTCTGAATTGAGTCATGAGAAAATGGGACACTGGCTGGCTATGTATGTTCTTAAGGAAAAATCAAAGCTTGAATCATGGTAAGGGAGAAGCCCAGACAGCCTGGAAGAGAAAGACACTGAAAAGAGAAAGGGAATTACTGATATTGAGAGTATAACCTATTTAACCACTGTAGTCAAGTCTAACCCTCACAGTAATTTTAATTTCTGACCCAGTTTTAATTTCTGACCCAAGCCCTCAAAGACAGCATGACCATATGCCTTGATTGCCTAGGTCACTCTCAGTCTACTCCTTTTGCCTCAGTATAATTACTAATAATTCCCTCTTCCTCTCTCAAAAGTGCCCTGGTTTGGATGATGTCATCCTTTAATAAGCAGTGTTTTGTTGTTTTTTTTTAAACATCTTTATTGAAGTATAATTGCTTCACAGTGGTGTGTTATTTTCTGCTTTAAAACAACGTGAATCAGCTACACATATACACATGTTCCCATATCTCCTCCCTCCGCATCTCCCTCCCTCCCACCCTCCCCATCCCACCCCCCCAGGCGGTAGCAGTGTTTTTTAAAAAAGTGGGCAATGAGGCTATAGTTCTCTTTCCTTAAAAAAGAAGTCTCCAGTCATCCAATCTGTAACTTCTCTACTCCCCACCCCATTTCTGATGACTAACTGCCTTACAAATATAGGAGAAAAACAGAAATATCTGTACATACAAGGGAACTCTTCCAATAGAGGTTAGAAAATAGGAATTCACGGCTTTTTCAGCTTTACCTAGACTATGATGTCATGTGCCTGTGAAAATCAAAAGTGAACAAAAGTGGATGTGTGTTTGGCACAAACTCATGTGCCACTGAGTTTGGAGCCAGAGCTTAAACGTCCGCTAGCATCCACCAGACAGTCAGAACAACTTAAGAGTAACAATTTCCTCTACAGAGAACCAAGTTCCTTCAGTCCCTGGCAATCTCCTTTCAATACCTGAAAGACTTTGTCACAGTCATCTTGAGCTCCAATTGTAATAAACGATTCATTACCAAGAGGGAATTTCTACACAGAACCAAGATCCAGATGCTTCCCATTTGAAATTGCCTAATTGATCCTGCAAATATTTTGGTTTAATGACTCATGCTCATGTAAAATCTTCCTAATCCTTGATATTTGCTTTCACAATTTTAGGACCGTAAGGAGAGTGTCCAATATGTCAAATGGTTCAAATTATTTTAAATTTCCTGTGCCTCGTTTTTATTTTCCAAAACTTTTTCAGTATTTCTAGATACTGAAATTCCTCCCAATGGACTTTATAAAAAGGAGAGAATTAGTAAACCCTTGAAGGCACAAAGATAAAAAGGAATATGAAAGAAAAGCCACATTTATTGGACTTTATCTACCAGGTACACTGAGTTAAATGTTTTTCTTTTGTTTATCTTGTGAATCCTCATGAGAGTCTGGCAAGATAATCCTCCATTTTATAAATGAGGAAACTGAGCTCCAGAGATCAAATTGTCCAAGACTCCACAAATATTGGATCATAAATCTGGGGCTCCAACTAAGACCTGCTAATTCAAAAGCCCGAGCTTTGCTGCTGCTCTCTGATGCCGCTCAAACTTCAGGGGTTCATAAAACATCTCCACAGTGACTGTCCTAAGGGACAAAACTAGGATTCCAATGCAAGACAATCTTGTGCTAAAATTTTAAAATCCTTGCCTGTCTGCTCTTTTCTCTTATAAAAAGGAGAAAAATAAATACGATAGAGCTTTGAGAATTTTTCAAAATTTTATAAATTCAAGGAATCATTCCTTCTATTAAAATGAAAATGATGTAATTAGGCGTCTCTGCAATCTGTTTATAATCCGTGGTCTACTTCTCGCTTTATATTTAGAGCTTCTGAGGGACTGAGGAGGGGGAGATGCTCTTCTTACCAAATTCAGTAGTGAGTCCCGTCTGCTTTATTTTGCTGTCATTTCAGCTAACAATCCATCAGACTTCACAGGCCTGCATACAATCTTAATACCAAATGGATCCAAAGAGTCTGGGTATTTCATTATGAAAACAAAAATGGGTGAAAGAAGAGAAGCAAGGGGAGAAACCCTCATAAAGATGGAAAGAATTTGAATAGGATCTTTAATAATCAGGCTAAAATAACAAAAAAACAATAGCAAAATGCCAGTTTGGAGGGCAAATACTTGTACAGTGAATGCTTCCCTTCCCAAAGCAAAATGATGGCCTTCCTCAAATATTCCCACTGTGTTTTTCTCACATCGAGAAGGACTCAACATCGCTTCTTGGTATTCCTGCCAAAAATTGTGACCTGAATCTAATCATTAGGAAGAATGAAACAAACCCAAATTAAAAGCTAGTCTGTTCTTTTCTAAAATATGAATGTTATAAGAGACACAAGAGATTTGTCTTTTCTTTTTCTTTTTTTCTTTTTGGCCGTGCTTCATGCAGGATCTTAATTCCCCTACCAGGGATCAGGGATCGAACCCATGCCCCCTGCAGTGGAAGCACGGAGTCTTAACTACTGGACCACCAGGGAAGTCCTGAGATTTGTCTTTTCGTACGACAAACAAAGAGAAACTGTTCCCCACCTCATCCCACCCCCAGCAAAATAGAAGACTAAATGCAACGTGTGACACCCTGTTGGATCTTGGACCTGAAATGTTTTCTTTTGCTATAAAGAAATCGAGGTGTAAAATTTGAGTAATCTTTATACATCATATCATAAGATTATATTCATATTAATTTCCCAATGTGGTCATTACACTGTGGAATGTAAGAGGCTATTCTTGCCTTTAGTAAATACACTAAACTATTTAGAAGTAAACGCACACTGATTCTTCAACTTTCAAATGTCTCAGGAAGAAGACACACACACGTACAAAGTACATAGAAGACAGAAAAAGAACAAGAGAAAGAGAATAAGAAAGCAAATATGGTAAAATAGTAACCATATTTGGAGAATCTAGGTGAACGGTATGTGGGAAATCTTTGTGCTACTTTTGCAACTTTTTCGTATATCTGGAGTTATTTAAAAATAAAAACTTAAAGGAAACAAGTGAAAAAGTCCTCCTGCCTGAGAGTCATCTCTCTCGAACAAGACATAAAGGCTTTTCTCTCTTCCCGCAGCCCCTAGCCCTCCACCACACACATGCAGGGTTCTGAATATCTTACTGGCTGCTCTAGAGACTGATCGAAGTGCAGGTGACAACACCAAATTGAAGCCTATGAACCAGATTCAACTGGTAAACGTGTTATATTTGTCCCCCTCCATGTTTTGACCTATGAAATTTTCACCTGATATTTTTAAAAATCTGGAGATTTCACTTAAAAAAAAAATCCATATTGGGGGCCTCTTCAAATGTTAGAAAATCAAGCAACGTTGGGCTCATCTGGCAGGAATTCACGGCTGCTGAGTAACAGCTCCCCTGGAGATCATAGGGCTGCCAGTTCTCCACCGCTTGTCATCTTCTCCCAACCTGAGATCTGGTGTGAATGGCTGTCAATCACTGCACTTGCACAGTTATTTGCCTACAAGTAGGACAATATATGTCTGTAGCCACATCTCTATCCAACATGAGGAGTAGAAGAGAGGCTGACAGCCCTTTGCTCCTTCAGGTTACCTATCTGGCCCCTGTGGGTCCTTGAGTTTGAGACTCTTGACTTATCCCATTGGTGAGGGTCTGGACTTAGTTTTAAGGGCAGCAAGATAGTTTGGCTCCAACTAAGCTCCCTCTCATAGCTGAGAATTACAGTTAATTCCCTGTTTGAACAAGCTTGAGGGAACCTTCAATACATCAATATCTACTCGTGATGGAGCGGATGCTGGCAAGGAAGACACTATAGGAAAGAATCATTAGAGAGATTTCTTTTTTCTCATTTTCTCTGACAGGAGCTAGGAGTCAAACAATAAGGTAATGGGAAAGAAGGCCTGGCAGGAAGTGGAAAGACAGAAGACCTCTATCCTTGGGTCCTGGGATCCATGCAGAATGCTTATCCTAACAGTTTCTTTAATTAGCTTTCTATGTTCTGTGGGTAAAAAAAGAAAGCAAGTTTCAAAACAATCTTACTTCTCCAATAATAATAGCAAGCCTTTGTATAGCAGTTAACTCTATGCCAGACTTTATTTTTTTTATATGGTACAGGTAGTCTTTACCACAACCTTATTAGATAGATTGCTATCATGATCCCATTCTATAGATAAGGAAACTGAGGCAGAGAAACATTAACTTGCCCATAGTCACACAAGTAAGTTATGAAATCAGGATTCTGTCCTGGAGATGATTCTCTTGATAACTGCACACTACTTCTGTACAAATGGCTCTAATTAACTATTCACAATAAATTCTGAAGTGATTCCGCTAAGGTTCACAGACCACCACTACTAATGCTTTTAATGAACTTGCGTATTGCCGGCTGAGGTGTAACGGAACACAAACTCTTTCTGTTGAGAATTGAAACCATGACCTAAACGTGTGACAGCTGGCTTTCAGTAACTCTGGGCTGAGAAGAGAACATCTGACTGACCGTTGAGGCCCTTTGGAGCATGTCTAGGATTGTATGTCCTCACTTTGGCCTGGGGCCCTTCGTGGGCTTCTCTGAGGCCCAATCTTCCAGAGCACAGCCCTCTGGCCATATGTCTGCAGGTTATACTAGGTCTTTCGGTCTGAATCTGCTTTCAGAAATGATAAACAGTTGACTACAGATGCTTCACAGAATCAGAAGCCATGACCCAGCTCACAACTTGGACACACACGTGCCCTTTCAGAAATGTAACAGCCTTCTCTCCAACAGGTACCCGGAACAGGTTCACCAGGTCCCACTGGCTTTGCAGGAAGGAGCCGTTCAGCAGAAAATGTATGTACCCTTGCTTCCTTAGGAATCTCTCTCCCTGCCCAGCGCAGTGCTCACAGAGCAAAAGGTCAGGAAATTAAAAGGCTGCCCAGGGCCTCAAAAGCTCGACCTGCTTGGCTCAGACCTCCTTCCTCTGAAACTCAACCCTCTGGATTCCCAACGTCTGTTTTACTTTGTGCCTTTTTAGCACTTTGCTGATTTCCTTCAGTGTCTTGGGCCGACTTCACAGTCACCAGGGGTCCCCCATCCTCCCATCAGCTGACACTTAATGAGCAGTTGGTGCCAATGGCCTGGCAGTAATGTGATGCCTAAGCCGGTGGCTGAGGCAGTGGAAAGACGGCAGCTTCAGGGAAAAGGACAGACTGGTGTGGTGATTGTACCTCTTAGAATCTGTAAGTGCAGAGAGAGGTTAGGAGCAACTTTTATTTTTTTTAATGCAAAAGTAAGATCATTTTGTTTAAAAGGAAGAAATGGTTCTGAGAATCCAGGACTTTTGTGCTTCTATGTGGGGGAAACACCCGGCATGACTTAGAAAAGGAATTTTCTGAGATTTCAAGGACCTGGTAGTCAAGATGACTTGTCTTTGAAGTTTGACTGGGTGAGAATAAATTTCTCTTCATTTGTTTCGGATGCCATAATGCACTGTAATTCAAGCACTCTGTTAGGGCTTGTAGGGCACTCACCACCATCCCTGTACTCAAAATGATGAGCGTTGCAACCGTAAGAAAGCCTTAAGAGTATCAGATCCACAGCTTCTGCAATAGGAATCACCTAGGATCTATTTCAAACGTAATTGCTAGTTCCAGTAGGTCTGGGGTGAGCCTTGAGAGTCTTAAGTTCTTTGAGGTGATGCCAATGCTGCCGGTTCATGGACCACGTTTTGAGTCGAGAGGGTCTAACCTACTATGTTCTATTACAGCTGAATAAATGAAGCTCCAGATATTCAGAGATGTGTCCAGGATCACAAAGCCAGTGAGTGACAAAGCCAGCCTTGCAGACCTAGGCTGGACCTCATTCCACAATGATGCATTGCTTCAGCAGTGAGCAGGGATTCAGTGTTTTGGTCCTTCCTCTCATAAAAATGAATTGATAATAACTATCCTCACCATCTGTCATCAGGGTTACTGCAGTAAAATCATTTAGGTTATTCAAACAAAAGATTAACTTTATCAATTATCCTTTGTAGTCTGAATCCAAACCACCAAAATCGTGACAATCTTCCTGTTGCCAGATGCTCAGTCTATCTGCAAATTTTCATTGAAGCACAACTTGTTTGCAAAATGTAAAATTAGAAGTGACAGACGAATCTATTTTTATAAATCTTAGCCTGTCTATTTTGAGTCTCTGCATTTTAAAAGAAGGATTGAGGGCAGCTGTTGAACTTGACTGAAATATCTAATGGTGCTACTTTATTTACTTCTAATTTGTAAGATATAGCCATTTTCCACTGGTATTACTATTAATATGCACTATGATGTGGGGCACCTACAGAATCATTTCAGTCCTAAAGTGGACATGTTTTAGCCTAATGTTTGTTGGATATAAGGCTGAGAACATGGTCTACAACCCCACTACATGGGGTAAATTCATGATTCCCTAGAAACAGAATCCCAGCTTAAACTAACTTACCATGTGACCTTAAATAAAACACTACTGTCTAGGCTTGAGTTTTTTTCATCTGTTAAATAGAGATGAAATGGCTTAGTTCCTTGATCCCCCAACTTGAATGTCTTGTAGCTAAAAATAATGTCTTGTACTTAAACAAAAATAAGCATCACAACAAGAAATTTGACTTTACAGGAGCAGTCTTAATCATATATGGGATTTTATTTCAGGTTCTGTAGGATCAATCTCTCAGTCAACCAGTATTCATTTAGCTACTCCCATGAATAAAATAATGTAATTAAATATGGTCATTAACGTTCTGCAAGTAAGGTCCAGAGCATTCCTACTTAAAATGTAATTAGTATAATAAACAAATGATGAAAAACTAAGTAAAAGATCCAAGTCCTACCAAGTCACTTATAATGTCAGTAGACATAAAATTTCCAATGGAATTCAACAAGAAAAAGAAGGTGTACAGTGAGAATGAAAGTTCCAATATCCACCATACAGAGTCTATTAACAGAACTGAAGGGGCACTCAAAAAAATCTGCCCCATCTTCCTGTCTTTTTGTCACAATCAAAAATCTAACATTCTTAAAAAAAAAAAAAAAAAAAAAAAATCTAACATTCTTTTCCTAAAGCTAAATGACTCTAATTGCGTATATTGTCTCTTCTTTTGTGTATGTGTTTAAACCCAGCTAATTGATTGCTTCAAAACGCCTCTCCTCTACTGGTCATTCATTCTATCCTTTAGCCAAGGTTAGCTTCTCTAATAGGAACTCATTTCATCTCCTCTTTGCCTACATCAAAGCACCCTGGCCTGACCTTCAAATAGGAAAGCAAAATTTAGGTAAATTGCAATTTTTGAGCCAGCAAGTCTAGTTTCTTTCAGGCCTTCCATGTTAGTAACAGCTGGTGAAATCCGGAGGAGACTAATAAAAAGCACGTTGAATGTGCATGCTGGTTGAAAACTATTAAAATCTGTCTTAAAAGAAAATATGGCATATTATTTCATTCTTACGGTAACTCATGTTGAAGGCAGTAATTCTTCCACCCATTCTAGGGATGATGTAATATCCGATGCACAACTGGCCTGAGGTCAAGTTGGTCCAAATTTGCTAATCTTCCGGCTGTATCACACTAGCTGTGGCTCCAAGCCCCTCCTTTTCCTCTTCTTCCAGCATCCTTCCTGGCTCTCCTTCTTTTCCTTCTTGTCCTCTTCATTATCTTCCTAAGAGTAAGAAGAGACTTTTTGATTCACCTTACCTACCATCTTTCTTGGCAAATCTCAGCCTCAAGGTTTAGATGGAGCTAAAGTTCTTCCTAGATTTAGCATTATCAATACCTGAATCCGTGAGACCGGGGGACTTATTTGAAGATATTTTGGGCTCTGAGATGTCTCTAAATAAAGGTGGTCAGAGTTGATCCTGGAGAGAGAGAGGGATAAATAGTTAACTGCGTTATTTTCTTTTCAGTATCAAATCCTGCTCAAAATTCTTTGCTGTATTTGGATATATATTTTTTTAAAAAGCAATCTTTTTGTGTCCACATAAAGGACTTCAACTTTAACTTTTCTCTATTTTTCTTAGTTCCTTTATGGATGCAGAATTATAAACTGCATCATCTAGGGAAGATTTGACTGGTCTTATTCATCTTTATCATACTCCTCCCCCATCCAAGCTACCAAAGTGCCCAGAATATAATAGGTGATCAATTAATGTCATTTAAAGAATGGATTATTGTACAATACAGCAAGAGAATTAAATTAGAGTTCATATATGCAGCAATATTATTTTTAATTCTGTACTAATTTTATCATTTGAAAGTAAAGCAGTGATTTTTAACTGCAGGTATATATGTACAAGCAAACTTGTATACACACACACACATACACACCAAGGACATTTGACAATGTCTGGAGACTTTTTGTTTTCACAATTAGGGGAAGGTGGCTATTGGCATCTAATGAGTAGAGGCCAGAGATGATTCTCAACATCCTAAAACAGCCACCCTACACACATGCACAGCAAAGAATTATCCAGTGCAAAAAGTCAAATGGTGATATTCACTTTTATGTGGAATCTAAAATATGACACAAATGGGCCTATCTGTGAAACAGAAACAGAATCACGGACGTAGAGAACAGACTGGTGGTTACCCTGAGGGAGGGGTTGGGGAAGTGATGGAGTGGGAGGCTGGGATTAGCAGATGTAAGCTTTTATGTATAGAATGGATAAACAGCAAGGTCCTACTGTATAGCACGGAGAACTGTATTCAATATCCTGTGATAAACCATAATGGAAAAGAATATATGAAAGAATGGATGTATGTATATGTATAGCTGAATCACTTTACTATAGAGCAAAAATTAACACAACATTGTAAATCAACTATACTTCAATTAAAAAACTAATAATGACATAAAATAGAGGGAATCGGTATCCATATTCCTAGTGGAAACAGCCAGGGAGAGCAGGGTTGTGATGCCTTTCTCAGTGTCTTGCATCTTTATCTGTGTCCTAGCATCACTGGAAGGTAACTGACTCCAACTCTTTATTCATTTATGATGTGATCTGTGCCTTATTCCAACTCTACTATAAGAAGGTGTTAATTCTTTATTACAGATGTCCATATTTTAGTTCAAAAAAAAAATCATGGCAGTATTTAGAGAGCCCAATATAAAGGTATTGAAGTAAAGTGACCCTAGAAAGACTAATCATCTCGACTTCAGTCCTGAAATTGTGTGTCCTGTGCTCTGTACTCAAGCACACTGTACTGAGCTCAGAGTTACTGACTAATGCTCTCCAGGCAGCACAGGCATCCTTTCATGCCTCCATAACCACCTCAGAATCAGGATGGGGCAGATGCAACAGACTGTGTAAAGAGCCCACTGAATAGTTTGCCCACCAGACCTGCCACATCTTCTGTGGCAGTGTAGTGTATTCAGGAGCCTGTGCTCTACGACAGAGTGGGGCTGGAACCCCAGTGCTAAAACTTTGTTAGCTGAGCAGACTTGAGCAAACCACTGAAAGTTTCTGAGCCACAGTTCCAATAAAATGGGATGATAATACCAAGGCTTCAAGATTGTTTTGAGGGTAAAAAAATAAAATTATAAAGTGCCTGGCACATAGTACATATTAGAAACAAAAATAGGCCAGTTATTATCAATTTATTTGACCATGATTTTAAAACTTTCACAATCCTTTAGACAAACTGATACCTGTATTCACACCACAGTAAGGACTGGCTCTCTAAAAATGTATATAGATTGACCCAAGTCACTGTAGTTGATTTTATTATTATTCAAAGTACTCACCACTCTCCTCAGGGGAGGATTGTACATCCTACCTCACTGATGTCATGGGACATCAAGTGGTGTGTAAGTGGAAGGGATGAAGTTTTCCTCCCAGGGTTCTGCCATGTTGGATCATCTTTGTCACAAGACAGGCAATGTCCCAGAGACAGACTGTCCTTCAGCTTAAGGTTGTTATGAAGTCAATATGAAGCCATAGTCAAGCCACAAGACATGCACTGTGAGTGAGAAATATATCTTTGTATGCATCTGAGGCTTAGAGGTTGTTTTTACCCTAATATTAATTTGGCTAAGTTGACTGAAACTGCCATCAATTTCTTAAGCAGAGATAAAAACTCCCTTCTAGCCCAAGATATCAGCACCAAGTAGATGAAAGTTTACTGGCAGACTAAATGCTAAATGCTAAAAAGGACAAGGTGTAAAGTTTTCTTAGCCTAGCATGAATTTTAAGCTCCATTAATTGGAATAGAAAGACTGCCTTAGAACTGAAAACTTGGGACTTCCCTGGTAGCACAGTGGTTAAGAATCCACCTGCCAATGCAGGTGACACAGGTTCGATCCCTGCTCCGGGAAGATCCCACATATCACGGAGCAAGTAAGCCCATGTGCCACAACTACTGAGACCGCATGCCACAACTGCTGAAGCCCATGCTCCTAGAGCCCATGCTGCGCAACAAGAGAAGCCACAGCAATGAGAAGCCCGTGCACCACAACAAAGAGTAGCCCCTGCTCACCATAACTAGAGAAAACCTGTGCACAGCAATGAAGACCCAACACAGCCAAAAATAAATAAATAAATTTATTAAAAGAAAAAACTGAAAACTTGGCTTTTATTTATTTATTTATTTGAAGTAGAGTTGATTTACAATATTATATTAGTTTCAGGTGTACAACATAGTCATTCAATAATTTTATAGGTTATACTGCATTTAAAGTTATAAAATATTGACTATATTCCCTGTGCTGTACAATATATCCGTGTAGCTTATTTATCGTATGCATAGTAATTTGTACCTCTTAATACCCTACTCCTATCTTACCCCTCTCCTTACCCCTTTCCCACTGGTATCCACTAGTTTGTTCTCTATATCTGTGAATTTTATAGTCATTTGTTTGTTTTATTGTTTAGATTCCACATATAATGATCACATAGAGTATTTGTCTTTCTCTGTGTGACTTATTTCACTAAGCATAATACCTTCTGGGTCCATCCATGCTGTTGCAAATGGCAAAATTTCATTATTTTTTATGGCTGAGTAATATTCTGAAAACTTGATTGTTAAAGCCAGAATCTGAACCTGGCAGGCAGCCTTGTCCTTCATTTTCCTCAAAAATTTGGTCTTTCACCTTCTCCAATCCTAGCCTGGCCCTTAGCAAGTCCTTGTCAGTCTGAAATGGACCTCACTTTATGGAATAATTCAAAAAGTTGCCAATGACCAAAGTCAATATATTATGCATAACCACACGTGCATGGGTCTGCTTTCAAATACCTGTTAGTACACAATTCTCTAAATAACCTGATTGTTAGATTTTCCTCCAAATTTCACCTATTTCTAGAAGAGCTCTAATTGCTTAACAACTTCTTCTAAGTGACTCATGATTGCCTCTCAGAAAATGTCACTATGGGGACTTCCCTGGTGGCACTTCCCTGGTGGTTAAGAATCTGCCTGCCAGTGCAGGGGACACGGGTTTGAGCCCTAGTCTGGGAAGATCCCACATGCCGTTGAGCAACTAAGCACATGCGCCACAACTACTGAGCCTGCACTCTAGACCCGGCGAGCCACAACTACTGAACCCGTGTACCACAACTACTGAGGGCCGTGCACCTAGATCCCTTGCTCTGCAACAAGAGAAGCCACTGCAAAGAGAAACCCCTGCTCACAGCAGCAAAGACCCAATACAGCCATAAGTAAATAAATAAATAAATTTATGAAAAAGGAAAAGAAAATGTCACTATGTCTTCTGTATATTCCCAACATGATGAGAAAAAATAAGTTTGTAGATGCCCTTTTTCCCTACTCTACTGCAAAAAAAAATCATTTTCCTCTCTGCCAACTGATTATGCAGCCACGTTGTTTGAAAGCTTGCATAATTTACATTAGCATGCTTAAGATCTCAGGTGACTATGCCTTTGAGGCCAGCATGTTAACCCCAGTGGGCTGATTTGATATTCTTCCCAATATCTGACCCTTTTTTTCCTTGTTAATTACAGGCAGACTTCCCTGGTCTGGCCCTGGATCTGCACCTGTTTCCCATCTTTGAGCAGCTGCTAATTAGGTTGAAAATGGTAGGGCTGGGCAGTGCAGGCCACGCATGCTTCATCAGGCTATTGATCAGACTGGCATAACCCACATGCAGTAACGGTGTCTGCACAAACCGATTCCAAAATAAAAGCCATTCCTGGAGTTGCATGTTTGAATCCAAGCATACTCCAGGCTCTACACCAAATATTAAAACGTGTGAAAAGAAGAGACAGTGTAGTTTTCAAATAAAATTTTTCATCGAAATACCAAGAGTAACCCTAAGTACTATTTACTCCTCATTTGAGTCTTTCAATTTGGAGTAGGGAAAAAGCTTCTGTTGGGGAAAAGAGATATGTCTATTTTTATATGGAAATTATTTTAGAGGTAGATTATGTGGAGCTGAATTATTTGTAAACTATCCAAGCAAAATCCTTACTCTGAATTCCCATTTGGCCTTGTGCATAACACACTTCTATAGAGTTTCACACTTTGTCATGATTTATAGTTTGAGTAGCTGTGAATATCTAGAACACTGATTATGAAGGGGGGCATTGCAGTTATCTATGGGTAGATTTGGAAATGGGTAGGAGAGTTTCGGGGTTGTCACAATGATTAAGGGGGTGCTACCGGCAGTTAGTGAGTGGGTACAATGTGTTCACACCATGATAATTTGTCCAACATCGGTTACAAGTCACAAATAAGGGCCAGGTTAAAATCATTTGATAAATATCTGTGTGTAGAACCTAATTCCATTTCACATATGAATATAAAATATTTTTGCAACTTCAATGTACTGAAATCTAATATCCTAAAATTTCCAAGAATGCAAATCCAAGAAAAATTAAGCTTTATTTGGTTTGAGATTTTTCAAGAGATACTCAGTGTTTTGAAAAGCATATCACTATTCTGATATTTTAATTACCAATAAATCACCCCATTATCTTTCTCTATTTATAGTTTCTGCATTCGGATTCTTTGGACAACTGTATGCTTCTGACTACCTCACTATATCATCTCAGTTGAGCCTAAGACTTTACGTACCGAAAATATATACAATATTTTTAATATAATTTGCCTGGATGTAACAGTTAGACCATTATACTGATTTTTTTAATTACACGCAGAGTTAAGTTAGTTATATGAGCTGTGATTTTCATTCAAGGAGAGCAAAGAGAAGATTATAAAGCATTTATCGTGAAGAGGGGAGGTTAGGTCTTTGTGTGAGAGCCACTGTCCTGGGGTGATATTCCTGGGGACAGTTTTCATTTGTACGTGCTTTTGCCACTGACTTTGTACCTTTGGCACCTGGCGTGTCATAGTCAATGATGTGTTTCTTAAAATTCCGTTTCTAACTTCCCCTCCTAATATTGTCATGCGTACTACTGTTGCCTATGATCTAAGCACATTGCCCAGCCGAGCTGCCCTAACAGAGCCACCCAGTAGTCTAAATGCAGAGAAGCCTCTGATATCCAGGAAATGAATCACATCACCTGTCTAAAATGGGATAGACCTTATGTTCACTTTACGTAAACATTGCAGAGACCAATGAGATGGAATACTCGTCCAAGATGGTGCTGTAACGATCTGTTATTATTGACCCATCCTAATTTCTCCTGTCATAGGACTCTACACGATTCGTTCTTCAGTCTGTTCTTTCAAGCAAGAAAGAAGCCTTAGAGAAAATCACAACGTTCACCTTTTTTGGTTCTACTTCCTACATCTTCACAGTTGAGAAAATGGTAGAATTAGGCACAAGAAATTTTCTAAAGCAGAGCACATTGGCTTTCAAGGTCCTGGGCTTTGGTTACCTCCTCAAGGACACACGTTGAGTCTCCCTCCTTCTTGTAAACTGAATATAGCTTAATTTCATTAAATTTCCTTTAAAAGCACTCCCATCATTTACCTTGACTGTAGCATTAAGATGGCTTCTCTGGCACATGAAAAGCTGCTCAACATCACTAATTAAAGAAATGCAAATCAAAACTACAATGAGGTATCACCTCACACTGGTTAGAATGGGCATCATCAGAAACTCTACAAACAACAAATGCTGGAGAGGGTGTGGAGAAAAAGGAACCCTCTTGCACTGTTGGTGGGAATGTAAATTGATATAGCCACTATGGAGAACAGTATGGAGGTTCCCTAAAAAACTAAAAATAGAATTACCATATGACCCAGCAATCCCACTACTGGGCATATACCCTGAGAAAACCATAATTCAAAAAGACACATTCACCACAATGTTCATTGCAGCACTATTTACAATAGCCAGGTCATGGAAGCAACCTAAATGCCCATAGACAGACGAATGGATAAAGATGTGGTACATATATACAATGGAATATTACTCAGCCATAAAAAAGAATGAAATCAGGTCATTTGTAGAGACATGGGTGGACCTAGAGACTGTCATTCAGAGTGAAGTAAATCAGAAAGAGAAAAACAAATATTGTATATTAACGCATATATGTGGAATCTAGAAAAATGGTGCAGATGAACCGATCTGCAAGGCAGAAACAGAGACACAGATGTAGAGAACAAACATATGGACACCAAGGGGGGAAAGCAGGGTGTGGGGGTGGTGGGATGAATTGGGAGATTGGGATTGACATGTATACACTAATATGTATAAGTTTAAAATGTATCTGATACACCTAACCTACCAAACATCATAGCTTAGCCCAGCCTACCTTAAATGTGCTCAGAACATTTACATTAGCCAACAGTTGGGAAAAATCGTCTAACACAAAGTCTATTTTATAATAAAAGGTTGACTATCTCACTTGATTTATTGAATACCACACTGAAAGTGAAAAACAGAATGGTTGTCTGGATACAGAATGGCTGTAAGCATATCTGTGGTTTACCCTCGTGGTCGCCCAGCTGACTGGTGCCCAGCATCGCAAGAGGGCATACATATTGCTAAGCTCATGAAAAGATTAAAATGCAAAATTCGAAGTAAGGTTTCTACTGAATGTGTACTGGTTTTGCACCATAATAAACTCAAAAAATCAAAGTTGAATCATCATAAGTTGGGGATGGTCTGAAATTAAATTACACAAGTAACAAAAATCTTAGGTCAATGGGACTTCCATGGTGGTCCAGTGGTTAACACTCCACGCTCCGAATGCAGGGAGCCCGGGTTCGATCCCCGGTCAGAGAACTAGATCCCACTTGCATGCTGCAACTAAAGATCCCTCGTGCCGCAACTAAGACCCGGGACAGCCAAGTAAATAAATAAATAGTTTTTTTTTAAAAAAGAATCTTAGGTCAAGATTTTTAACTTCTGCCCTACACAATGATATTGTGTTTCTTCTCTAATACCATATGAGTCACTGCATGGCTCTACTGCTTGTATCCACTGTATTGTAATGATCATTTTCTGTGTCTATTCCTTTCCCTTCGTGTACCAACCCTAAACTGGAGCCTCTAGAAATCAGAAACTATGCTTTGTTTATATGGTCAGGGTGTTACCCATTGCCTAATACATATTAAATGTTTCATAAATCCTCTAACAAAATGAATGAATGCATTCATCACTCTTTATAAAGTGATAAGCTCTGTTAAAATAGGGATCTTTTGCCTAGTTTGCGCTGGTAACTCTAATACGTGGCATAGAGCCTGCCACACAGTGAGTTGAATGGATAATTGTTTAATGAATGGGAAAATTACAGGTATCAAGGAGTCCTTAGCCATAAATGCTTCCCATGTTTTTGTAGGCTCAGGATCAACCACATTCTATCAGGAAGGTAAAACTAAATTAATACTAATATTAGTGCTAACAGCTCCCACCCAAACAAACACATACACATAGGGCTGGTACGTGAAATGACGAGCTTGGACAGGATCACTCAAGGAGAGTAACAAAGCTTGATCATGCACTCACTTTACTATTGTAAATTCAACTCTACTTGCTTTGCAAAAGAGAAAAAGATAGATCACTATTTAAAAAGCGCAGGGTCTCCACCTGCCATTCCAAAGGAAATATATCCCCATATTCCTGTCCTATGATAAATATTTTGTCTTTTAAAAAAAGATGCTCATCTTTAAAGTTATTTATTTTTCGGACAACATAGCCCTTAAGAGCAAGCCACTACTTCATTTGGGCCTCAGTAGTAACTGGAGTTTCTGTACTGAAGAAAAAGACAATATACGCTAAGTTGTCTCCATGGGGGGCACCTTCTTAGGAGATTTTCCTGGGTAACTCTAAGACGCAGTTTTTGTCTGAATGTCCCATTGCTTAGAATGGGAAGCACGGTGCTCCAAGGACAAATCTATGAAATGCGTTGAGAAAGAAAAGCCATCAGAGATGAAGGGAAAATAGCCAGAGGATTATGAGGAGAAGCAGTATCAGTGTCATAAAAGCCAAAAAGTGGAGAATTTCTAGGGGAAAAAAAAAAGATTGAGTTTCAGATACAGCAAAGAGATCTAGTAAGTATACTGAGTATATTAAGATCACCAAATACTCTTCAAAGCAAAGTTCTGATTATTCTTGTTGATGGTGGTATACTTAAAACTACAGAGTATTTTTTTCATTTTTCTTCATTGAGGGGAACATGAGACTAATACATACACAGAAAAAAGAGTGTTTCCATAAATATCTAACTTTGACAGTTAATGAAAATAGGACATTTTCTCTCTGAAAAAAAAGAACACATTCTGAATTTCTCCAGCTGGGAGTCAGATTAGCCCAAAGAGACATAAGGCAGATTCAGGAAAATATGGGAGAAATTGGACTTGGAACAAGTTAAGAACTGGGAAATGTAACAGGAAACAGCCACTCCCCCTACACATAACCTGGTACTGAGAAAAGATTTATAGGATTCATGGTAGAAAGGAACCTAGACCTTAGGAGGTCAGAAGTAAAAATGTCTTTTAAAAAATTCTGCACAGTCATACCTGGAGCCTCAAAAATGAATCAAGGTTGCAAAAATGTTAGTCCACGTTCAGACCAGGGAACCAGCATCCTTGTAAAGAATTTTCTTGGCCATTAGAAGTCACTCTTGGATAGACTGGACTCATAGGAGCAAAGGAAACAAGGAAAAAAAAAAAAAAAAGGGAAGGAGAACGTTGACCTCAGCATTGTTTTCTTGTCCTTAGTCTTGAGAAAATTGGTGTCTAATTTGAAAGTGCCCTGAAGGCGGCTTTAACTTCCCTGACCAGCCCTTACCCCGGGGATTGCCTCAGGTGCTGCCGACCTGAGCAAGCATTTGAGGGTCAACTCAAGTGTTCTTGAGGAAGCCTTCCTGTGTATTAAAGTGGGCAGCATTGGTCTCCTCTCTCTCAGCTTGTCTTTCTCTTACAGTTGCTTGTTCCTTAATGGCTATGACTTGGTTTGTGCTGCTGGCAAATGAGGGATTCCTGGAGGGGGACTCGGGCCAGACTGTGGTGTCCAGTACTTCCCTGGGGCAGTAACAGGAACTGTTTGCCTTATCCCCGTGATGCTCTGCCAGACTCTAGCTTTATAAGTTGTCAAATTGACCCTGTATGTTTATTGAAATCAGACTTACAATTAATAGCCCGGTTGTTGCTGCCTTTGGGGATGTTGGGGTGAGCTTGGTTGGTCGGTTGGTAGGTTAGTAGGGAACCATGATGGAAGGAGAATGAAATCAAAAGAGGATTAGGAAGAGACTTTGTGTGGGAGAATCTGCTTTAGAAACCCCAATCCTTAAAATGCTGACTAACCCCTCTGCATGTTTCTACAATACTAAGCACTCTGACGTGAACTATTTTGCATATATGCATTTGGGGGTGGGGAACATTTATACGGCTATCACTGTAATGGGAATTTTGGGGGTGGGACACATAATAATCCAAAAAGTAATGTAGAGTCCACAAAAATCTAAAATTTAGATATTATATAAAATGTAAAATCCTTGATGCAATCCACTTCAGTTTAGCTGGAAAACCAGCTAGTAGAAGAGATAGGGTTTGTTTCCTGTGTGCATCAGTTATTTTGGCTCTGTTCTAAGGGAGTAGACCCAACCTTTAACTTAATGCAACATATATATTCATGTGCCCTGCCTACAAGTGTGAGATGAATACAAATCACCTCTGCTAAAAAAGAAAACAAGGAAAATATATTTCCAAATAAGTGTGAGCCCATAGTGAGGTCTTTCACTACACATAGGGTGACCATTTTTCCCAGTGTGCCTGAGACAGCCTCAACTTACTTTCATTGTCCCAGTGTAATTACAGATAGAGCACCTTTCACTCTCAGTGTGATGTAGTTCAGACAATGAAGTATATGCTCAGCCTGTAAAATATGGCATGTTTAAATGACTTACAAAGACATCAAGACTTCCAGAATAAAAGCACAATTTTGGCCCATTATGTTTACTCTTATGTAGTCTGTGTGACTACCTTAAAATTCTATAAGATCTAACGATAACCTCTATCAATTTAAGTCCTTGTGAAGTTTTTGTAGACTTAAATTATAATTGTTACCAAAAGCGGGGTCTGACTGCTCACCACTCTAAAGCCAATAAAGAGGCAAGGTTGGTGGAAAGGAAAGTTTGCTGTATGTTGGATGCCGGCAACCAGGTGGGAGGGCTGACTCTTGTCTGAAGGCCGACTTCCCCCAGTGACAATCAGTGGGCACAAGCTTTTATAGGCAGGAGGAGGGGGCTACATGCAGAAACAACACAGTCAGCTCTGACAGTCCTCTTGAAATTGGTCATCGGTGGTCTGATCAGCTTCATTTTGATTGTTTTACAGTACCGTCTTCAGTTCAGGGTTGTTTTGTTCCCATTTATTTGAGGCCGGTTCTCAGAATTGTGGCAGCTTATGTAATGGTTACACACTCTGAACATCACCTATTTAACTTCTTCCACTTGGTGGGGATTTCAGTATCTACAAGACAGCTCAAAGGGTAGGGCTCAGAATATTATCTATAGCCCTTGAGGAGGAACTATAGGTCCTTTAATGACTAAACTATTATTATTTGGTCTCTTTTGACTGTTTTCCTTTGTTTCTGTATTTTCTCACTTCTCTGATTAAATTTAGTCTTTGGCTGAAGTTTTTCTACAGGCAAAAGGCAGGCAGAGGACATGGGAGCGGAAGGGCCATAGGATCCTGCTCTGTTTCATAGTCATTTCACTTTTAAGAAAACAGAAGAGACTCTACCAGTCAATGCGGAAGGATCGGGACCCTTGTTCATGATGGTGGGAATGAAAATGGTGACGCTGCCTCAGAAAATATTCTGGCAATTCCTCAAATGATTAAAGACAGTCACCATACGACCCAGCAATTCCACTCCTAGGTATCTAGTTAAAAGAAATGTAAACCTATTTCCGTAGAAAAAAAATGTTTGTAGCGGCCTTATTCATAAAAGCTGAAAGGAAACAATCCCTCAACTGATGAACGGATAAAGAAAATGTTGTATATCCGTACAATGGAATATCATTCAGCCCTAAAAGGAATCAAGTACTGATACATGCTACAACATGGATGAACCTTGAAAAGATTATGTTAAATTAAAGAAATCTGTCTCAAAAGACCACATGTTATATGATTTCATTCATATGAAATGTCTAGAAAAGGCAAATCTATAGAAGCAGAAAGATGAATGGCTGCTTAGTGCTGGAGAGGTTGGGGGATAGAAATGAGTGTTAGATAAAGGGTATGGGGTCTCTTTTTGAGGTGATGAAATGCTCTAAAATTGTGATGATTGTTGCACATATCTGTGAATACACTACAAGCCATTGAGTTGCACACTTTAAATGGGTGAATTGTGTGGTACATGAATGTGATATCAATAAAGCTGTTAAAGAAAAAGAACAAAAAAGATTCTATCATTCAGAAAGGCAATCTTTCAGCACGAATAATAATAACAAACATTCATGGAGAATTTGCTCTCTGGCAGATGCTGTTTTTCCTGCTTCATATGCCTTATAGCAATGAACCGTCCCAAAAGACCTATGAGAGTGGTTCTGGAAGTATACGCACTTTGAATATAAAATGTTAAGTCAATTGTGCAGGGTCACAGAAGTAGTAAAACACTGAGTTTTCGAACCCTCATAGACTAATTCCAAAGTCTGAGCTTTTAGTCCTACTCTAAACGCCAGTCATTCAATTAATCTAATTCATATCAGAGTGTGAAGAGCTCACCAGATCCAGTTTCCTCCTGTCAGAGAGGCACTCAAACCCTAGGTAAGTACGGGCCAGTGGAGATCAAAAACCCCGAAGGTGAGCCTTAGGTCCAGTGTACTTGCCTGGGGCCAGCTTTGTGATTGAATCCTATTACACACTAAAATTTGCCTCAGTTTGGAGCCTGCTAGCTGGCAGTGAGTAGAGGGAAATCATATCTTGTCTCTATATGTCAAAGAGAACTTAGAGCAGCAGTGAGTTCAAAACCCAAAGTGAGCTCCTGGACTTTCTTCACCTTGGCATGGTCCTGCCATTGCCACTTGCCTCTTGCTCTTCTTGTTTGAGCTCCCTCTTATTTTCTCTTCTGCTGGCCACCCATTTGGGTTACATAAAAAGCATTACAATTTAGGTCCTGGCTTTAGGCTTGGTCCTTGTACCAGGGATATATACACATATTCAAGAATATTTTGGATATTTATTTGTAACACATAAAAAAATTAATTCATACCTTCAGTCACGGTAACCAAAAATTAACAATGGAACAAACAATAAAATAAGTAGAAAACATAATGGGTGGGATTTTTCCTTAAATGACTTGAAAGAAACTTAATCAAGCTACTTATATTTATATACTATTAAAAGCTGGTTTTTTGTTGTTTTAGGAACAGTATTGTGTGACCATGATAAAAATAAAATCAGACAAGACAGGTGATTTTTTTTTTTTTTTTTAAGACAGGTGATTTTTAAACAGTTAAAGCATCACTGGTAATTCAGAATATGTAAATAGGAATCTGAGAGCAGCTGGCACCTAACTCTGCATGCCAGACTTTATCTCAACAGAGATCTCAACCCCCTGAGGAATTACTATTTCCCATACAAAGAATCAATAAATGGGGTGCTCAGAAACAAATGGGGAGTCTAATGGCTATTCTTCTACCAGGAATTATTAACGGTGAAGAATGTATATACGGGTAAGCATATATAAGTTACAGAGAGAAGAAAGAGAGGGAATATTCTGATTCATTACCTAAATACTTTTCCACTTACAGTCACATAAGGGCCTTTAAGTTATGGATTTAATAGTCTTGTTCAACTGGGCAGATGATGCTTCCTACACCATGGAAAACCGGTGAGCAGCTTCTTAAAATGTTAAACACAAATTCACCATATGATCCAACCATTCCACGCATACGTATCTAGCCAAGAGAAATTAACACGTTTCCACATAAATACTTGTATTCAAATGGTCATAGCTACATTGTTTATAACAACCCAAAACTGGAACCAACCCAAATGCCTAGAAACTGGTAAATGGAGAAACAGAATGTGGTATATCGATACAATGTAATACGTTTCCACTATAAAAAGGAATAAAGAACTGATGCATCCTGAAATATAGACGAACCTTGAAAACATGACCCTAGAAGAAAGAAGCCAGTCACAAAAATGCCGCAAATTGAATGGTTCATTCTATAAAATATCCAGAAAAGGAAAATCAGCAAAGACAAAAACTGGATTAGTGGTTACCTCAGACTAGCAGTGGGAGTTAGGGAATAACTGCAAATAGGCATGAGTTTTTTTTGAGGGGGGCAAGGGAATGGAAATGTTCTAAAATTAGACTGTTGTGACGATTATACAACTCTACACATTTATTAAAAATCACTGAATTGTACACTTAGGTGAGTTATGTGGTATGTAAATAATACTCCAATAAAGCTGTGAAAAATCAGTCAATATATCACATTAAGAAAATAAAAGAGGAAAAATCAATACATTCAGAAATGGTAAGTGACAAAATTCGGTATCTAATGAATAGTTTTTAAATTACCTTTCAAAATTTGTCTCCCTAAGAGCCGAATTCCAAGCAACTGTAAAGCTGGTATATCAGTTAGGCTAGAGTAAGTTATGCTGTGGTAACAGAAAACCCCAAAATTTCAGTGGTTTCACACACAAAAGTTCATTTCTCTCTCATACTTAATGGCCGACAGGTATCATCAGCAGAGACTGGGTGTACAGAGGAGGACTATATTCATCTTGGTGATCAAAAGCCAAGTCTGGCAGAAGATTCATCTTAATACGTTTCCCACATTTCCAGAAAAGGGAAGAGAAACACGGGACATTGCACCCTAGCTCTTCTTGGAGGTGAAACACATCAATTCTGCTCACATCTCATTGACCAAAGTAAGGCACACTACGACAGTTAATTTCAAAATATATCGGGAAAATACAAAACTACCATATATTCAGAATGAGAAGAAAGAAAACGTTTGTAAAGAGTCTTCATAACTGCTATGATATGATAAACTTGAATCCTCCCATGACATTGGCTATATCTGAGCAGAGTGCAAGCTAGCCCAGAAGCCACTAACAAAGAACATGGCAGGTTAAGAAAAGTAGATACCATTGGTTTGGGGGCCAAAGGATCAGTATTTATATTTAACGAGTTGATACTTTAAAGGTAAATCTGGAAACCATGGTTAGGCCCTAGATATTAAAGATTTAAAGCAACATTTTAAGATAGATGTAAGTCTTAGGACTTAAAAAGTTATGCTTCAGTAGTTGTTAAGACTTTAATGGAAAAAAATTTCTACAATATTAATGGGCAGGATATTGCTAGCGTAAGTAGTATGCTTTTGCCCAAGCTGAGGCCTGGTCAGATAAAAAAAAAAAATTAGAGCTGTAAAAATAGCAGTGGAGTCTAGAACTTTGTTGAAACAGGAAAATCATTCAACAAATGTTGTATTTTATTGCACAATTGTTTCTATATCTCTTGAAAAGGTCATATGATTTTATACCTTTCTTTTCTTTTTTTCTTTCTTTCTTTATTTTTTTGCCACACCCCACTGCTCATGGGATCTTAGTTCCCCAACCAGGGACTGAACCCTGGCCCTCGGCAGTGAAAGTGTGGAGTCCTAACCACTGTACTGCCAGGAAATTCCCAATACCTTTATTTTCTTAACTGTTTGGTAATGGTGATCTGCCTATCCCAAGCACTACCTATTAAAAAAAAAAAAAAAAAAAAAAAGTATGTTTGTTTATTTTAGCATTCAGGGAAATAAATATGAGTTTAAAGGACAAAGAAATGTAATACTAAGACAGGAAATAGAACAGCACTTTTCCCTATAATAATGATGACATGTGGGCTGGCATATACAGATGAACCTCCTAAAGTAATAGGTTAAAAAAACGAATACAGAGTACAAAGTGACACCAAATTGTCATTTTTTTGGAAGTTGATTGCCAAAGTTTTATTCTGTTTATTCATGTTGACCAATATTTTAGACATAGGGTGGTAGTTTAAAAATTACCAGTCAGATGATCACAGATGCCTCTAGAATCCTCATTTCTTTTCTGTGACTGATCAGTGGTTTGACAGTTTTTAATTTTGTTTCCCACACCCATTCCCCAAATAATACTATGTATATAATTGTTGTGTCTTTACCTTACAGTTCTTTAAGGGCACCAAAGGCACACTATAAATCCTAAAAGTTTCTCTGAAACATTTAAATTAGAGTATATTTAAGAAGAAAAAAAAGGACAAGTGCGATTTTAAAGTCATTCGGCAAACTGATTCTGTCAAGAAAGCTTAGTTTCATTCTGTTTGCTACAACAGCTTTTTTTTTCATAACTCCACTCTTCTTGTTCTTGTAATCCATTTGGGAGGCCTGTCAAGGCCTATCCACTCTCTAAATAGCTTTGCAGATTAAATTTTTAACCCTCTTCTCTTCATGCAGATTTATATTTCTGACAAAGAATTGCCCTGAGATGTCAGCTTCCATTTTTCTCACTGGAGGGAAGGCATATAGGTGCCAGTGTGGATTCTCAAATCTCAACCTCGTCAGGAAATGCAGGCACACATGTAGATACTTCTCTCCAGGACCACGCATGTGTGTTTCCATCGTTCATTCCTTTTAGATTCCTGACTCCTGATTCCTGACGCCTTTCCCTTCAATGGGTCTTGAGGATAAGCATGTAGGAGACTAAAACAAGAACACGAAGAATTTTCATTTGTGTACGTTGTAATCTTAATAACGAGGATATGCCAAGGTGTGACGATTATACAAAAAAATAGCAGATAGTTGAACCTGGTCTATATGGGGCTGGTTTTCTTTTGCAGATGATGCCTGAGATGAAATTTAAAGAGAAAAAAAAGAGAAAATGAGTGAGAAGCAAAGAAAGCAACAGAAGTAAAACTGTGAATTTGTAGAAGCACCGTGGTCTGTATAAACATCTTCAAAAATATGGGCAATGTTGAATAGACATTTTCCAAGAGTTAATAACTAAATGGCCAATAAGCATATTAAAAGGAAGTCAACATCTTAGTCACCAGGGAAATGCAGATTACACCTGCAATAAAGAATGACTACGTATGCATTTGATTGGTTAACATTATAAAGACTAACCAACTTATCAACATTATTAAGACTGATAACAACTTTTGTCCTGAATATGGAAAAATTAGAGCTCTTATGAATTGCTAGTGAGAGTGTAAATTGGTACAATCCCTTTGGAAAACTTTTTGGCAGTATATACTAAACCTAAACATTCACCTACTCTATGAAAGCATTTCCATTCATAGGGACATGCCTGAGAGAACTGAATGCATATGTACATCAAAAGATATTACAGAATGTTCACGGCCAAAATCTGGAAACAACATAAATGCCCATCAACAAGAGAACAGATAAATTTATTACGGAATAGTCATACAATGGGATACTACACAACAATAAAAAAAAAAAAAGCACAAAATACTGTACCACTACACACAACAATAAAAATAAATCTTTCACACTTAAGGTTGAACAAAAGAAGCCAGAACAAGTGTACAATGCATGATTCCATTTAAATGAAGTTCAAAAATAGGCAAAATGAATTTATGATGATAGAGGTGAGACTAGTGGTGAACTTTTGGTGTATTTTTTGGAAACAGGCAGAAGGCAGCTTTCTGGGGGCTAGAAATGATTTGATATTGAGCTGTGCACTTTACTGTACGGTTGTTATACCGCAGTTAAGAAAGTATTTTTGAATAAATTTTAAATGAACAAATGAAAAAAAGCAGGTGTCAAATGATAGGAAGAAAAAACATGTTTACAACAAATAATCAAAGGTAATGACCTTAATATACAAGAGGTCTTCCAAATCAATAAAAAATGTCAAGACCCAAATTTTAAAAGTGGCAAAGGATATGATAGGACAGCAGTAAGAAGCTATTAAAATGAGTAATATATACAATTTAAAAATTGCCCAAGCTGTGTAATAAAACACCATTTCAGCAGAGTCAGAGGCGGCTCCATGGGACGCACAGGGGAAATTATACAACACAACTTTCTTGAAGTTCCAACATATAAGCATCATGAAAGCAATGTGCAGGCAGCTTCCAGATCTCAGGAAATGTTCAGATTGACCGAAAGAAAAGCCCACTTACAAGCCTGACTTATATGGAGGCCAGGATATCTGTGGAGCAAACAGAACACACGTTTGAGTTTCACACTCTACGGAGCAGTCTGATTGATTGCATTTGCCCAAAGGAGGTGCAATAGAGGGAAAAACAAAAGAGTCAGCCTGTGGTGGTTTTGAAGCCTGTTCTACAAGTGCTGGCATTAGTGACTCACTTGTAACAAATAGGATGTGGTGCATGACTTCTGAATTTAGGTGATTCAACTTCTCTCTCTCTCTCTCTCTCTCTCTCCCCTAATTCCCTCCCTCCCTTCCTCTCTGCTCCTTTCCCTCCTTCCCTTCCCTTCCTTTTCCTTTCCCTTCCCTTCCCTCCCCTTCCTTTCCTTCTCCCCAGTTTCTCCCCTTCTCTCTCTGGATATGTGCCTTGGAACCCTGAGCTGCCATGTAAGAAGTTCAACTATCTTGAAGCCTCCATGCTAGAGAGAGAGTATGTGGAGCCCACACTGAGAAGGAGATGTCCCAGGAGTCCCAGCTGTTCCAGCCCCCAGCTGCTCATGTTTCCAGCCCAGCTACTGGAAATATGAATCAAGAACACTTTGATATGAGCCTCCCACTTACCATAGCCCCTGCAACCTCTGGAGAGACCTTGAGCCCGAAATGCCTAGTTAAGCAGTTCTTGACTTCTTGACCCACCGTAACCATCATAAATAATTGTTGTTTTAAGCTTCCAGGTTTGGGGGCAATTTGTAATGCAGCGGTAATAATGGGAACAGATCCCCAGAGAAGAAGAGAGCCAGTTGCAGGGCCTGGAAGCTAGAGGGAGAAGTTTGCAGGAGCAAGAGAAGGCTGTGCTCTTACAACCTCTGGGCCATCCCCATACCCTGGGGGTGCTTGAACACTCGAGGAATAAAGAGGGCTGTCATACAAAGGAACCTACTGTCTCCCAAAGGAGCCAATCAAGAGAAGCAGATGCAGCTCTTTGCTCTCCAGAGAGAGGATTTGCTCCAAGTGGAGCAGGTCAGAGAGAGTTGGAAATAGCCCAGACAGCGGTGAGAGTAGCTCTTGGTTAAGAAAGTGAGAGTCACTGGTGAAGGGGAAGGAGAAACCCAGCATAGAAACTGCAGCTCTGCAGTCAGCAGCTCCATGCATCTGCTAGAAACTTTGACCTTCCCCTATAGCCTGAGGTCACATTTCAGTCCACCACTTGCTAACAACAGAAACGTAGGCAAGTTACTTACCTTCTCTGTGCCTCAGTTTCCTCAAATGGAAAAATTAAGATACTGCTAGTACCTAAGTCATAAATTAGAGGATTATGAGGATTGCATGAATGCTTACATGTGAAGGGCTTTGCAAAGTGACTGGTACATGGTAAGGACTCAGGAAGTTTAAACTCTTATTATTGTTGTTACCAGGACTTTGGGGGATAAAATTAGGCTGCAGCCTCATTACCTTCAGGTCTGGGAAAATTTCTTGTTATTTCTTTGATAATTTCTTTCCCTCTGTTTCTCTTTTCTCTCTTTTGAGAATTCCTATTTTTCAGGTATTGAACTTTAAAGAATAAACCTTTACGTCTCTTTTATTTCTTCTCCTGTTTACTGTCTCACTGTCTTTTTGTCCTACTTACTAACAGATGTTTTTCTAGCTTATATTACCACTTTTCTGCTGAATTTTTATTTTTACTGAAGTACAGTTGCTTTACCATAGTATATTAGCTTCAGGTATACAGCATGGTGATTCAGTATTTTTATATTTTATACTCCATTGAAAGTTATTACAAGATAATGGCTATGATTCACTGGGCTATACAATACCTCCATGTTGCTTACGTATTTTATACATAGTAGTTTATATCTCTTAGTCCCATATCCCTATCTTACCCTTTCTTTCAAGAACTGTTCCTCGAATTTTTTCTTCTTTGTCAGAATGTTTGAGTCTTTTTAAAATTTTTATTCAACACTTTTACAAACGTCTTTTATTAGAACGTCATTATGTCTGACTGCTCTAATATCATAGTTCCTCCCCACCCCCCATCGGGTCCCCCTGCCTCTTTCATATTGAAGAATTTCCTCAAATGTTCAATAATCCTTGACTGACCATTCTAAATTCCAAGACACTCAGCAGCAGGTTAGGAGGTTTGTGTTCCTGAATTACTGGCTTCTGCACTTGGTTTTAGAACGCCAGCCAATTTGCTAGGAGAGTACAAATACATAGAATATGAAGTGCTTTTCTCTGAGGTCATGTGCTTTCTCCACAGAAGAAAACTCCAGTCTCCTGCCTGTAATATTTGGGGGCTGGAGGGAGTAGGCATATAATTGTGTTATATCTTAGATGAAGGGGGGCTGTGAGTCAGCTATCCATATATGAATTTTCAACAAGTCCTTCTGTTTTGACCCACGTTTCTCACTCTGCACTCTGTTTCTCCTAGATCTAAGCCTCCTAGATTCTAAGAGACAAATGGACTCCCCTGCTCCTATTCTCCTTTATGAATATCAAAGCTGTGTCTTTCTTTGCCCTACTACATGAATCACCTTGTTTCCATCTGCTTTTCATCTTCCAGAGTTGTTGAAACCTCTTAATGCCTGAAGCACACTCTCTTGTTCTTCAACTTTTATCTATTTTTATCTACAATTATCTAGTTCTATGAATTAATATGTGTTTACTCATTTTATTGAATTTCAGAGGGGTCTCTAGAGGAGAAGAGATAATAAACATGTTCTATCTATCACCTTCAAACAGAAGCCTCTGGTTTTCCTTTCCAGACTTACATTTTAGAATGAATTATCACTAATTTTCTAGATCACCATTGATCAAAAATCACCTAACCCAGATTCCCCGGCATACCCTTAAAAACTATGGTGTGGAACGACAGCATTAGGTGCTAAGAATATTCATTTTTTAACAAGCACTCCCACATTTATTCTAATAAGGTGGTTCTTGAATACACTGAGGAAAATTGCCCTAGAAAAACTAAAGTTTGACAAAAGATTGTTTAGAAAGACCTGTATCACTGCTTATAATTTGTGTTCTGATTTTATCAAGAAATCAAGAGATCTATTAATATTTATTACTGTTACCATTGTGATAATATTATCAATATTATCAATCAATTCTTCTTAAAATACCAGAACATAGTTTCAAGTATTTCTCTGCCATGTAATCTGAAACATGTAAGTTCATTACACTTTATGTAATTATTTTTATCATACATGTTATCATTACTTTTAAAGTGACTGGGTTTTATTTTCCCTACATTTTATGCTTTTAACTTGAACTCAGCTTATTGTGATATTAATAACCTGATTACTAATTCTTAACTGGATTTTTATATTTCTTATTTTTCTACTTGTAAACTTTGAGGTTTTTGTGGGGTTTTTTGGTGGAGGTAGTAGTCACTTTTATTTTCACCCAATTTTATATGCTTTTTCTTTTTAAACTATGTTTATCTCGAGATTTACATAATATGTTTTTATGGTACATAACATATATCCTATATATATTTTGATTATGTTTTTGGTCTTATATTTGTCATTTTATTTCTATTGTAAATAGTTTATTTTTCCTATCTTTGGCAATAGGTTTTTGTTCTTTAATTTCCCCTTTAATAATTCAGAAAATATAGCTTTTTGTTGTTAATTTGTGTTTTTTTAAATGATTACTTTTTAACTTTCAAAAATTATATTTAATTCTTTATTTCTCAATTTAACTAGGAAATTGACAGTGCCTATTAATTTCTCAATATGAAAGATATAAATATTACCTAATTTTTCCATGAACAATTACATTTTGCTTTCCTTGGTTATATATTTGTATGATGCATATGAATCTAGATTCTTGGGTTTCTGTTGTGGTATATATCTAAATTGATTTTTGGTGTCAATATAGTTCCTGGGAATCTTTAAACTCAACTAGCCTGATGTATAGCATTATTATCAGGGGAATTATAAAAATGACATATACATCGATTTAAAATTTATTTTAACTTAGTAAAGAGTAATATCCATTCAAACATGCATCAAACTTTTGAGGTACAGCCAAGATCTTTTCTTTGAGTATGGATCTCCTGATTGGAGTACCTATTTTTAAAGCAAAATTCATCACCATGAAGTATTATCTACTATTTTTAGTTTGGATTTCTTTAGAATTGAGTGTCTTGATGAGCTCTGAAAGTGTATATACAGAATTGAAAATGTTTACCTTTTTTCTTAACCACAAGAAAGTTGGGAATCTTTTATTGCAATTTATTTTATCAAGTCTTCTTAAAGCGCTCAACAGTTTTCAGAGAGCAAATATTTGGCAGTTATTTTATTGGTTGATACAACACTTACACTATATGATTACAGGGAAAGGTACAAATATGGGGAACAAACATACAACTCAAATTGGTAGAAGTAGAAATGCATGGCTATTAACCTGCTAGCTGCTAGCATCAGGAATTTCACAGAAGGAATGAAGAGCTGATTAGAGGCCAAGAATAGATTGACTTTTGTATCACTAGCATGCATCTAAAATCCAAGGGTAGAAATGAATCACAAAATTAGAAAAAGCGTAATTCAAGGCTAAAGTATAAAAAGGGAAAACTGAAGAAACAGAAAAGGACAAATGAAGATAACTGAGTTGAAGACCTCATTCAGTTTTACTTCAACCATTGAATGTATGGATGCATTTTGTTATTACTGCTTGTTGTTTTCCTCAACAATGAGTTCCTATGTATGAGAGTAGCAAGACAACACATCACAGAAATTTTATGAAAAGATGTTTTTGTGAAGATAACAATTTAGTACCAAAGGCCAAGACTTAATGAAATGATACTAGTCACATGTCCAAAAAACTGCTAAAATTTTTGCTGAAGCATCCCCTCCCACAGTCCCTGCAGTTTTGGTGTGGATGGGAGAATAAAAACGCTCACCAAGAGGTATTACTTAACAATTTTGAGAATATTTTGAATGAAATTGCAATAATAGGTAGAACTGTCAGGTTAAATGAAATACATTCTATTACTTTATAATGAACTCTTGGAAAACAAAACACCTTTGTATTTGATAAAGATTTGGTAAATACATCACCAAAGTCTTCAAAAGAGGATTTGATAGTTTCCCTGACAAATGAAAATGGGACTTTCTTTAGACTTCTAAAGTTCTCATATACCATATATTCTTTTTTTTTTTTTGGCCACGCTATGCAGCACGCAGGATCTTAGCTCCCCGCCAGGGATTGAACCCGTGCCCTCTGCGTTGGGAGCTCGGAATCTTAACCACTGGACCACCAGGGAAGTCCTATCGTATACCGTGTATTCTTAAGGGGAAAAAAAAAAGGCATTGATAATCCATTTCTTGGAAGCTAAATAAAGTAAGTGATGACTTATCTTAACCAGTGGAATATTTCTTGATGTTTACCCCTATTAGTAGTAGAAAGTCAGTGTTACTACTATCTGTGCTGGTCATAGGGCTATGGAGATGTAGATGTATCAGATGGTCACTATCCTGAGCTCACTAAGAGTCTAACAAAAACAAAACCCAAAATAAGATGGGATAAATACCGAGGATGCAGTCTAGAAAATGTAGTGTCAAAGAACTTATCATCTCTACATCCTAACTCAATGAAAATGTAGAAATATAATTATGCCTATAAAACATCAAGCCACATTCTGTTAACGATTTGACAACTTAATGAATTTCTTAGTGATCGTGGGGTTTTTTGTTTGTTTGTTTAGTGTTTTGCACTTTACCTGTGTGACTCCTGAAATCATTTATGCCACCTCTGTGTTAGGCATAGATCAGTTTATGAAAATAACTATGGAAAACATATGTACAGTTCATTCATGCTTGGTAGTTTCATAACAACCTTGTAAATGAAACATCCACATGGTATCATGAGATCCTTTACAATAATAAACCAAATACAGTTAGACTTGACATTTTTCCTGGATTAATTTGTACATTCCATGATCTATATCTCACACTTACCTGTTCCATGTCAGGACACTTTGTTCTACAAGATTTCTTTTCTTGCAGTATTGATCCTTATTGATCTTAACCTAGTACAATAGTGAATAATTAAATATTTTCTCAAAGAAACAAGTTGTTCCCTCTTTTCAGTATGACCTTCACCCGAGGTTCAAACAGCTCCAGCATTGTTGAGGCATCTTTTTGGTGCAAACTTAACCTCTGTTGTCCTACTTTGAAAATGCACTTGATTTCTAACAAGAGCTTTTAGAAATGTAACAGTGCTGATTTGTTAGATAATGAAATCCAAATTGTTCTAGAAAAAGGTGCAATTATACAGCATGTGATACACAAATAAATTGACTTAATGTTACATTATAATGAAAACTGTGCAAAATCCTCTACACAAGCACAATAAAATAATAAAAAGTAATAGAACAGGTAATAGATGTAAAATAAATGCTAAAAAAGTAGTTCAAATCATTTTCATACCAGTCAAAAGATACTGAGAAGGGCGCATCCAATCACAATAAAACACCAGAACGAAACACTTCTAAATAGTAATATAAATTTTTGTGGACACTTCATGTCCCATGATGTGGAATTGACATACAGTTTGATTTTCTTTTTCCTAATGTAAGCCACAGTTTTACAGTCCTAGTGAAAACATTTTATTGCTGGGGATGTATTAGACATGGTTCATTTCTCTTCTCAGTATGGCTTTAATTTTCCACATCCATGGCTTGACACAGACCCAAACACCAGGAAGATGGTTGTCTGCTATAAACTGTTTGGTTTTCTTTGATTGTTTTACAATTTAATCTATAGTTCATTCCATTAACCCTTTCTATTTTAATGCTGCCAAGTCTCCCAGCTCCTTAATATAAAGATAAACTTCCCCCAAACATTTATGTTTATTCTGGTTTCTCTTGCCCAGAGAATCACCGTGCTTTGGCAGTGGGGCAGGCCGGAAAAGGAAATGTTTCTTTCCTAGTTAACTTTTTCGAGGCCCTGGGTAATTGCAACATAATTGACATTTTTACACTGAGGGGGGGGGGCTTCCCTTTTTCTTCATAATACATTCGTCATTATTCTTTCATTGGGTTCCATCGTATTCATAGTGATCTGCTGAGCCAAGGAAGTGCCACTGTCATTCTAACTTTCTCCTCAAATCCCTGATCTTTCGGACGGAGGGTGTGGGGTGGACAGCGGGGAGGGGGGAGGCCTTCCCTGGCTGCAGTGTTGTCACATCCGATATCCTGTTCCTTCCGGCAGAGAAAGTGTATCTGGAAGGGTCACCGGATCAGCCTGTGCCTGGGGCGTCTCGCCTCAAGTACAAAAGACTCGACTCAACTCACGTTAGTCTTCTAGGTGGCCTATCGGCGGTGACGGACTGCCAGCTCGGGCTGTGGACGAGCAGTGATGACTGCCTTGAAATGCTAAGTGCTTAATTAAGGACCTTTCATATCAGTTATTGAGGCCTCCGTCTCCCGTAGCCCTGGGCATTGTACTTTACCAAGGGCTCCCTGGAGCCAGAGCCAACATCATTGCAGTGACAAGTGGAGAAAGAGAGAGAGAGAAACAAGTGGTTTCAGTCCTCTCACAGCCTTCCCCAAATCGAAATACAATCCGACAGCTGACTAGTCAGAGTCGGGCGGCTCCTAAAAACATACTTTTTCACGTTCATGGAAATACAGCAAGCTTGTGTCTCCCTCGCAGGGATGGACCACGGACCGCACCTCTGAGAAAAATCTCATTGTCGGCAGCCACTTAGCGAGCGCCTGGTCTTAAAAGATGGAAAGACATTTTTTGTCTGATGACTTTTCCCCCTTATTTTCAATAGTTCTGATACTATTTTTTTTTAATAAATTTATTTATTTTATTTATTTTTACTTGTGGCTGCGTTGGGTCTTCGTTGCTGTGCGCGGGCTTTCTCTAGTTGCGGCGAGCGGGGCCTACTCTTCGTTGTGGTGCGTGGGCTTCTTGCTGCAGTGGCTTCTCTTCTTGCAGAGCACGGGTTCTAGGCCCGCGGGCTTCAGTAGTTGTGGCATGTGGGCTCAGCAGTTGTGGCTCGTGGGCTCTAGAGCTCAGGCTCAGTAGTTGTGGCGCACGGGCTTAGTTGCTCCGTGTCACGTGGGATCTTCCTGGGCCAGGGATCGAACCCGTGTCCCCTGCATTGGCAGGCGGATTCTTAACCATCCCCTCCATACTATTTTAAAAGTCCATCTTAAAAAGTGTGTGATGGTGAACTTCTGCTTATAGTTTGTAACTATTTTGCTCTTTTAGGGTGGAAACGCTTCCTTATGAAAGGACTTCTATATACCTCCATTGCCAAATATGTTTAAAGTTACTAAATAGTGAGCCGGAAGTAAACAAAGCTACGGCTGCTGGTGGTATCTGTTATCGTTGTTAATAGCAAAAGGATTGATCACTGACAGGTGAAATGCAACACATTTTAAAGCAAAGTCCAGGAGGAATGTAGTTTGCCTACACCTAACTGATGAAGTAAAAACACAAAGTCTTCATTCATTAAAAAAAAAAAAAAAAAAAAGACTACTGTTGACCAACACGTGATAATATACAAACTATATACTTTAAATTAAAATAGAAGAATCATTAGCAAATGATTTTGACTGTGACTTGAAATGAGCAGATCCTGGCAAAGAGAGAATCTATAAAACAATGTGTTTGACATTACACTGCAGTATTGATGCATCACAGGTGAAATTCCTGAACCTCAAGAATGTTTGGGGACCTAAAATATTTGAGGACCACTTCCTCTATTCTCTGTGTAGAGCCACATGAAAAGACATTTCTTGGTGTCAGAATGTTTCCAAATCAAATGCTAGCCACTGCTATCTCTTCTTAATACACTTGGGGTTCGTTTACTCGTTTAATTCCTTACCCTTCCATGAAGAAATATTCATATAATTATATGTATACATATTACTGTTATATTTATACACATATAAATGGATGCATATTAATATTTAGAAAGTAATGATCGATTTGCATTGCATGTTTTCAGGCAGAGTAAAGTAGGCTTGTAAACAACAGCTCGTGAAATTCAACCTCTGGAGACAGTTGGAATTTCAATGTTGACACTCTCTCTATTGGTTCTAAATGATCAGGTTAATAGAAGAATTGGAATGGAGGGTCATAACATTATCTCTTTTTTTCCAGAGTGAATAGGAGAGGGTACTTTGGTGATTTACCATTTAACTCTTAAGATGTCAGCCTCCAGGACTGTGAACACTTATCAGATTTCAATATTTCCACCTCACAATACAGAAAAGAAGCGGTCCACTTTGGAAACTACTTTTACCTAAAATTATGCCTCAGCACTTAAATCTCAATCTCTGTTCCTCTACTCATTTCCACATTGAAGGGATTTGTCATAATGTTTTAGATTACAGAAATGACCTATGCAAGTGAGAAAAATACCGTCATCCCATCCAAATATTCACCCCCATGCATATCTTTCCATAGTAGAATCCCAGAGCATTAAATGGCTGAAGCAATTGCCTTAAATCTTAGCCCATGGAAATATCTATGGTTTAACATCTACAGAAAAAGGCAAACAGGAAATTCATTCCAAGAAAGAAATATCATGCAAAATATGATATTAAAATATCAAGCAAAATATTAAAATTATTTAATTTAATATTAAAATATTAAAATAAATATTTAAATAATTTAAAATATTAAAATAAAATACTTGCTTGTAGCAATTCACTTTTATAGTAAAATTGTATACTGTTGTAGAATCTGTTCTTTTTTTTTAGGAGAATTAGTCTGACTTTCATATTCACTAAATGCTACCTCATTCCGCCCCTCCCAAAATAACATTTAGAATATGAAGTTGGAGCAGATGACTTCACAAATTCAACATTTTCTCCCATCTTGGGGTCTGGGGAGGCAGATGTCTCTGCTGGAATTTATTGAAGAAATCTTTGTGAATGGAATTCATTTTTATTTGCACAGGTAATATTCTTCTCACACAATTAGGCGCAGCTTCACAACCCAGGGGAGAGGAACAGTTGGGATCTTCATCAAAGTCATCATTTGAGCAGCTTATTTCTGAAGGAGCTCCTTGTGCAGAGCCTAAAGATTTGAAAGTAGAACGAGTTGCAGTTGATAGAATTTGTTTCTTTAAATCCTCAGCCTACAGATGCTATTGCTTTGCTGGTAATCATGGGAATTCCTGAATCTGTAACTGAGGACTTAACCCTATCTACCTTCTAATTTAATACCGCCAAGCAGCATAGATTCCATTGAAGGGCTGAGAGCATCAAAGAAAATAAAACATGCGTGAAAATCTCTAGGAAACACACAGTGAACTAGTAAATATTACTTTCTCTTCCTCTTTAACTTCTCGTAGAAAAAATATATATGTTAAATAGTCTAAGTTCTCCTAAATTTGATTCCATATGTTAGAGAATTGAGTAGTTATCTCAAGAAATTCAAGCAATATGGGTAGTATGTCTCAACTGTATGGACCTTAAAGTGGATATTTTAGAATTTGAAAAATCCAGCTCTATTGTCTCTCTTGCTGCTAGAATTCAATAGATTTCAACTTTCTACACCTCTTTGATTAGGTTTAAGGGCATAGTTATATGTGGCTGAATAGTAAATCATAGCTGGTTTTGTCATGACTTAGCTTTAGAACAAAGGACAAAAATCTTGTCCTTTAAACAATAAGCGTTCGAATAAAATGACAATCTGGCTTCATTTGAACCTGGTTGTGCAGATATTACCTTAGCCACTCATTTGAAATACTTTATCACATACCTTCCTAAGTGCCAGACAGAGTCCAGTTTTTCTTGGGGGGGGAGGGGGTTGGGGAAGGAGGGTGGTATTAATACCACAGGAGGTAAATATAGACAAGATTTGATTAGAGAAATTAGGTATTTGGGTGGGGACATAGTAGTGAGGAAACAATAGGACTTTCTAAGAAAAGCGTAGATTTTATCATTTTAAATTGGTTTTAAGAATCCAGTCCTCGTTTTTCTTTAGCATTAGCATATGACATGTGTATGCTTGCAGCCAGTCTTAGAAACATTCAGCACCTCCATTAATCTGTAAAATAAAGCTTACACCACAAGCTGACATTAGAATTTAATTATATCTGAAGACTAATTGCAGCAAATAATATATAAGGAATTTTAGTTCTTATCTCAAAGTCAAATGGATACAAAAAAGTCAGAAATATTTTTATGAGTTTAAAACACTGAATTATTAAATCAAGAATAAATACAAAATTAATGAAATAATTTGCCAAATCCAGATCATACTGATTTTTTTCTAAATTCACTTGTACCTCAATTTGCAGAATGACACAGCTTGCTTTTTCATGTGACCATACAAATACTAAAAATAGCTATATGTTTATTTTATTGCATACTATTTTATTTGCATATAAAATATTTACCCTTAAGTTAAATTATTTGCATAGGATTTAACCTGAGCCCCCTAAAATAATCTATATGTATCTGGTTGGAAGAAGACATATAATACTTTGAATCATTATTCATTTGCATTTAATGAGCTTTTATAATCCCTTAAAAGAGAAACCCAAAAATGTCAGATAATTTTCATTCTACTTATAAAACTTAATTTGGCAGATAATTTTCTGAGATGTTGCCATACGCAGAAAAAGTAGGAGCATTTTTAGTTTTTTCTGTTATTTTGTAAAGGAATGTTGAATCCATTAAATTAAACAAAGTGGAAAACGAATAGAGTAGTAGTTTTGAATCAGGTCAAATTCTGGAAAATTCCAGAATTCTGGGGAATGATTTAATTCAGGAGGAAAGAGAGAAAGAGAGAGAAAAAGTGAAAAAGAGAGATCACTGAAAAGATTATTGATAATTCAAAGGCCCAGCATCCACACTAACTCAGCAGTGTGATACTGACAGCTATTAACGACAAAACTGTGGTCGCCGAGTAAGGGTAAATAAGCTATCACCATGGAGCTTCGTGGTGGGCTGGCGTCCACTGGAATGTATTTTCCTGCAGCGGGCACTACCTGATGACAGCTACAATCAAGAGTGGCTGCAGGCAGCTGCTTTGCTCCAGGCCACATTCAATTATGTCGGACTGCATTAGTCCCTGGCGAAGCTGTCACCTTCTAGCCTGTGAAGTGATAGCGTGAAGAGGCTCCTGAAGTCTCTGCAGTCCCTTGTTTCAGGTTTCAGGGGGAGGAAGGGAAACAATGTGGAAAAAAAAAAGACCATTAGTACTCTGACTGCTTACAGCATTCATTTTGCTTTCAGAGTAGAAAAAAAAAAAAAATAGCTTAAGTGAGCTGGATTCACGAAGTTGTCTGGTGTTGGATAAAAAAAAATTTTTTCCCTCCAACAAGTAGCTCTTTTTCAGGAGGCAATGCCAGGAGAGTGTCCTATTTTCAGGATTTGAGAGTCTCTGTGGTTCAACCTCCTCAGGAGATAGCGTTGCATTGGAATGTATTTTCTAATGTATGATATCCCCAAGGATTCTCTAGCAGTCAAGATAGTTTGCAGGGTCTGATCTGCAAGTGTGGGATATTTGACTTCTCTTCTAAGCTTGCCAGAACTTTAGGTTGGATGGACTTTGAGATTTCTTTCCTAAGGGAACACTCGACTTTCAGAGCGAAAGAGAAATAAACTCAGGTGATTCTGGGAAGTTATCTGGGGACAGAATGTATTTTTGATGATCAGCCTGCCCAGAACAGTTTATAACCTTTACCACTCTACAACCAATGACTGAAGGATGTTGAGATTAGAGATTTTTAAGGGTCAGTATTTTCACTCCTACACAGAGTATATAAATTCTCAAAAAGAGTGGGGTGGGGTGTTATAGCAACTCATGATATTTCGTTAGAATGTCTAATCAAGTACCACTACCTAGTGAAACTAGCAGAAAGAGAAGTTATTTACTGCAGGCACTAAATAAAGGTCAGGCACCATGGTATTAAGATGTGATGTCCCTTCTCAAGATATCATCTAGTTGGAGGAAAAACATAACATGTAAAACACTGGAAAATCAATTCCGGAACATACAGGAACCCTCCCTATGACTTGCTGTGCAATACTGGACAAGTCACTTAACCTCTCTCTTTGAGTTTTCATGTTGGAAAAAAACAGGTACAAAGATGTCTCCAGATAGAGATTGTGAGAGAATAGATATTACATATCACATAATTTATAGTACTTCCAAATAAATTTAACCAAAGAACAGAGTCCGAATTTTCCAGAATATTTTGCTCATTTAAAATTCTTTTGTCCATCTGAAAGGTTTTTTAAATTTTTCATTTCTTATTGGCAACTTTGGGCATTTTGTGGCATCATCAGTATTGCAAACAATTATTTAGTTATTATTTACTGAATGCCCAGCATCACCATGGTCAAAACTGGACCCACCTCTTGACATTGATATTTACAAATTGGTATTCTTTAAACTCATATCTGTTGTGCTGCTCTGATTAAATTGGGCAGAAGAGTTGCCTTAGTTTTGTGAAGCGGCAGCAATCTGGTTTCTTAGGAATTCAAATAAATAAATAAATAAATAACTGAAGTACCAAAAACTCCTGGGCTAGAATTCCATTATCTCCCTGGCATGCTGTGAGGTCTTGTGCAAACCCCTCACCTCTCTAGTAATTGGATGTCTGGCTTAATGAGTCCCCTTCCTGCTTCTAGCCCTCCAATTTAGGAAGGAATTGGTAATATACCATCCTTTAGAAGGGAAAAGACTTTCTCCTACCCCCACTCTCAAGGTTTTTAAAAAAAACTTCATTGACTATCTGAGTTATTTGGTGACTCTGAAAACTGAACTCCCGACTAAGAGAAAGAAGCTTTTTTGTAGTCGTATTTGTAGTAGTAATATATAGATTTTTTTTTTTTATAAATTTAATTATCTTTATTTGATTATTTTTGTCTGTGCTGGGTCTTCGTTGCTGCGCACGGGCTTTCTCTAGTTGCTGCGAGTGGGTGCTCTTCTTCGTTGCGATGCGCGGGCTTCTCATTGCGGTGGCTTCTCTTGTTGCGGAGCACGGGCTCTAGGCGCACGGGCTTCAGTAGTTGTGGCACATGGACTCAGTAGTTGTGGTTCCCAGGCTCCAGAGTGCAGGCTCAGTAGTTGTGGCTCATGGGCTTAGTTGCTCCGCAGCATGTGGGATCTTCCTGGTCCAGGGCTCGAACCCGTGTCCCCTGCATTGGCAGGTGGATTCTTAACCACCGCGCCACGAGGGAAGCCCTAGATATATTATTATATCTATTATTATACATTATTATATAGGTATGTTATAACTATGCCTATTATCTATATTATTATATAGATAAATTATTACTATACATAGAAATATATAGATCCTTAGAAGAGTTTCTCAAGTTGCATGTTTTCTTTTTTTAAAAAATTTATTTATTTTATTTTTTTATTTTTTGGCTGCGTTGGGTCTTCGTTGCTGCGCACAGGCTTTCTCTAGGTGCGGCAAGCGGGGGCTACTCTTTGTTGCAGTGCACGGGCTTCTCATTGTGATGGCTTCTCTTGTTGCGGAGCACAGGCTCTAGGCGCACGGGCTTCAGTAGTTGTGACACATGGACTCAGTAGTTGTGGTTCCCAGGCTCCAGAGTGCAGGCTCAGTAGTTGTGGCGCACGGGCTTCGTTGCTCCGCAGCATGTGGGATCTTCCCAGACCAGGGCTCGAACCAATGTCCCCTGCCCTGGCAGGCAGATTCTTAACCACTGCACCACCAGGAAGCCCCATCAAGTTGCGTATTTTCTGTTTGTGCCTCTCTATGCCTTTCTTATCTTAATGTATGGCTCTGGAGTTTTGTTAGTGGGGTAGTTATATGAAATGCTACACTGATTATTCAAATTGAAAAGAAGACATACAGCCCAGCCCACCTGTGAAAAGAGCAATGGCTGATACCTAAGGCATTAAGAATACACATTCATGCTAATCCGTCTTTCACAGAATCCCAGGCCATGGCCCACACTTCTGGACATAGATGTGCCTCACAGTTAGGACACACTTCCTGCATCTTGTTCCCAAAGTGGCCTTTTGTAGCCTAACTTATCCTGTTTCTGATGAATCAGGCCTAGAATACTGCTTCACAGTGTATCCTTCGAAGGATATTAATACACAGAAAAGTTGAGCATAGAACAGATTGCATAGCTGCACGTAGGAGTAAACACACCCTGGGCTCAAAACCATTATCACTTCTCCTGTAATCACAGTCAGACTGGAAATCCCAGAGGGAATCTCATACTGGAAACAGAATGCTTTTATTTGGGGGGGGGGGGGTTGGCGCGTATCGTGGCATAATTTCCCAGCTGCTGGTAAAAGGCTTTGTGTGCCCCTGTATCTCAGAAAAATAAAACTGATGCCATCGTTAATAGAACGAGACTTCCTGTGACTCCAAAGTAACAAGTACCCAGCAATGTGCTATTCCCCTAAAGGAAAAATATCTCATGGTTGTAATAAAACCATATTGAGTCTCTGAAGTCTTTTCTCTTGAAGAATGAAACAACAAATGTAAACAACTGGAAGAAAACATTTTCACCTTTTGAAACAAATTCCTGTTATTTAAATACAAAGAATTATTTCGTGTATCCTGATGGTGATGATAAATGATGTAGCTTCAGAGACCCTTCACCCCCTCTTCAGGAACATTTATCTATATAAATTGAGGTGTCCTTAGCTGAGGTTAAAGGCAGTGCTGCTGTGATTGGAAGAGAGAGAAGAGCCATGTGGGAGATCTAAATGTACTCAGTGGTGCATTAAGGCAGAGAGAGGGAAACAGATAGAGTGGGTGGAGACAAGCAGGAGGACAAGACTACCCAGACTGGAAAAGCCATGATCAGAAAAGTTAAAACTGGGGAAATTACAAGAGATAAAGAGGAGAGGAGAGGCAAAATAAGACTTCATGTGATTAACAGAAACCACTGGCTCCCCTATGACACTCACTGAAAGCATTTTGCTCTCCGGCTTGCTTTGTCCATCTTTTCTTTTGTACACCTAAGAGAATTGTCTATTCTTGACTAGAAATGTATCAAAAGACATTTTGGAAATGAGAATGAAGTGAAGAAGAATAAAATTTATAAAACTGATTGCACCATGATGGTAATTTTTAAAATAGCATGGATATATACATATATGTATATATGTATATATACTTGTATATACATACTTACTAGCTATGTGTGCATATATATACATGTATATTCAAATGTACTTACTCGATAGCACACTAAGAATTATTTTTCATGTTCATAAAGATCTCTGGACAAAGAAAGATTCTGGTTAATGTTTTGGAGAGTTTTCAGAACAATTGCAACATTTAAAAGCATTAAATGAATATTAAATATTAAATAAATATTAACTAAAAACATATTAAAATACTTATATGAGGCAGATTCGTGAACATAAACAGTGGACAGAACTTTCATGATTAGCAACAATGTGATTTTAAATTTAAAATGCTGCTTTGAAAAGGGATATTTCCATATGCAATGGAGTCTCACATGCATAAATATGTGATATTCATTGAGTGGCCAGAAGTTAACGACAGTGATTTTTAGGATCATGAAAAATCTTGTTCCCTAGGTTTCTTCAGATGTATGTGGAGGGAGGTATAGATTGAGTATTGATATGTACCTTTAGTAAAGTATTAAGCTCAGCAGAGCATGTGGAGATCAAACCGCCCTTGTTTGTCCAGATGAGCAGCAGTCAAATATTTTCATCATTGGATTTTGTGAAAAGAGGCCCTTGATTAATCATGTGAAGGTTCCTACAGCCTTAGCAAGTGGCTGAAGAAATAAGCCAGGCTGATCAGAGCAATGTGCACTTCCCAGGGAATTTCAAAGACGTGCTTAATAGAAGCTCTTGAGTTAAAAAGAAAATGGGTAAAAGTAAATATATATATTTGAATTTTTAAAAGTAAGCCAAGTATCAACGTTTCTTATGATGTTTGCTTTGCCTTTTTCCTTTTAAGACGATTCACTAGGATATACATTGAAGGTGATTCATGTAATTTTCAACTTGGCTACAACAATGCTACAACATGCTGTCACGTCAAGTGATTCTACCTAGTGTGTATGGCAGGAAAATAAACTCCTTTTTTTAAATATTTTTCAGTGGCCAACCCACAATTTTGTTTTCTCAATGTAATTTGTTCTCTATAGATAGATTCCAAATAAGAACTACAATCTGCTTTAGAAAAGTAACCCTGGGACTTCCCTGGTGGTCCAGTGGTTAAGAATATGCCTTCCAACGCAGGGTACGCAAGTTCAATCCCTGGTCCGAGAACGAAGATCCCACATGCCACGGGGCAACTAAACCCTTGCACCGCAACTGCTGAGCCCGCGTGCTCTGGAGCCCGCGCTCCACAACTAGAGAGAAGCCAGCACAATGCAACTAGAGGAGCCAGCGTGCTGCAACAAGGAGCCCACGTGCTGCAACTAAGACCCGATGCAGGCAAATTAATTAATTAATTAATTTAAAAAAAGAAAAGAAAAGTAACCCACATACAGGTCCCCAATCCCTTATCCCGAACATGGGGCCAGATGTATTCTGTAATTCAGAATTTTGCAAAATTCAAAAGGTAACGTACTATATATTATGTAGAACCCTCAATGGGGCCTAGGGCTGAATCACTATTGAACACATTAACATTTTGTAGTGAAATATATGAATATTCATAATAACTAGGTTGACTAAAGGCTATAAATAGCCTTCTCAGTTCAGGTCAATTTTTGATGCCAAATTAATTTTTTTAAAACTTAGGTTTCCCAGAAGTTTCTGGATTTCAGGACTGAAGTGAAGGAAGTATGAACACGTATTTAGAAATCCCTTACTATTTTTCTTTTAAAAGTTATTTCTAATTAAAGTAAACAAAATAATCGTAAAATTCTAGAACTTGTCTTCAGTAAAATTCTATTTAATGTTTTTAAAAATATTATTTATGGGATTTATTGTTTCAAGATTCACTATACCTTACTCTAATTATGTATTACATTCCAAATAAATATTCTATATTTCTATAAAATTATTTTAAGATTCTACATACAATCTGAAATGTCATATAAATTGTTAAATATTTTTTGATAGAATAAAATGTGCAGCCCGAAGGATATGTGCATGAACACTAGAAATGTACATTAAATATTGTTTGAGAAACACTATTTTTATTAATTTATTTGGTTTCAGCCAAAGTTTTTTCTTAAGATAACAATTTTCTCTTCCTAAACTAGAACTTCCCCAAAATCTGAGTCTTGCCTCTTAGGCTAACTTTAGATTTGTTGCTGTAAGGATTCTATTTTACTTAGAGAAGAAATAGTGAAAATGGGCTTTTATTGGTTAAATTTGTCATATGATTAGAATCCCCATCCAAGATACCTTACACACCCTGATAATTAGTCAAATCCCCAAAATTTCATGCCAGATTTTTTAGCATACCCGTATGAATTGAAGAGTGAAGGAAAAGAGAAAACAAAAGAAGAAGAAGAAAAGAGAAGAAGAAGGAGGAAGGAAAGATGGGATAAAGGAAAGAAGAAAAAAGAAAGAAAGGAAAAATAAAAAAGCAGAAAAGAACAGACCAATTTCCCTCTGAGACTTTGGTGCTTTGGCCCCTTAACCCTAACTCCTCAGGCGTCAAGAGGAGGACATAATGGTTTGTGAAACAAAGGAAAATCAGAAATGGGCTCAAAAGAATTAAGGCTGGAAATGATTCCCAGACAGGTGAAATGAAATGGAACCTGGAGCAGACATTTACAAAGCCAAACCACACTAATAAAAGCAGGCCAGACACCAAGAACTTAGAGCGAGGTGCCCCACAAGGGGAAACGTAGACTCAGAGACAGGTCAAATGAGGTGTTCTTAGACCCAGCTTGAGAATCCAAAGCCAGGGTCTCTGCATACTGAATACTAATACAAAAACAAGATCCTGGGATGGCCTTTTCTTACAGAGAGAGAACAGTCACCCAGGCTCACAGGGGCCAAGCCTGGGCAGCAGGTCTTTATCCAGTTAAAAAGTCACATGCAGAGCCAGAGAGTTGGCAAGAACTCACATCAAGCTAACAGTCACAGCTTTCACTTGTGCTTTGCTGTGATTTATATACAGACTTTGTTTATACATAAACAGTACATCAGGATAACAGTAAGTGGACAACCTGACTTAAGCAAGATAACAGCAGCCCCACATAAGTATCAATACATAGCATATAAATATAGCCAAATAGAGCACCGTCTTGTAGGTTTCAGAAAAATACTGCCTGTAGGTTTCTATCCCACTGCCCCCCATGTTCACATCCTGTCCTGGGCCCCAGAATGACTGTAGATAGGAAAAGAATGGGAGAGGAAGAGAAAAAAGACGAAAGGAGAGAATTGCCTGGTGGTCCAGTGGTTAGGACTCCGCGCTCTCACTGTGCCGAGGGCTTGGGTTCAACCCCTGGTCGGGGAACTAAGATCCCATATGCCAGTGTGGTACGGCCAAACAAATTAAAAAAAAAATTTTTTTAATGAAAAAATAAAAAGAGGAAAGGAAAGAAGCTCCTTCAGAGACATCAGTTATGCATGCAAACTCGGTCCTAAGTAATGCTCATACAAACCCTGCCAATTGCCAGGTTTGCTCTGATTCCTTAATTCCCAATGTCTTTTAAAAGCAAAATAATAATAGTAATAACTATAGGATGGTTGATCCTTGGTCACAGAGTTAATCTCAGTGGGTGAGTATGATGGACTGTGCACTAAGGACATTTTTTCATCAGATATTTTCCTTTTCTGCCTTTGGCAAAAATTCCACCAGTTGTGATAAATAATTCCATACCCCTAAGTGGATATTATTATTATTTTCAAGTGCAAGCCACAGCTGGCTCCTAGCCTGTCAGCTCTGCCGGAGTCACAGATGCTGTGTGCATACCTGTTGACAATTCTGTGGGTGGAAACAGTTCAGCATCCCCACTTCCGCACTTTTGCCCTTTCATCCTAATGGTGTCCCTTGAAATCGCCAGGGAAGGGAAGAGGGACAGACTGAGGCGAAGGTGCAAATAGACAGTGTGGATTTTGCCTGCAGGGTTAGAATATACACCTACTTCTCAGATGTTCTGTTCGCAGGCAACTCACTTTTTCTACTAGGAAATTTAATGACAGTACAAACCCACCGCTATTTGAAAGGGCTAGTGTAATGTTTTGCACATAGTGGGCACTAAAAATTGCTGAATAAATAAAAAAGTGAATGAGGGTCAAGGTTTGGCTTGTTCTGCTTTTTTAAAAAATCTATAAACCTCCACTTCTCTGTTTTCCTGTCTTTCTAATCCATTTTGACACTCACGTTTCCCCCTCCCCGGGTATCTACTGCCTTTGCAGTGCCCCCCGGCTGTTCCCAATGCAATACTCAACCTGTCCTGAAGTATTATTTTCAACCTCTTACCTCTTTCCCTCTATCAAAATGTGTTCTTCCAGCCAATCAAATCTCCTGTGACAGTCAGTCCTAGTGACTTAATTGGATAATCAAACATTTTTAAATGTTTTACCTAGCAATTGGGTTACCTCTTGTCTGTATCCATATCTTAACTAAGGAATTGTGAAACAGTGGAAATTCCCAGTATAAACTGGCTGGAAACTGGTCGAACAAGACAGTTATTTGGAAATGCTACTGAAATTGCATCATGTACTGTTTGCCATCCCAAGTTGTATAGGGCTGGCCATCTTTATTAGGCTCAAAAAATTGAACATACATATTGTTTTTGAAATGATATGATATAATCTCCACTAGTTAACAAAAAGTAAAACAATCCTATAAGATCAAAAGGAGGGAAAAGGGGAGTAAAATATACCTAAGGAAAACTATTTGAGTAAATCTATAATATGGAAAAATACTTCTATAATTCATAAGGAATCACAGAAGCCCAAATTAATAGGATTCCTTTGAACATACTTTGTTACTGTTACTCGGTCATTTCACCAGAACACTGAAGAACAGCTCAAAAAAAATGCAATTTTCAGCCTACTTTAAAAAACTAAGCAAGTCTAGTCAAAGACTCAGAAGTGAATTATTGGTTTAATATTGACAACAACATGGTCAAATGTTTTGTGGGGAGCTTTGTAGCTAAGAAAAAACACTGGACTTTGACCTAAGAAAACCAGATTTCCTTCCCACCACCACTAACACTAACTAGTTGTCAACACTTCAAACAGCGTAGAATCTTCAAACAAAAACAAAAACAAAAACCATGTTTAACAAATAAATAGATAAAAGAGTGAATGGCCCTGGGGTAGTCATTTCAATCACTGTGAATCTATAAAATAAAGGAGTTGAAACATGAATTCTCTACAGTTTCTTTCTAATAGTGAAATTCTGTAATTCACCAAACTCATCCCAAGAGAATCAGTAGGTATATTCTGAAATAGAGATGGAGAAAAGCAGTTGGCCACAGGGAATTAGACATCGAAGAATTATCTCTGCCCCCTCCTCCTTCCCTCCCTTCTTTAGGCTGGAGGAAAGGAATAAAGGAGTATGAAGATAAGGACAGCTCTCCATGTTGGTGGCAGAGCCCCAGGTACCAAGCGCCATCACCACTCTATGTGTCCACTGCAAACCTGAGGTCACAGAACAGCAAAGCAGAGGAGAAAAAAATCTGTAAATCAGCACCAGTGAGCCAATACCCTACACAACCATTTCCAAGGCAGTTAGAGCCCACCCATATCAGCTTAATGGTTTGCATAATAAGGGCATCACCTTTACATTCATAAAAAACAGAATGAAAGAGTTGCAAGAAGATTCGAGCAAAGTTTTCTTGCAGTAGAGGTGAACCTAAGAAAGTCCCACCACACACCAAGGCATTAAAGGCAACCTTGTCTGGAAACAGATGTCATGAATTCTAAAGCATCATGCGACTGCACAGTAGGTCTGGGGCATTTCCCCACCTTCTATCTATTCACAAAAAAAATTTTTTTTAAATTTTCTGAATCAAACAAGGAAATAATCAACTCCATAATTTGAGTTGCTTTTTTTTGAATTTTTGAATTTTATTTTATTTACTTTTTTATACAGCAGGTTCTTATTAGTCATCAATTTTATACACATCAGTGTATACATGTCAATCCCAATCGCCCAATTCATCATTTTAAAATAATTCTAAGACTCGCGTTTTGATCGTGGCTCAGCTCACGGCTAGCTGTGTGACCTTGGGCGGTCACATATTTCCTCCTGTCCCCAGGTTCCATTTGTTGGAGGCATTTGTGCTAAACAATTTCTAAGAACATAATCCAGATCGAAGGTTCTAATGACTCTGATATACAGCACATGACGGTTACTCTCTCCAGAGCTATTTTTAAGTGACATGAAATTTACATAGCCAGGGATCTTAGACGTTAATTTTCTAAAACATTCTTCTGACATTTGTAAGAAATACTGGCAATCTCCCAAACTGAGGCAGAAGAAATACCAACTCAAAACATTTTAATGTGTCAGAGTAGAAAGCTGATCTTTAAGCAAGGAGTAGCCAGTTTCCTTCAGAAAATCTGTGTTAGGTAAAGCCAAAAAAAGATTGGATAGAAATCCTAAAGATGGTAGCAGATCATGAAAACCTAGCCAAACTATATATTCCAAGGGATAAGGAGTGAATAGGTTGAATGAATGATAATACCAAACAAAAATGTGCTAATTTTTATTGAGCATATATATTCTGCCGGACATTGTGATAAGGATTTAGGATAGATTATTTAATCCAATACAGCATGGCATTTTACTAGCTTTTTGAGAATTAAACTGAAAAACAATGTATTTTTTTGTCATGCCATAAATTTAGGAAGTGTAGAAGTTTAGGAAGAGAGATTGATTTGGGTTCTTTCTGGGCAGACCTTTCCTTGCTGATGCCAAAGCTCACATGGGCCAACAGAAAAGGATGTGCCCCTCGTTCTCAAAATATGACATCTTCTCATAGCAAACTGTACCTCTGTCATGCTAGCATTGTTAGTTGTTAGGAAAGTTATGTAAATAAATATGACCTAGTAAGAGAAATAATAGTGATAATATACAGCATCAAATCAATAGCTATAATTAAAGATAATAGTGCTTGGCAAATTTGGGTTTTCTTCTCATTTTCTTAAAAAAGGTTTATTCTAAACAAATGACACATTTTCTACTACCTTTCAAAAAGTTTTCTGTGATGAACTAAAGTTAAGACCACGCCTGTGACGTGGGTAAATTCAACTTGACAACTAAAGAATAATTCTCATCTTTCAGTTGCTTATGTAATGATAGGAATCACTAAAGAAAAGTCACTGAAACATCTCTTCTTTATGACTTCAGCCTTCAGCAGTCAGAATACAAATATATGAAATCCTATCTATATTTAACCAAGAAATCTTGCTCTTTTGGCTGAAACTTGACTGCAGCGTATTAATATTAAAATAAGGTGATATTAACAGAAATATTTTAAAGACCTAAAGATTCCTTCCATGTGACATCTTCACTGCTTCCCTGGAACCTCCTCAAAATATTCCTGTCCAGGTATGAGAAAGGAAGAGGGTGAGACTTTGTCACCTCTAAGAGAAGAGAATGATAAAGTTAAAATCTTGTTCTATCTTGCTTCTTGTTTTACTAGTGCCCCCTCTAGTGGAATTTTCTCAGTAATGCAGGCCAAAAAAAAGGAGGTGGGGGGATTTAAGACACCAAGCACATATTTTGTTTGCTTTTTTACATTTCCTTTTTAGAAACGTTCTAAACAAAATGATGTGAAATAAACAAACATAATAGTGCATAAAAGACGTACAATAGTTTCACCAGCAATTGTAATTAAACAAGGGAGTGATAAAAATCTGTGCTATGTTCAGAACAGAAAACGTTTTCAGATGCAATGTGGCAGACAGACATGAAAACATATTTTGCCGGAATTCACTGTCATTCAGTTGTGGCTTGACTTTTTTTCCTACATCAGCCTATTTGGCCATTAGCCTGAAACTTTGCTACCAGTCTCTTTCTTCTCATTTACTTTAAAACTTGAATTTCCCCTCTCAATTGTTTACTATCATTTCTCTTTTATAATACCTTTGGGAGAATCATACCCTTCATCTCTAACTTTTGCAAATTTTTACTGTCTGCAAACTGCATTGAAGCATCAGAACCAAGACCTAGAAGCTAATTCTGTTTACAATTCCTGAGCAGTCTTTTTCTAATCATTTTCTCGCATCATTTTTTTTTCTCCTATTAATTTTGTTTGTACTAGTAGGAAAAAGAAAAAGAAGGAAAACTACCCCTGCCCCATATGACCATTCTCAACACGGCCTCATAGGATTCTTCCTGGAGAAGACTTGAGCTTGGTAGATGCATCTTGTTCTACAGGGATCTCTGTCAACTTCTCTTTTTATGCATTTAATGTGCTTCCCCGGTGATAGCCTAAGGGTGCTTTCACTAAACAATTAATGTAAGGCATCTCCTGGGAACCTAATGGGTATTTAGCAGTAAGTTCACTTCCAGTGAACGTATAATGTGATATTTTGACAATGCATATAGAGGAGATGGAGAAAGGTGAACTTTTCTCCAACAAGGTAATAAACTACCTACCCAAACTTCTCACCCTTCTGCTATTGTTTGGGGAGGAAGGAGAACCAAGCTGTAATTTAGTATATTGTTGTGTGTGCCTGCCTTTGCTGTTTGGGCATAGTACCACACCACTGTTCACTGGTACTAATGTAACGTACAAGTCTCAATCTATTAGTGAAAGTAAAATTTGCTGTGACATTTTGATTCTAAAGCCGTGAGCGATGAAAGGGGTAGCACGGCACAGGATATTTGTATTATGTTAATAAAAAATGATTCTACCATATGATACCAATGCTGAGCAGAGAACACTGATTAGTATTTTCCCAACCAAAGTTACAGTCTAATTTTAAAGTGGTTGAATACCAAGGTTTTAGATTTAATCATGTCATCATCTTAATAAACACTTTCAAATGTTGCCTGAACTGTCTTTTGTTAACGAGAAAAAACTAAAACAATAAGATGGATACTTAGCTTTTCTCCCTCTTTAAGAGTTTCTAAAAATAAAGATCACTTGTATATGAAGAAGGTTTTATCAGAATAGTCCATTTTCCCATCTCAGAATATGTTCTTAATCTGGATTAAAATTATAAGCAGAAATAAACTAATAACATATTTCTAAACGAATAGTAGATTTTGATACAGTACACAGCAAAGTAATTCACGTATTATTTCAACTTTAAAGCATACTTAAAAAAGCATTTCCTTGTCTTTTTTCACCTGCTTGCCTGAAGTGCTCATTTAATGTACACAGGTATGAGCATATATGTGCACGTATATATAGAGACATATATATAGATGGTTCAAATGTTTGTTTTAAATAAACCTGGTAATTTACAAAGTTAATAGAAAGCAGTCCCCATTCCAAACTTATTTAAATCTAAGTAACATACTTTTTCAATTGTGCTTGGTATCCCCATGAAGTTTGCACTCACACTTTTATTTCAAATTAATGTCTTCTTTATAGTGCCAGAAGAATACTGGAGGAAAAACCTGTAACACAACATAAAACACACACAGAACAAATAACCCCCAAGGAAGGAGAAATTATTGTCATATTATCGTCGCTGTTACTGCTCCTGTATTTTCACGTCCATAGTGATCTATGAATATTTCTGTGGCATCTTGAAGAAAACAAAGCCCAACTCTGCAAATATCTTCCCCAAATCAGAATTCAAATGATTTCAGTGACTATCCTCAGAAACTGTTATTTCCCAGTGAGACCAAACGTGGGCAGTAACAATCACAAATCAATTACCATAAAAACATTCTATCATTTTTGCCCTCCTCTTCCATGTCCTTGGGGCTCTCAACTGATATTCTCCCATGTACTGCGGACTCTGTGTTCCTGTCTGTTAAGCTTATTAAGTGGCTGTGCCTGTTTGAATTATTATTGAACTTGTGTAGCCAACTCATATGTTGTGAAAAGCATTGCATAAACAGCTGCATCAGCTGTTAAGCATAGCAATTGCATTATGAGGTCAATAAAAGAGCGTAGGCAAGATATCTGGAAAGTAATTACTTCTCTTTAATGAATATATAGCCTACTAATTTCTGAGTGCTGTAGGCATAACAGTGCTATATGTTTTATAGTTTATAAATAAATCGCTATTACCTTACACAAAGAGTAGAAATACATCCTTGGAAGAAAAGTTAATTTGTTGTAAAGAGGAACATTTTGTTTAAACTACTTACATATAATGGATTATCAAGTAATTCCAATATGCTGTAATTGAGAATTACCTCTCTCAATGTGGAATATTCAATTGCATTTTGTACATCTGGGAGAAAACTGTGTTTTCATCTCAGCTCTCCTCTACGTTAAAAGCATGATTTATAACATATATTTTATGTAGGGAATAATGGCAATACAAAGTCAACCTTATGCTATGAATAATTTAGAATTATTTCTTTAGTTTAAATATATTTGCATGCAAATTACATGATATAATTATTCTCACATAGAAGTCTGGCTTGCCTTGGGTTTTTTTGTTTGTTTGTTTGTTTTTCCCAGTAGCCCATTTTTCAATGTGTAACCTCCACATTTATTATGAATTGCCAATTTAAGTGTGTATACTTTGCATGTGCGTTCTCTCTCTCTCTCTCTCTCTCTCTCTCTTATCTAAGCAATAGTGAGATTAGAATGTCATGTTATAATATCATTCATTAGATAATATTACAAGAGATGGTTTCATCAAGGCATTAATTTCCCATTTTATTAAATAAAACCATAATAAACACCTCCTGATATTTTTAAAGAGAAAATAAATTTTAGAGTCTGAAGCACGTTTTGCAAGTCTACAGAGCAACCCCACTACCTTCCTAATCCTTGAAATGTTGGGCAGACATCACAGAAGAAGAAAAATTTTTTTCGGTAACAGAAACTGTGACAAAGCAGCAACAATTGTTTTTTTTGGTTTTTTTAAAATATTTTATTTATTTATTTATTTATGTATGGCTGTGTTGTGTCTTCGTTTCTGTGCGAGGGTTTTCTCTAGTTGTGGCAAGCGGGGGCCACTCTTCATCGCAGTGTGCGGGCCTCTCACTATCACGGCCTCTCTTGTTGCGGAGCACAGGCTCCAGATGCGCAGGCAGGCTCAGCAATTGTGGCTCACGGGCCCAGTTGCTCCACGGCATGTGGGATCCTCCCAGACCAGGGCTCGAACCCGTGTCCCCTGCATTAGCAGGCAGATTCTCAACCACTGCGCCACCAGGGAAGCCCATCACAATTGTTAATGCTCTATAGTTAGTACCACTTGCTTATTTCTAAGAAGGTCTGGTCTTTTTAAAGACACCAACTGAGAAATCATTAATGTTTAGCAGTTAGAATGAAGTCCTTCAGAGAATTTTGAAACTGCAAAGACTCAGTTCTTTACATTTAACTCTCCATTTATTTCTTAACTTTTTCGTATTATCTACATACAATTGAAAAAAATACCCCATCCATGTTTGAAGATGACCTGAAGTAAAGAAGTATGTATTTCACCTAATTCACAGAACTAGGCATTTCTTAGACCACAAAATAGATAATTTAAAAAAAATCATTCAACAATATTAACAAGAGCAACAATATCTGTTGTAAAGCGGACCAGCAATTCTAAAACACCAACACAAGTTACCCTGAGCTAAAAGTTGCTACCCCTGCTTCAGGGCAGGGAGGAAGGAAGGCAGAAGGAAATAAAGAGTCTCGCTCCAACCTTCACCCTCCACCCACTGAAATCCCACGTGATCACGGAAACAAGATAATCAACTTTTCATGTCACTTCTCTCTCTAACCATGTAACCTCAGGAAACCTAGACAACTCTTAGCTTTAGTTTCTCTGTGTGTAAAAGTTCCCCTTAAAAGAGTCACAGGTCCTTTCAATCTAAACTTTCTGTTATTTCGACTTCTGAAGGAGAGCAGCGATGGCCGAGGAATGGGAAGGCAGAAAATATACAAAAGCCAACGTTTCTCAAGTGCCTCGCATGTTCCTGATTCAGGTTTAAGGGCCTTACTTTATTAGCGCATTTATTCCTCACAAAAACCCTAGGAGGCAGGCACTTTTATCACCCCCATTCTATCACTGAGGAGATCGAGGCACAATGAGGTAAAAAAGCACAGAACAAGAAAGTGGCAGGGAAGTCCCTGGCGGTCCAGTGGTTGGGACTAGGGGTTTTTACTGCCGAGGCCCAGGTTCAATCCCTGGTCAAGGAACTAAGATCCCACAAACCTTCTGGAGTGGCTGAAAAAAAAAGAAAAAAACAGTGGCAGAACCAGGATAGGAAACCTCCTCTGTCTGGATGGGATGCTTGTCTCTTAATCTCTACAGAAAAGGTACTGGCAGCATGGAAAAGTAAGGGATGCCAGGAGTGAAACCTCGCCTGGTGAGGAGTTGGTCCTACAATTGGCAAGAATAGGCTTTGAGGACTTACTGAAGGGCCATAAAGACAATGGTCCACTTGCCTCCATCTTGGGCTTTCCCATCTGATACCATTTGTAGATATCAACCTTGCTTTAAAATATTAAGCAATATCTACACAAAATTGACATGATTTATTTATTTATTTATTTTTTATAAATTTATTTATTTATTTATTTTTGGCTGTGTTGGGTCTTCGTTTCTGTGCGAGGGCCTTCTCCAGTTGCGGCAAGCGGGGGCCGCTCTTCATCACGGTGCGCGGGCCTCTCACCATCGCGGCCTCTCTTGTTGCCGAGCACAGGCTCCAGACACACAGGCTCAGTAGTTGTGGCTCACGGGCCCAGCTGCTCCGCGGCATGTGGGATCCTCCCAGACCAGGGCTCGAACCCGTGTCCCCCGCATTGGCAGGCAGATTCTCAACAACTGCGCCACCAGGGAAGCCCGACATGATTTATTTTTATAGTCACACAATGGACTGCTCATGCTGGCACTTAAAAATAAAACTAGCTTAACTAGGATTGTGTAAGTACCTTTCCATTAAGCATCAAAAATGAAAGTTATCTGAGAGGTTATAGTTAAAGAGGAATAATCTAGGAGTTTGAAGTCATAAATTCTGCTCCGGGGTCACTTTCTAACTAGCTCTGAAAGCTCAGCTAAGTCTCAACAATGGTAGGTCTAAGTTTTCCCATCTATAAAATGAAGGGTTGATTCCAGTTTCTCAACCACCTCTAATATTTCATAATTATTTTCTTAGCTCCATGATCATTATACAGAATAAGACTATTAAAGCCAGACCCATGTGTATTTAAACCATTCAATCCCCCATTTGGCCAAGATGGATCACTAGGCTGCCTGAGATGCACGTTGGTAGATTTAGTTTAATATTCATGTCTAAAATATCTTTTGAGCACCTACTTTGTACAGAAACAAATAAGCTATGGCTCCTGTTCTGGACGAGATCACATTCTAGTATGATTTACTATCTTAATCACATACAAACGTATTGTTACTGTTTTAAAGATAAGCACCATAATTTGATGACTCCGTCTCTGACAACAATGTTAATCAAATTTTAGTTTGCACACAAGAACTACAGGGAGAGTTTGCTTCAAATGCATATTCTCACTCAGGAGGTCTTAGGGCCCAAATACTCCAGGTGATTCTGAAGCGAATAGTCTAAATTTGAGAAACACTATTCCAGAGCCCTGTCTTAAGTGTGCTGCATGGGACCTGTGCACAACCAAGGACCATCCTCTCAATGCTATTCCAAGTTTAAGAAAATCCATTTTACAACTACAGCAACCCCTACTGGACAGGTCTAAAAATAACAACCTGTTAAAGCTGTTTCCAAATCACTTGGAAGGGACAGTAAAACCACACCCTCTTCAGTCAATGTAGCCAAGCTAGAAGATGTTGAAAGATTAAGCATAGAAGGTTGCCAGTCCAAAAAAAACCCAATATAAGTAACAAGGGCAAAATCTATGAGAAGCAGCAAAAGCAATTTAAGAGGGACATTTACAGTGATACAAGCCTACCTCATTAAACAAGAAAAATCTCAAATTAACAATCTAGCCTTACAACTAAAGAAACTAGGAAAGGAAGACTAAACAAACCTCATACTTAGTGGAAGGAAAGGAATAATAAAGATCAGAGCAGAAATAAATGAAATACACACACACACACACAAAAATAGAAAAGATCAATGAAACTAAGAGCTGGTTCTTTGAAAAGATAAACAAAATTGCTAAACCTTTAGCTAGACTCATTAAGAAAAAAAAAGGATAGCTCAAATAAAATCAGAAATAAAAGTTACAACTGACACCACAGAAAGGATTATAAGAGATCCCTACAAACAATTATACTCCAGCAAACTGGAAAACCTAGAAGAAATGGGTAAATCCTTAGAAACATAAAATCTCCCAAGACTGAACCAGGAAGAAATAAAAATATGAATTTCAGACTGATTCCCAATAAGGAAATTGAATCAGTAATAAAAAAAAATTCCAAGAAACCAAAGTCCAAGGGCAGACAGATTCATAGATGAAATCTACCAAACATGTAACACCTATCCTTCTCAAGCTATTGCAGAAAATTTCAGAGGAAAGAACACTTCCAAACACATTCTATGAGGCCAGCATCACCTTGATACCAAAACCAGACAAGATACCGTGAAAAAACAAAATTACAACCCAATATCAATGATGAAGTTAGACGCAAAAATCCTCAACAAAATGTTAGTGAACTTAGTTCAACAATACATTAAAAGAATCATACACCATGACCAAGTGGGATTTGTCCCAGGGATGCAAGAATGACTCAAAATCCAGAAATCAATGTGATATACCACATTAACAAATTGAAAAATAAAAATTATAAGATCATCTTATTAGATGCAGAAAAAGCTTTTGACAACATTTAACATCCATTTATGATAAAAACTCTCAACAAAGAAGGTATAGAGGGAGCAAACCTCAACATAATAAAGACCACATATGACAAACCTACAGCCAACATCACACTCAGTGGTAAAAAGCTGAAAATTTTTGATGACATTAAAGCCAAATCAAGGTATTCAAAAACGAAAGGCTGCTGGTGAAAACGTTCACAAACCCTGTATTATGTATCAAATGCATGCAATATCAAAGACTATCTAGAGGTTAAGCTGCTCAGCACTGCCTCCAGCCCAGAGAGATGACTCTTCTAAAACCCAGACATTCCCAAACTCAGGAGTGGACTTTCCTTAGTGATAGGGGCTGATGGCCTGGGCCTGGTCCCAGCTTCTAGCCCAACCCCGAAAAAATGGAGGTCCAACAAACAGAAAAGGTAAACTAACTTTTTAGTTTTAATATTTTTTTCAAGGACAGAAATTGTGGGTTTTTGGTTGATTCCAATAATAACTTTCTTTTGCCTTATTTGGAATATAAAGGGTTAATTTTCCCCCTAATCTATCCATGAATGTATAATATTTTTAAAAGACAGCAATCAAGATTCCTGATGGTTAAGCAAAATATTTGAAAATGTTATCCATGTCCCCTCCATGTGAACACGTAGCCTTGCTTTTAGGAAAGAGCAGAGGGTATATGACATTCTCTGCTTAAGAACAAGGACCATAATCTACTAGCCACATCTACTCCCAAGAGAAGAATATTATACAAAGGTACCAGGCTCTTGGACTTCAACTGAGCAATTTCCCAAGGATTTTATGACATAATGTAGAGCAATATGTATGAGTGAACACCAGAGCAGAATCCTGATGATATACCATGAACACAAGTTACTTGGGTAAGTCTTGTATTATGATGGATCCTAAGTTTAATGGAAGTGGGAATACACTCAACGCCCATGACCCTGTGCCTGAAGGAAAGGAAAGTTGCAAGTCTCATTTGCTTTTTTTTGTTTTTTTGGCTGCACCACACAACTGGTGAGATCTTAGCTCCCCAACTAGGGATCCAACCCACGCTCCTGGCAGTGAAAGTGCAGAGTCCCAACCACTGCACCGCCAGGGAATTCCCTCATTTCTTCTTTATCACTCAATCACTCATAACCTAGAGGTCGTAAGTGCTTTCATCAGTTGGAATTTCAATTTCTAGATGAACTTAATATCCCCTGTACTTTAAATTTATAGAATCAAGATTTTTACATATGGGAAGAGCTAATGGTAATGGTAACCCACATTTATTCCAAGTTCTTCCATGTATAGAAAGAAAACTGAAGCCAGAAGAGTGTATCAATCAATAGCACCATTTTACTACTGAAGTCTGTTTTGTAGAGGAATAAAATTGATATATGTGAAGATCTTTGAATATCTAATACAAAAAATTTTAATTTTCAACCACATACTTGTACACCACAAACCACACATGAGGTAGCAGTTAAGATTCAGTTCAGTCTAGAATGTTTTCTTATTGTATATTTTACTTTAATATCACTCCACCCCTTAGTAAAGATCTCTTCTGTCTTTGAACTCTTACTGCACCCAAAATCTACACCCCAGCTGAGCATATAATATATAAGGGTAAGGGGCTCAGGACCTGTGAGCAGACAATTTGTTTCTGAATCCTGGTTCTACCACTTACTGACTAAGTGATTTTTGGGATAATAATAACAAAATATTTGCTGGTGACTTCTAATTATGTATGTTCTAAGACTAGAAAATCACGGAATGTTGTAACAGGGGACTTCCCTGGTGGCGCAGTGGTTAAGAATCTGCCTGCCAATGCAGGGGACACGGGTTCGGTCCCTGGCCCAGGAAGATCCCACATGCCGTGAAACAACTAAGACCGTACGCCTCAACTACTGAGCCTGTGCTCTAGAGCCCATGAGCCACAACTACTGAGCCTGCAAGCCACAACTACTGAGCCCATGCACCACAACTACTGAAGCCCGCACACCCTAGAGCCCATGCTCTGCAACAAGAAGAGCCACTGCAGTGAGAAGCCCGCGCACCACAAAGAAGAGTAACCCCCACTTGCCACGACTAGAGAAAGCCCACGCGCAGCAACAAAGACCCAGTGCAGGCAAAAAAAAAAAAAAAAAAATTAATGTTGTAACAGAATAACTTAAATTTACATATCACCTTTCTCCAACTCATCTAGGATATTTTACATACAGAACATTTTACGGAGATAGTCTAATTTGTCATACTGCCCTCTAGTGATATAAGGTAGTGTTATAGTAACCAAACCCCATTTTAATAAGATTAGTTTCTATTCTATATGGACTTAAATATATTAGGCAACAAATCATGATCAAAGATATAATATGTAGCAAAAAGCCCCTTTGGCATAATTAAAATGCAAAATGAATGCCTGTCCTTTCCGCCAATACTAACCTAATTAAAGTTCTGTGCATTATTTTCCAAATAGAGTAAATCAAATTTAAAGAAATAAAAGGATTTTTCTAAGTTTTTCCACAAAGATTGTGATAGAACCTAGGCTAAGAGCCAGATCTATTCTCTTTATCTTTTTCACAATTTCTGCAAGACTACACTATGGGCTTTTAAGCTATCACCTTTAAGTTACATGTCGCTGGTGGTGGTCCTTTGCAAGGAGAGAATAAAGCAATGCCAGTTGTCAGGCCACTTTTAAATACAGTAATATATACTATAACTCCCAAACATAATAAAGATTTCTCTGTCTTTATAATTGCTATATGGGAACCATTTGAAACACAAAGTGCATTGCTTTTCACTGTTGGCCTTTGAGCTCATAAGTTTATGAAAACTTCCTTTGTGGAAGATGGAACCATTCTATGCATCATTCACTTCTTAAGCAAGTCCAAGACAGGGAGATCTGAACATTTGACACCACTCAAGCTCTCAGTTTAAAAACAATGCAATCCTTTTCAGTATCTAAAAGATGAATGTGGCCTCTGAGATATGTGTGATGTTTGTTTTTTAAGGCTGCCAATATCCATATTGAATAGTTCAATTAGAGGTACATATACATATTCTGGTTCTTTGCTTCATTTCTTTGTATGAAGAAGTAGATCTGCAAAACTTTATAATACATTGTCTTTGCTTAATAAATTCCATCCTCCATGTAAAATAACCTTAAAGTTAGAATATCTAGAGATGTTAAAAAGCAAATGATAGTATTTCAGTAGCCTCCTGCCAGCTGCCCTCACACTCGGATCCTAATGTTTAGCATGAATGGGTACAGTGGTGGGCATTATTTATTGGTGTCTCAACCTACAAAAAAAGTTTTGTCCAGGACCAAATTTAAAGTTAAACATCATTAATGGGGATATTCAACCAGGAATTAGACTCCCTGCATTATGTGATAGGCAAGATCAAGTCAGGTAGTAGAATCAGCAGCAGAAGATCATTCAAGAAAATGCAGAGACACATTTGAGTATACCAGTCAGAATGCACAAGTCTGAAGGATACAGCCAAATCAGGAATCACAAAGGACATAAAGAAGATCAATGAGATGGCTCTGATAAATATTCTCCTACAAATTTGTATTGTTGTACTTGTTATTGGCCCAGACCATGATATGTAACAGGTTTCTCCTCATGTGCATATCAGAGGCACATAGCTTTGAACAAGTGGATGGAGGAAGGACAATGTATAATAATGATACTGATGCATATTATTCATGAAGTATGCATACAGGAGACAGAAGAAGGGGAATGGCTACTCGTATGACTAGATGATTTCTAGCCCTTATCTCCTATGTGTGAACAGGCGGCCTTAATATTCCCGTCAGCTTGACAACTGTAGATAGACTTCTTCCTGACTATAGACGTCTGACCTCCTTTTAGAAAAGTTGTAATTATAAATTGTTCCTCTGTCCTGTGAGATATAAATCTTTTTAAAAATGTCTTGCCAGCTTTACAACCCAGGTAGTCTTTCTGAAGGGCTTGGGAGTCATTCCTTTGAAATGTAAGCAGCAAGGAAGATAGTGCCCCTATATTCCAGTTTCTGTAGGAGAATAAGATGCTTACTGCTGTGATTGCCTTGCTCCAAGTGGTAAAATAACCTACTGTCTTAAGATGTGAGAAAGTTTTCTTTTGCTTGGGTAAAGCCAATTAGTAAACAGATATCCTACCATTCCCCTGTACCACAGCTCTTAAAAGCTCTCCACTTTTTGATTCAGTGGAGTTGAGCTCTAACTTCAACCATCTTGCTTCTATTGCAGTTGGTTTGAATAATGTCTTCCAAGTCTATTTAACTTTGTCCTGTGCAATTTTTGCTTTGCCATTAGATAACTGGGAAAATATATTTTTTAATCTATCTTTATGGGAACATGGAATAGATGTGCTTTTCCTGATAAATGTAACTATTTTTTTCTGCTGAGGACATCTAAAACCCCCAGACATTGTATATAAAACATACCAAAGAAATCTACGAAAAGTGGGTTAAAGAAGGTAGACCAGCTAGTCACCTCAGGCTTCAACGAACAACATGAAAGTGACTCCCTGGATTTTCTTTTTGCCTCAAATCCCAGACTTGGAGAGGAAGGAGCCAGCAACCCATATATGCCAGTAGCCACAGACAAAATAAACCTGAATATAAAGGCTTCTTTCTCTATCCAAAGGACCAAGAAAAGAGCAGCTTAGCAAGACAGAAAACTTAGACAGTAATTGCTCTGCTCCAGCCACACACCACAGGAAAAAACTGTAGCCCCACTCAGCACAGGCTAAGCTGGGAACCCAGACTTCTACCCTTCCCAGGCAGTAACAAGAAACTCCAAATTCCCATGCTCCTCTCCCCTGTCACCACCAGGATGGCAACAAAGAAGGCCAAATAAGGAACCAGGAACTTTCATCCTTGATAAAGAGCCTCCCTCATATATATACAGCCACCCCAGTGGTGTTGGTGGAAACCACATAGGAAACCTAGACTTTTACTCACACCCAGCAGTAATGAAATGTACCTCCCCCTCCTTACTGGGGTGCTGTTAGCAGAGACCTAGTGGAAAGTTAGACTTTAATCACCCCCAGTGGTAACATCTTTCTCTCATGATGTCAGCAGACATCATGAGAGAAATGCCATGTGGGGAGCAGTAATGAGGTACGCCTAACCCTGTCAGCCAGTGAAGTATCAGTTCAGGCCTATGGGGGAATCCAGAATTCATACCCCTTGCTCAGCAGTTACAACAGAGCCCCCTTTGTTCCTCAGATGTCAATGAAACATGGACATCTACCTCCACCTGGCAGTAATGAGGTGGTACTTTCCTTACTTCCTCTGCCAGAGCTGTCTCAGAGGGAAACAGCTAAAAGGGAAGGTTTAAATAAGATCAGAATATCATAACGGAATACCCAAATTGCACAGATTTCAGTAAAAAATCACTTTTTTATCACTTTTCACACAAAGAACCAAGAATATTATAACATGAATCAACAAGATGATCAATAGACTCTATATTAAGATGAGAGATGTTAGAATTATCTGGCAAGGAATTTAAAGCAGTCATCATAAAAATGCTTCACAAGCATTATGAATATAGCTGAAACAAAATTTTTTAATTCTCAGGAAAGAAATAGTCTCAGCAAAGAAATGGAAAATATAAAAAGAATCAAATGGAAATTCTACACTAAAAAAGTAACAACCAACATTTTAAAAACTCAGTGGATGGCCTCAATGATAACATGAAGGGAAAAGAGAAAAAAAATCAGTCAATTGAAAGAAAGAGCAATAGAAATTAATCTGAACAACAGAGAGAAAATAAATGAACGAAACCTAAGGAACCAGTAGTACTGTAACCAAATATTTAACAATTGTGTCCTTGGAGTTCTGTAAAGAGTAGAAAAAAAGGTGAAGTGAAAAAAGTACTCAAAGAAATAATAGTTAAAAACTTCTAAATATAGCAAAAGAAATAAGCCTATAGATTCAAGTACCTGATAAATCTCAAACAGAGTAAACTCAATGATATCTACATCAAGGCTTCAATACAAAAGAAATTACCAGAAACTGAGGGACATAGCAAAATGATAAGATGGTCAAACCACCATGAAGACATAGTAGTCCTAAATATTTATACACCAAACAACAAAGCAGCAAAATATGTGAGCAAAAACTGATAGAACTGAAAGGAGAAATAGAAAAATCTATAATTATATTTGGAGATTTCAATACCTCTCTCTCAACAATTAATAGATTGCTTAAACCAAAAAAAGAAAGAAAAACCAGAAGGATATAAAAGAAATTAGTAACATAATATGCCAACAGAATCTACCCCCCATTTATTGACTATTCCACCCACCAGTGGCAGAATACACATTCTTTTCCAGTGTCTTGGAACATATACCAAGATAGACTATATACCGGGCCATCAAACAAAACTAAACAAATTTAAAAGAATTGAAATCATACAGAGTATGCTTTCTGGCCACAGTGGATGAAACTAGAAATCAAGAACAAAAAGATAACAGGAAATCTCCAAACATGAGGAAACTTAAAAACACACTGCTAAGATTGAACCAGCAATCAAAAATCTCCCAACAAGAAAAAGCCCAGGACCAGATGGCTTTATGGGTGGATTCTACCAAACATTTAAAAAATTAATGCAATCTTGCTCAAACTATTCTGAAAACTGAAGAAGAATGAATACTTCCAAACACATTTTATGAGGACAGCATTATCTTGATATGAAAGCCAGAAAAGGGCACTACAAGAAGAGAAAATTACAAGCCAATATCCCTGGTGAACATAAATACAAAAACCTCAACAAAATACTAGCAAACTGAATTCAACAGCATATTGAGAGGACTATACACCATGATCAAGTGGGCTTTATCTCTGGGATGCAAACGTGTTTCAACATACACAAATCAATAAACATGGTATACCACATTAAGAGAATGAAAGATTAAAAACATTATCACTCAGTAGATGCAGAAAAGGTATGTGACAAAATTCAATATCCTTTCATGATAAAAACTCTCAACAAATTAAGAATAGAAGGAATGTACCACAATATAATAAAAATGATATATGACAAGCCCACAGCTAACACCATATTCAATGATGAAAAACTGAGCTTTTCCTCTAAGATCAGGAACAAAACAAAGATATCCATTTTCACCACTTCTATTCACCATGAGTTTGAAAATTAAACAATACATTTCTAAATGTCTCATAGGTTAAAGAGGAAGACACAGGATAAGTTAGAATATATTTTGAATTGAATAAAAATGGAAACACAGCATATCAAAATATGTGGGAGGCATTAAAGCAGTGCTTAGAGAGAAATTTATAGTATTAAATGCTTATAGTAAAAGCAAAAGAGGTCTTTAAAAAAAGAGTTCTCAAATCAATGATCCAAGTTTCCAACTTTCATAAACTAGAAAAAAAGAAGAGAAAATTAAACCCAAAGCAAGCACAAAGAAAATAATAAAGAGAAAAATAAGAAAAAATAAATAAATAATAGAGAAAATCAATGAAACAAAAGGCTAGATCATTGAGAAGATCTATAAAAATCTTCTTAACCTCCAGTTAAGGAGGTAATCTTATTAATCTCCAGTCTGATTTCTAAAGAAGATGCAAATTACCAAAATCAGGTATGAAAGAAGTGGCATCACTAAAGACCCTAGATATGTTAAATGGATAATAATGGTGTTTGTTTTCAATCCCTGTCATAACAAGTCACCGTAAATTTAGCGACTCAAACAATATTCATTCATTATCTCACAGTTCTGTAGGTCAGAAGTTTAGATGGGCTCAAATAGGTTTTCTTCTTAGAGTTTCATACGGCTGAAATCAAGATATTGATTAGGCTGTGCTCTTATCTGGAGGCTCTGGGGAAGAACTCACTCACAGCTCATTCAAGTCATTGGCAGAAATCCGTTCCTTGAGCTTGTAGGACTGAGGTCCCTCTTTCCTTGCTGGCTGTCATCAGGGGTTTCTCATAGCTCCTAGAAACCACCCACATTTCTTCTCACATGAAGCCTCCTTCATCTTCTAACCAGCCATGATGCTTCAAATATCTCTGATTTCTGGTCTTCTGCTACCAGCTGGTGAAAAACATTCTGCATTTAAAGGCCATACCTATTTAGGACTGCCCCACCCAGATACTCTCCCTGTCTGAAGATCTACTGATAATAACCTCAATTATATCTACCAAATTCCTTTTGCCATGTAGTGTAATATAATCATAGAAATGATGCTCACCATATTCACAGGGGAGGAAATTACACAAAGCCAGGGTCATTGAGGGCCAATAGGGCCTGAGAATTCTGCTTACCACAAGTGAATATTACAAACAATTATATGCCCATAAATATGAAAACTTAAATTGTATAAATCCCTTAAAAAACATAAATTGCTAAAGATCACTGAGGATTAAATAATGTGGATATCCCTATAACCACTAAAGAAACAGAATTATAGTTTAAAAATCTTCCAAAAAAAAAAAACAAACCTCCAGGCCCAGACAAGTTTATTGACATATTCTACCAAACATCTGAGGCAAAAATAATACCAATTCCTCACAAAGGAATTCAAAATTCAAATAAGGAAGACACAGCAACTCATTTCATGACCCCAGTATTACATTTACATCAAACCAGACAAAAACATTATGACAAAAGAAAACTACAACTCAACATCTCAAATAAATACAGACACAAAACCCCCAACAAAATACTAGCAAACTGAATATGGCAGTATAGAAAAAGAATAATATATCCTGACCAAGCAGGTGTTGTCCTGAGAAAAAGCTAGATTAATCAAGTTTAGTTCAACATTTTTTTAAAAAGTCAATCAATGTAATTTACCTATCACATCAACAGAGGCAAAAAATATTTGACAAAATCGGACATCCATTCCTGATAAAAAACTCTTAGGAACAGAAGGGAATTCCCTCAATCTGATAAAGGTAATCTACAAAGTGCCTACAGCTAATATCATACTTAATGGTTAAAACTGAATGCTTTTCCCCTTAAGACCAGAAACAAGGCATCCACATTCATCATTGTACTGGATATCCCAGATAAGGCAACTAGACATGAAAAAGAAATAGAAGACAACAAATTGATAAGGAAGAAATAAAACTCTTTATTCTCAGATGACACATTCACCTACATAGAGAATCCTATGAATTGACAAATCTATTAAATCAAATCAATGGGTTTAAACAAAGTCACAAGATAAAATATCAATATACAAAAATCAATCATATTTCTATCCACCAGCAAAGAAAAAAATTGGGAATTGGATTTTTTTAAGTTTCCATTTCATCATAATATCTCCAAAAATATGAAATGTTTAGGTGTAAATATGGCAATATATGTGTGGTACTGTTATGTTAAAATTAGCTGCTATTATTTCCATTAGCAATACTCACTCTGATTAAACACCAAACTAGTAACTACACACAGGCACATATTTAAAGTCCTTATTAAATGAAGATGAAGCTACCTACCACGTAAAAACAATTTAGAGACCAAATTCTGGTTCTTAAAAACGTTTCTGGGACTTCCCTGGTGGTCCAGTGGTTAAGACTCCGTGTTTCCATGGCAGGGGGCACCGGTTTGATCCCCGGTCTGAGAAATAAGATCCTGCATGCCCATGGGTTGTGGTCAAAAAAAGACCCATTTTTTTTTAATTAAAAAAACCCCCACATTCCTTTCTAATATATGTACAATAGCAAGAATGATTGCCTAATGTGACTTACTTTGAGACACACTTCATTGGAAACTAAATACCACACTTGCAAATGTTACATCATAGACAGAATGACATTTCACCTACTTCACATATTTAAGCTGGTCTCACCCTAATTATCACAAACTGTTCAGTTGTGTAAATCTCTTCATACTCATCAGAAATTTTTTTTAGTTCAAAAAAAGGTGAGAGCCATAATAGCCTATTTCATTAATTATCTTGGGGACTCAGAGCTCTGCTCTCAGCCCAGCATCCATAGGCCACTCACTGATAAGAGTGACTATGGCAACCAAGTTGGTGCCCTGATCCTGACAACTTACCAGGAGACACTGTGACAGGAGGTATCAGGAGGTACCATTGCCACAGACACTCTTAGAGACAGCTAGTCGTTGCTTGGTAACCTGCTCCACTGTATGGGGTTAGCGCAAGATAAATAGAGGAACTAACAAGGGCTGATAAGAGTTCATACTTACTTGGGGGGGGGGGGGGGATGATGAGGCCAAACATTTCCAAGAATGAAAAGAGTTCAAAACCAATTATATCCTCAGAGATTAAATAAATGGGCTATTTCTATATATTTCAATTTGGAGTAAGACTACTTCAAAACAGGTACTTCTGGCAACAAAGCTAATAGTATTTCTGAAAGAATAAAAGGATAAATGAAAACACTAAGGCCACCACTGCTTAATCTGGAAAAAAAATGTGAAATTGCTGTTATGATTTAGTGTACTTCATCCTGTTCACATGGAGCTTGAAAAAGGACTACAAATAGTGGACGTTTCAGAACCAAAATAATTTAAATTACAAATGAAAATTATGTTTACAACTATCTATGCCATTATTCGTGAAATATGTATTGAGCTACTACTATGTGGCAGGCACTGGTTACAGAGTTGCAAATTTTAAAAAATGGAGTCTACAGACTATCTTATTTTAATATATTGGAATCGATTTACTTTAGAGATAATGAACATATAGAAGAAAATCAGTGGTATTTAGTCTTAAAAATTTCATAAATTATCTACCCTAGTTTTTTGTTTGTTTGTTTGTTTTTTATAAGTTCATTTATTTATTCTTGGCTGTGCTGGGTCTTCGTCTCTGTGCGAGGGCCCTCTCCAGTCGCGGCGAGCGGGGTCCACTCCCCACGGCGGTGCGCGGGCCTCTCACCATCGCGGCCTCTCCTGCTGCGGAGCACAGGCTCCAGACGCGCAGGCTCAGCAGTTGTGGCTCACGGGCCCAGCCGCTCCGCGGCATGTGGGATCTTCCCAGACCAGGGCTCGAACCCGTGTCCCCTGCATTGGCAGGCAGATTCTCAACCACTGCGCCACCAGGGAAGCCCCTACTCTACTTTTACATACCTGATCTTCCTCAAACTTACACATGCTTTTTTTGTTTTTAACTCAGAATTTATCCAGAGAACTATTCAACTATTTCCAAGGCATCACAGCAACTCTTCTCTCACATAGATGAGAGTATGTGATGGGGAAAAAATCTTCAAAATTGGGAAGCAGGAAAAATGCATTAAAAAATAATTTGAGAGTGAGTACAGGTTATGACTTAATAAAGACGTTAATTCCTTATTGCATTATGAAGACATTATTCCTTAAGTTAAGGTGGATTTTTAAAAATCCTTATGTTTAAACTATGGCTTGTCCTTTTGAAGAATTATTGAGAATGCATCATATTTGGTAGAACATCTATATAAGGAAATTAAGAAAGATCTCAAACAAGTATGTGCCTTAAACCCAGGAAATAGTTCAGCCTGGGTTATTCATTGAATGAGAAATAAAACATGAATTCTGGAATTCATTTTATTGCCATTTTTTTCTTAAAATATTTTATTTCTTTGAGTGAGTATGCATATGATTCTGATATTAGAAACTTCAAATTATGATATTCACTCAGAGTTTAGCATATAGTAGTAATAATGATATGGAGTGATGGTAGCAAAATATGGTTCCTCTACATAAGAAAGAAGAGCAGATGAACATTAAAAAAAAAAGAAGCAAATTCAAAGAGCAATTTATTCAGTGGCCAGCAAGAAGGGATTTGTATAATCTAGCCTAGAGGAAACACAGATAGAGATGTGCTTCTGGGAGTCTGGTCTAATGACATAGATGACCAAAGCTGAACTTTAACAAAAATAAATTGATTCTTCTCTCCAGTCAAACCTTAAGCCTATATATTTAGTAGCCATGAGCTTACCAGCAGGCTTCCTAACATGAAAAAAGATTCAGTGAAACATCAAAGAACAACATAGATCCTTAAAATATCTTAGCCGCTGATCCAACTAGAGTAGGTGGTACTTCATGAAATGGTACTAACAATCCAGTCCCTGCAGCATTTAAAACTCCAAGTTAGAGAACTGATACAATTACACAACAATGTTAAATGAGACTCAGCTATGTAAGTGAATACAAATACATGTTCACTTCTTCAGATATATTAGTTTATATTCTGGAAGCTTTCTGTAATAACATTACAGCAAATGACTCCTTCGTTCACCAAAAATTTCTGCCCCCCTTTCCATAGTGTAGAGTAGTCATAAGAATTGTTGAGGGGGAATTGTTTCTCAGATTCTTCGTATGTAAAGGAGCTGTATGACTCATTCTTCACAACGTAATAGCAGAAATGGTATGCTGCTGCAGATGATTGAGTGAATATACATTCTCTATCCTCATTCTTCCCATCTGTCCATTGAATGAAGAAGACTGGTGCCCCAGGGGATAGTATAGTCACAAGCCCATAGGAGACTGGATCCCTGAATCACCACATGGAGGAAACCCACACACCAATCAGGAACACCGGAATTGGATTGTTATGTGTGCAAGAAAATAAGAATGCATGGATATATGGCTCTAGAGAAACAATATTATCAACAGGCTTAAGTTTGAGGGCTGTGTTTGTCTGTTATTTTGTGTTTTTGTAGTACCTAATGTTCTAGCAAGTCCAGCACATGCATAGCTGATTTATGAGTTATACTTTCAAGGGCATAAAGTATCCCTCATCAAATTTTTTAAATCTCCCACTTTAGTTTGTCATATCCTCTGTATCCCACCAATAAGACCTTCTAAACCGATCTTGCTTAAAGCAATTACGTTTCCTGAAATGTCATCAGATATCAATCACTCATTAGTGTCCTGAGCCATGGATCAAGGTAGAGTCTTGAAGGAAAAGACCCTAGGATGTATTTATTTTACAGAAGGAATAAGGTCAGAATGATGGAAGAGTTCTTCCCCGTAAGGGATACATAGCAAAGGGGTTCTAAGCAGCCCCAGAGTTGCATCAAATCACCTGGATCCCGAAAATGGGAGTTACAGAGCTCTAACATTTGCCAGGAATAACTATTACTATCTAAACTGGTGTTGGATATTCATCATAAACTCCCCAGACACTGACAAAAGCTGCATTTCTTGATGTAAAGGCAGAGAACCTATATTTTGGCATATGTTGAACTTCAGTATAAAACTACTTTCTGCCCATATTTTTACTATGTTGTGCCCACAGTACCTCCAGGTGTGCAAAGGGCTCGTGGAAGTTAGAGTGAGAAACCGTATAAGTAACCCACATGCCAATATCAATACAGTGCTCTCAGTAGCTCTTTAGAGATGTCATCTAAACACTTCACAGAGAACTTCTCTCCCTGCAGAAATGAGGGAATCATATTCTTCACACCCCATGCAAATCTATTTCCGCCAAAGAGCAGGATATCTCAGCATCTGTTGTGTGGTTCAAGTGACCTAATAGATTATGTAACATAAATGAAAAACAGTAAAGTATAATGTTGACACAGACACAGATTTAGTTGGCTGTCACAGTAAACAAGGGCTGATTACCACAATAAAACAAAAAAGAAAAATAGGGATATGCCAAACAAAGATGAGAGTCAGGAAAAAGTCCTTACTGACAGCCCTTGTAGTTATGTTATTGGCATATGATAGTTTGGATGAAGAAACTTGAATTAAGTTTCACCCCCCAAAATCATTTTGAATTCTTTATACTTTATCAATGATCATAAATCTCAAATCAGTTTTAGAACAGTACATGGTATGTAGTAGGTATTAAATAAATATTTGTTCGATGAATGGATTCATTAAAAAAGAAACAATGTAGACAACACTATGTGAAGTTGATATTTGAAGAGAAAGAGGTAGGTTGGCCACTAAAGGAAAGAAATGAAGGGCTCAGTAACTTATTTTTAGTCGGAAATATGAAGATTTTAAAAGACAGGCAGAAGGATCCATCAGAATTAGAGAGGTTGAAATATAAGCAAGGAAAAAACAGAGTAGTTTCAGAGGAAGAGATGGGCTCAAATCCAAGGACAGATTAACCTTAAGAAGAGGGAGAGTGGGAGATCCCTGGCAGTCCAGTGGTTAAGACTCGGCACTTTCACTGCTCAGGCCTGGATTCAATCCCTGGTCTGGGAACTAAGATCCCAAAAGCCACATGGCATGGCCAGAAAAAAATAGTGGGAGAGTGCTCTCATGTAACAGAAATGAAGAGGATGGACTAATGGCAGATGCTAATAGGTTTTGGTGCTTCATATGGGGAAATGAGGAAACTCCCAAAAGATGGTGAGTATTTTCTCTATAAAACTAGAGATAAGTGAAGAGAGGAGGGTAAAGACCAGAATCACAGATTTAAGGAGCCCAGAAAAGACTTGAAATAGGCATTACGGTCAGTGGGAAAGTGAGTTGCTCTAGTATTATTGGTCAGAGTTGACAAACACTTGAAACTGATTATGAGTTTAAGTGAAACCATTTTACCCCTGTGGTGGGGTTTTCTTCAACAGCTCTTAGCTTCTAAAAATAGACATACAGAATTTTCCAAGAAGAAGAAGGATGCAATTCTTCCAGAAGAATAGAACAAAAAAAGAGAGGATCAAGTAATTATTCAACATCAGTTAGAGGGTTTTGAGATGACAATCCATCTGAATATAAGCTGAAAATGGAGGGAAGTGACAAGAGAAAACTGATGAATAGGGCAAAAATATAGAGTGATCAGTAGACTGCAGGTTCTGATGAGGTACAGGTATCGAACAAGCAACAGAAAGGAGAAAACACTATGATCAGAGAGCTAAAATAGTGATTTGGAAGGGGGAGAATTTGTCTCTGTTGATAAGGTCCAAGTGTGAGCTAATGAAGAAGTGAAGATTGTTGGAGATGGGGAGCTTGAGGAATTGAGAGGCCACGGTATTGGATAAGCCATCAAAGGACATTGGATCCCCAGGGTGAAAACCAGATACTTTGTGAGAGTGATCTGCAGCTACATTACAGCGTCTTTACACACCATTGTAAAGCAATTATACTCCAATAAAGATGTGAAAAGAGTAAATAAATAAATAAATGAAGTAGAGTGACTGCACTGAGAAGGGGATGAAATATACCTCAAGAATCCAGGTATTGTATAAGATGGGGGAGAGGTAATGTCTAAAAGAGACTGTGGGATCAATAGCCACCAAGCACACCCACTCTTAATAAAAAGTCCCTGCCTGGAAGGACTTCAGAGGACCTGGTGCCTGGATGGGAGTTCAGCTGACGAAGGATAGGGAGAAAGGTCTGAAGGATGAGGCTGAGTAGGTAAGGGAGTTGGCTGGGTATGGAGTGATAGTTCTAGAAGGCACAATAGTTGCATTGAGCATTGAAGGAAGGAGAGAAAGAACAAGGAAGTTCAGAGCGTTATGGGAATAAACCCAACCATAGCCTGCTGAATGATTAGTATTAGCAAGCCCTTTGATTAGACACACATAGGAGTTGATGTTTTTTTGATATTATAAAGGATAAGTGAATGATTTCAGGTTATCTTTGGTTCATCACTAAATATGACAATTTGTTTCTGTTAAATCAATTACGCAGATCAGCTTAACCGGGGCAAGTCACACACCGCAGTCCCAACTATATATTTTATTATAATTTGTGATGAAATTAATATTACCTATTTGTCTTGAAAATATAGCACACATGTATACCTTTATTTAAAAGCCAAAGGTGAAAATCTTAAAAGGATTTAGCAAATAAATTAGTTATAAGTCGATCGTTTAATTTTGCTAATGAAGGAAGAAAAATAGTTCTATGTTTCAGAAAAATATGATTGCCTTTGATGACATAAAATTGAAACAAGTAAAAATTAATAAATTTTCATTAACTCCAGCCATGTCTTAGAAATAAGGAGGAGGGAGTATGTCTGGGGGTCTTGCAGGTACACTTGAGGATAGCTGCCTGTCAGATGTATTGAACAGTTCCAGGCGCGGCTCTGCCTCAGTGAGCAGAGCTATGGTAAGAAACCAGAAGAAAGTAGCACACTTTCTATGGGGCTGGGAAAACAAAGGGCAGAGCATTAAACACACACAACAAACACTCCAAGAAGAGAAACTACAAAAAAGAGCAATCAGTCTCTGTGTGAAAGTATTGTTTTTTTAAGGTGAACTTCCTCACCTATTTGAAGGTCCAATTTACCAAATTATAACATTTGAAAATTACTGTGATCTGCTATCATAACAAAGCCATTGATGTGTGCAAGGCACTGGTGCGTGTTCTGACGCCTCTGCCTTTGTCTATTGTTTTTCAAGTGACTGCCTGATAATCGGCACTCTTTATCTCCTCAAAGATCTCTTAAGGTCTAAAGAAATTAAATCCTTGGAGGAATCATTGAGAGATACTAGATGTGCAAGAGTGAATTTCTAGCGTGAAGGAGCTTAGCACAGGCATCTTTTCTATTTGGGTGAAAAAAAAGCATCCCTCCTTTTGTGGTCCACCTGGCAGAGCTAGATCCTTGGCTAGATCTAACAGCATTATCACAGCAAGTGAGGGGTCTGGCTACTGGAAGGGGCACTTCCTAATTAATGCTTTGGTGCCAGGCATCCTCTTAGACACAGCATTGTAACAGGATGTGGTTTTGGCAGTACTTTTTCTCAGAACAAAAACATGAGGAATATGGTGCATCTGTCTGTCCATCAACTCTCTAGGTGACACACTGAAAGGCAGCAAGACCTGGAACTCTGTCTTAGGAACACATCTGACATCCAAAACACAAATGCGTCCATAGCCTAAGTTCATATTACTTTCCACTGCGTTCCTAGCAGAACTCAAAAACTAAACCTTCTTAGTTAGCATCTGTAGTTGCAAATAATCTCTAAAGAACGTTTCCATCATAGTTTCTTTAATTATTATAAAGACTTCTCAGATATTCCCGAGGATATTGACAAGGGCTCAAGTGATATTAGAATCTCTCCTTAACTTTGCTGATATCTGGGGGGAAAGAATTGCCTGAATCATTTTAAAACAGAAGACCTGGGTCTATGCCTAAACAAAGAAGCACCTCCAGACGAAGAGGGGTCAATCATATAAAATTAACTCAAAGACCAAGACATGTGCTGAAACTTAACCTCTTTCTCCCCCATATTTCTCTACCCAACATTCAGACTACTCTTCCCCTTGCCTTAGGCTCAGTGTCTTCCAAAGGTCAAGAGTCAGTATTGACAGTAGGCAATGGAAACATAAGGAGTCTAATTTAAAGTCCTGAGTCTAGACTTCTGTTGCCACTGTTCTCATCTGTTCGCTTGTGTTCCGGTTGTGACAACCTGCCCAGTTATGGTCACCTGGCATCTGCCTGTGAATTCACACGATAGCCCATCTTCCATGAAATGCTCTTTATTCAGCCATGTCATGAGCTATGATGTGTGAAAAAAAATCCACATGACCACCTGAAGTCTATAAAGTCAATGACAGAACTAGACTCACACCAAAAGGAAAACTTACAAACATTTGTATTTATCTACTGGTAAGCTTCATTTGACAAATTTCATCAAGGAACTGAATGGAGGCTGGATTGTAATCTGGGAAGATAAAGTAGAGGGGAAAACTATGTTTTAAATATAGTCATTTTAAGATGATGATAAGTAAATTTCTTTTCTGTTTGTGCCACGGGCACATGATTGAAAAGAGAATTCAGACTAAATTCAACAAGGAAAGTGAAGCAACCTAGGTGTTAGGGGTTGTGCATGCTCTCCTGCAGGCTCACAACCACACCCATATACCCCGGTAAGATACTAGGCAAGTCAGTTAATACCTCCTTTTCTCTCGTTTGTATCCATATCTCAGCAAAAGATTCATGCCCAGAATCTCCAGTTCTGAATTTATCAGAATCGGTTAATGATCAGACAGGAGCTCCACCGCAACCCCACCATAACCTCACCATAGATTGAATACTGTCAACTGATCCGGAGTTTGCATGTTGTATTTTATGGATTGGCACACTGTCAAACATGCTAAAAAAAAAAAAAAATCAAAGTCAATCTGGTCATGGTATATAGTATATTAAAGCCAACTGCTGTAACAGGCAAACCTATAAACAGGTGAGAAAGACGATTTTTCCTTCAAGTAAAGAACAGCAGTTGATGTGGAGAGGGGGGTGGGATGGTTCCATGTAGTCGTTTAGGGATGCAGGTTCATGGGGTCTCTGCAGACTTCAGCATGTGGCTTCCCACGGTTGCCCTAAGTTATCACCAGCATTTGGAGGAAAGAAGGCAAATGGAATATCAATAGAGTTTCCAGAGACCAAGCCTGGAAGTGTTATATGTAACTTTTGCTGTATTTTCAAAAGGAAGAGAAAGCAGATTTGGAGAGCAGCTAACCAGTCTTTGCCTTGCAAAGACATATCCAAAAAGTCATTTCACAGCAGCATATGAATGTATACATTCTTGAATCCCCAGTTCAGGTCCTCTTTATTCCAGAAAAATCTGCTTGATTACCACAGGCCTCAACAATTTCTTCCCCCTCTAAATGTTTTATCTGTACAATGTATTTTGACACTTTATTATCTTGTCCTGCTATTTCTTTGTGAAAGTATGTCTTCTTTATTAATACCACAGACTCTTGAGAACAGAGATAGCCTTAAACTTCCTTGTCTGTCTTATCTCCCACCCTCTCCATTGCCATCTCGCACAATGAACCTAGTTAAAAACCATTAAATGAAAATAGATTTCATTAGTTCATCTTGGTGATTTTTTTTTCAAAATACTCATACATGTAAGCTGTATGAGGGCAAGGATTGTGGGGAGCGTCTGTTTTTTTCCCAGTCCCATTCCCAAGAACAGTGCCTGGCATGTCAAAGGCACTCAAAATTGTTTGCTGAATGAAAAACAAAGGTTTTATAATTCTATATTCTGTGATCATCATGCCTTGCTACTTTCCTTTGGGTCAAATACTTATAAGAAATTCTAGCAGTTGATGATGATAATAATAATAATAGCTAATATTTCCATAGTGTTTTTTATATGTCAGACATATAGAAAAATTCATTTAATACAATATTTTGAAGTAGTCACTAAAGTAAGTTCCTTGTATATATCTATCTTCTGAGCCAACGTTAACCTTCAGGGAGTCCTTGTGCAAATTAGAAAAGGCACAACAGGCTATACCATTCACTAATCTATATTATCAAATAGCATCCAGAGCAGAGACTTGTTCATAATTGTTGAATGGGTGGATGGTGGCTGGATGGATGAAAAAAACAATACCATTTGAGTGGGCCCGAGTGATAATACTTCCATATACTTCTCTTAATTGTCTGATTTATTCTGATTTTTCTGCAATGATAATATGTCATTCAATGTATAAACTTATTTCAAAGAGAAAAAAAGAAACCTGTAAGTAATAAGTGAGAGCAAAATGCATCAGTCTGGATGAGTATGCTTTTAATTAAGAAAGAAAATGGGTATAATGTTCATACCTAATGTCCCTTTAATTTCCAAGATACATTCTTTCTTTGATAGAATTTATAAAAAGTTACAAATGTTCATTAAGTACTAAACCGTTTTATACTTTATTTCTGCAGTTGAAGTTTGTAGAAGTTGAGCTAAATATTTATAATTAACTATTTATTTTTAAATAATTATGGATACACAGGAAGTTACAGAAAAATCATAAAGAAAAGTCCCATGAACCATTCATCCAGTTTCTCCCAATGGTAATATCTTAAATAACTATACCACAATATCAAAACCAGGAATTGATTGTACACTGATACAATCCACAGACCCTATTCAGATCTTAGCTATTTCAGATAGTCAGATTTCTCCAGTTTTATGTGTGTGTGTGTGTGTGTGTGTGTGTGTGTAGTAGTTCTATGCAATTTTATCACATGTGTAACTACCACCAAATCAAGATACAGCTAAAGGATAGAGCCAAATAATGTTTTAAGATTAAAATGTCCCCAAAATAAAGTTGTTAAATCTTTTTCCTAATGTTGTCATTAGACGGTTGGTGGAATTATAATTGTTAGTTGTCAAAATAATTTGGACAAATAAATAGGGATTATTCTCATCATTTTTCTACTGAAAAATATATCAGGATTTGTAGGAAAAAATCATTTTAGATGCTCCCAGGGATTTTTCTATTTAGAAAGGAATCTGGTAGAGACGACTTTTGTACAATAATCATCTCATCTTTTAGTCATGTTCTTGCAGTTTCAGCATTCAGCATCTTTATTCATCTCTTAATAACAGATGATGCAATGTAAGTACTCTGCCACCAGGTGGTGGTCCCTCCAATATGTGCTTTGAGGTTCAAATTAAAACTAGGAATGATTTTCCATTTAACTCTCCAGAATATAACTTCCTCTGTTCTTTATATTTAGCTATTTCAACAGTTAGATTTAGCCAGGTATTCAAGGATATCTATCACCGGTCCTCAATTTCTTTCTCAGGTCTATCTCCCATACTTCCCCTGTACAAGAAACATTTGCTATGTCAAATCTGGTCTGTTCACTGCTTCTCACATATGTTTTTTCTCATTACACTTCTGTATCATATTCATCTTTTTTAAAAAAAAAAACAGTGTCAGAGTATAGAGCCTGGTACTAGTAGGGGCTAAATAAATGCTTACTGTAAGCCTTTGCTCGTCCAATCCTTTTATCTAAAAGGCTTTACCACCTCCTCTATCTAGCTACAAAAATCCTTCAATGAAAGCTCAATTTCGATGTCACCTCTTCCATCATTATCCCAGCAGGAAGTGATCTCCCCCCTGCCATACTCAGGTAGTGCTCTGTTTTTAGCACAACTGTAGCTCTTATACACTACTTTAAGTTATAGGTTTTGAACATTAATCCTCTATTTTAATCTCCCATAGCCCTTAGAACAGTTTTTTGGGTATTCAATGACTATTAGTTGAATTAATGCATTTCAATATCATATTTTAGAGAAAAAAATTAAAAGGAAATTTCCTATAACTATTACCTTTTTTTGATTTTTAACTTTTCTTTATGATTTATCCCGAATTCTAACTTGAAGTCAAATTTCCTACATGATAGTTTAAAAGTCATTGAAGTACCACATCGTTAAACTTTGGGTGGTTGGAATCAATATTCCTTGAAGTATCAACTCTTCCTTGAGATACTCAGCCCTACTGTTGAGGCAAATCATCAACCTCTTTCCAGGTTAATCAAAAATTGGATTCTCTTCTATCTTACCCACTACTTGAATCACTTAAAGAGACTCTTCTTTTCCAGTCCTAGCTCCCTCTTTGCCCATGAATCTCTGCTTACTGTATAAGCTTCGTTTTAACGTCTAACATCAGAACCTTTAAGAAAAACACTACTCTTTTTTCCTTATTAAAAGGAAACATTACAAACCCTAGCTATGTTTTCTTTTATTAGAATTAGTAGCTAGACGACCTTGAATTGTATGTGCAATAGATCTTCTTTCAGAAACACTCTAGTAATAACTTGAGTTCCCAACCTGTCCTAGTACAGAGTTCCCAGAGCTGTTTCCTGAAAGAGTTTATGTTCTTCCTAAAGAAGAGAACATTTTAAAATAAAACTATTTTAAAATAAGGTTTGGGAATGGAAATTTAAGGCAGTTTCATGACAGTAACATTGATCTCTTTTGCCAGTTCTGATATTTATGTATTGGGTTTTCTCAAAGCTAGGTCACCTTTCTCTGCAACCATTTGCTCTGTTTTAAAAAGTGATTTCTTAAAGACCAAAGACTACCTTTTTCTATTTAGAGTCCAGCTTCACTGTCAGAACTTAAAATTCTCCAGACTCCTATGGCAGAGCTGCTTTAGGTCAAAGTACAGCTAGATATAAATGCCCAGATCTACCCTCAAAATGGTCTCAGTCTCCAGAAGGGTTAATGGCACTGCTTATGACACTCGATAACTGTTCCAGTCAACTGTTATGACTACAGACCCCCATGCCTAGAGCTCAGACTTGGTTTTTATTAGTTCTGCAAAAACTGGATTCAACAAACATTTATTCAACATCTATTATGTGCCACATATAGTACTAGACTGAGGATGTAAGACGTGATTTCTACCCTTGAAAAGTTTATTGTATTTTGGTAATTTTTTTACTCTGACCCTGTGCCTAATATCGTCTAAATAATTGATTTCCCAGACATCCTGAATCTTAGAATGTTTCAGACCTCACCATTGCTATGACCTGTGATCGAAAGATTTTTCTTTTAGTCTTAACCCATTGAGCTCTGGCAACCACCCAATAAAAGAGGAAAAAATGCTCAACAAGCAGTAGATAATAATATCTGAGATCACCCTAAGTCTACAAATTTTTTTTAAAAAAGGGGGGGTGGGCAAGAGAAATCATCTAAGTCAGTGCTACTCCAGTACTTTAATGTGTATAACGATCACCTGGGGGTCTGGTTAAAATGCAGATTCTGATTCATTAGCTCTGGGGCGGGGCCTGAGACTCTGCATTTCTAGAACTCTCTCAGCTAATATCCATGCTTTTGGTCCATAAGCCACACTGCAAGCAGCAAGGCTCAAGCTTTTTTCCCAGTTCTAAATGAAAGCAAAGCATGAGGAATGTACAGGACCCGGTCAATACGGATCTATACTCAGTAAACACTATTGAAAGAGTTCGGTCAGTCAGTACAAGAATTAGTTTTTTAAAAAGTTAGCAGATGGAGTTCCCTGGTGGTCCAGTGGTTAGGACTCAGAGCTTTCACTGCTGTGGCCAGGGTTCAATCCCTGGTCGTGGAACTAAGATCCCGCTGAGGGGCACGGCCACAAAAAAAAAGGCTTAAAAAGTTAGCAGAAACTTTGTTGGGGTGCAAGAGGTGAGCAGCGTTCTCTTTACCTAATCAGGACATAAAATTAAAAGAGGTTAAAACAGTAAGGCCGGGCTTCCCTGGTGGCGCAGTGGTTGAGAATCTGCCTGCCAATGCAGGGCACACGGGTTCGAGCCCTGGTCTGGGAAGATCCCACGTGCCGCACAGCAGCTGGGCCCGTGAGCCACAATTACTGAGCCTGCCTGCGCGTCTGGAGCCTGTGCTCTGCAACAAGAGAGGCCGTGATAGTGAGAGGCCTGCGCACCGCGATGAAGAGTGGCCCCCGCTTGCCACAACTAGAGAAAGCCCTCGCACGGAAACGAAGACCCAACACAGCCATAAATAAATAAATAAACAAATACTTAAAAAAAAAACAAACAAAAAACAGTAAGGCCATTTGTTAAACACTTAAAAATTGAATTACTATATGATTCAGCAATTCCAATTCAGGATATATACCCCCCAAAAACTGAAAGCAGAGACTCAAGGAGATATTTATACATCTATGTTCATAGCAGCACTATTCACAATAGCCAAAGGATGAAAGCAACTTGGGTATCTACTGACAGATAAATGGGTAAACAAAATGACATCTGCTCCAACATGGATGAACTTTGAGGATATTATGCTAAGTGAAATAAGACAGTCACAAAAGAACAAATACTGTATGATTCCACTTGGGTGAGGTATCTAGGTAGCCAAACTTGTGGAGACAGAAGATAGAATGGTAGTTGCCAGCGGCTGGGGAAAGGGGAGAATGGGGATTTATTGTTTAACAGGTACGGAGTTTCAGTTTTGCAAGATGAAGAGTTCTGGAGATGGATGGTGGCTATGGTAGCACAACAATGTGAATACCACTGATCTGTGCACTTAAAAATGATAAAATGTTAAATTTTATGTTCTGTGTATTTTACAAAATTTTTTTAAATTAAAGCATGTTTTAAAAATTTTATACAAGGGTGTGAACTATCCAATGGAATAACAGTAGGGTGTCTTTGGAACCAGATTTGTCTTATAAGGGTTCAAGTTCAAACCAGCAGTGGAAGAAATTATAGACTTCTCTTTATTCAATTCAGGCAGAAAATCAATTAATAGGATGACTTGTACCCAGGATTACAGACTATAGGACTAACCCCTTTGTAGCACATGAAGCTTCTATTGTCATGGAAACCACAAACAAGGACTCAACACATCTGTCAGTATTGTAATAAGAATTACCCTGTAGCTCTATAATCCTAGGTTTTGTGTCCTGGCCAGAATTCTCTGGTTCTATGTTGATAGCCACAACTTTCATGAAAAATAAAATTGTTCACTAGTGAATAAGTGTCTTTTAACTCTGAGAGATCTTGTTTTAGTTAAGTACATTAATTAAGTAAATCCCAACCTTGTTAATAATTTTGTGCAAACCTTAATCTGCAGATTTGGTATTTAAACTATTTGTAAAATTAGATAAATATCTTTTAAGATTCAGCCTTGTGATTGAATATGTAATTGTGGATATATAATTAAATATGCAAAATATGTAATTGAATTAATTGCTTTCAGCTTTCTAATTTCAAATTGAAAGGTAAAGGATCATCTAATTACAGTTGTAAACATTCTTGAAATGATTAAGAGTATGTGGTTCAATATATCTATAAATTTTAGTTGTTAGATAGATCAGAGTTCAGTACCTGGAAAGTTTTACTTGTTAGGTTAAATATTTGAAGTATCTATAAATGAAAGTTGAATATATTGAATTTATACAGTTTTATTCTCTATTTTTTTATTGAAGTACAGTTGATTTATAATGTGCTAATTTCTGCTGTACAGCAAAGTGACTCAGTTATACACATATATACATTCTTTTTTTGTATTCTTTTCCATTATGGTTTATCTCAGGAGATTGGATATAGTTCCCTGTGCTATACATTAGGACCTTGTTGTTTATCCATTCTAAATTAATAGTTTGTATCTACCAGCCCCAAACTCCCAGTCCATCCCTCTCCTTCCCCTTCTCCCCCCTTGGCAACCACAAGTCTGATCTCTATGTCTGTGAGTCTGTTTCTGTTTTGTAGATAGGTTCATTTGTGCCATATTTTAGATTCCATATGTAAGTGATATCATATGGTATTTGTCTTTCTCTTTCTGACTTACTTCACTTAGTATGTTAATCTTTAGTTACATCAATACAGTTTTAAAGGTTTAAGGAAATTAAACCAATGAACTGTGAAAATGGACTGATTATTAAAGTTGTTTATTCTTTTCTATCTACGTTTATTGAACATTGCTCAAAAGCCTCCTTAAAAATGATTACTAAAATTCATATGAAAATACATATAAAATATAAATGAATATCAAAAAGCTTAAGAAAAACAAGATTTTGAGTTTAATGCTTTAATAAACTTAGTAGCAATTTAAAAGACTAAGGAAACAAACAGAATCTTTTCTGTGCGCAAAAACTGCTTTAAAACCACAAAAAATCTCCTATTAGTACTCCTAGATCATCTTAGATATTCTGCCCATTTGAAAAGATCAGAAGTAGATTCCAGGGGCTTCCCTGGTGGCGCAGTGGTTGAGAATCCACCTGCCAATGCAGGGGACACGGGTTCGAGCCCTGGTCTGGGAAGATCCCACATGCCGCGGAGCGAGTAGGCCCGTGAGCCACAATTGCTGAGCCTGCGCGTCTGGAGCCTGTGCTCCGCAACAAGAGAGGCCGCGATAGTGAGAGGCCCACGCACCGCGATGAGGAGTGGCCCCCGGTTGCCGCAACTAGAGAAAGCCCTCACACAGAAACGAAGACCCAACACAGCCATAAATAAATAAATAAATAAATAAATAATTTTAAAAAACATTCTAAAAAAAAAAAAAAAAGAAGTAGATTCCAAAAAACTCGTTTGATGAAGTTATACAGCCTTCAACCACTTCATCATTCCCCTTGTGGTTGAGTGGCCAGGACAAATTCAAGGGCTTGAGGCAAAACTAGGGTCCTCAATAGGCCTGCTTGAGAGGACGCTGGGTCTAGAGAAGGTCTGAGAAATTAGTTGTCTATGCCATGCTGGGTAACCAAGTGTGTAGTATGAAGGGGCTGAAAGCCAGAAATCAATTATGTAAATCATAGTTGAGGACTGGATAAAATATCAGTGTTAGAGCTTGCAGTGGGGTAGAAGCCAGGCAAAAGAACCAGAAGGCTAAAAGCAGACAAGAAGCTTCTTGAGAGCAAAGAAAACATTATTCTTATTCACCGCTGTGTCCACAGGCCTTCCAGGGCCTAGCAGGGTTTCAAGCATAAAGTAGGTGCTCAAATATCTATTGAAGGAATGAAAGACAAGATAACAAGGCTTAAAAAGGATCTGGTAGACAAAAACTAATGGAGAGGGTAAAGTAAACAGAATGTCACTTGTACAAAGACTTTAATAACGAAAGGAATGAACATTCTGCCCATTGTTGTGCCTTTCGATGTGGTCAGCATTGATTCAACAGGTGATTGATAATGTCAGGATGATTGAGAGGGTTTGTGGGCAGAAGCTTCTTCTGGTAACAGATAATACCTCTAAACTAAAAGCAAGTCATCAGTGAGGATCTCAACGACCTTCAGCATGCCTGATTTCTGGAATGGAGAGGGATTACCATTCCCAGAGACCAGTATTTCTTGGGGTGCACCCTGTATACCATAAATCCTGTAGGATGGTAATAGGTGTAACTTGAAAAAAAGACATCCATACAGGATTGCCTGTTAAGTAATTCCCAAGCCTAAATTATTCCACCTAAATTAACTAACTTTTCAAAACTCCTTGGATGAACCTATATCCAAGCTAAAAGAAAAAACAAAACAAAACAAAACAAAACCCCAAGCAAACAAATAAACAAAAAAACCAGATATGAATAGATACTACCCTTTGCCAAAAAAGAGGTCAGGGGGGTTCTCTCATCAAATAAGTTTAAGAAGTGTTAGGCTAAACAAAAATAAACACAATTGTTTTTCTCTTTGCAGGACTTATCAGAATCAATAATATTTTTATGTTCATTGTGAATTTTGAAGGGAAGTATGCCATTTTGACCCTTTAACCCAGAGTAACTAGAGGAAATAATGCTTCATGGAACCTGCTTAGACCACCTCAGGTCTGAAAAACGATCAGCGGGCAATTCTTCATGGGATCATGAAATGTGGCTTTGTGGGAGGTCAATTTTTTTTTCAATGTTTTAGTTCATTTGATTCCATTGTTGGCGATATTTTCCCTTCAAACAGAGCTATGATATGCAACTATGCAACTTCATGCCAACTTTTAAGAACTTTACAAATACAGGCAAAGTTTGCATGCTACTTTCACAGTTTTCAAAGACCTTTCCTTCATTTGTTTAAGCCCCTCCAGTATTCCTGTGAAACAGTCATGGCACACATGTCCATTAGAAGCAGAAGGACCAGAGATGTGACATCTTATGCACAAGTCACGGCTCAGTTCTATTTCTTGATTTAGAGGCCAGGTTGCATGATTTATTTTTGTGATGGGTTTGTCTGTTATCAGCTGAGCAAATGTTTATTCTCTTCCCTTATCAAGTGTAGTATAAAAGAAACCATGATGACACAACTGAAATGTAAATTTGAAGAATTAAATATATACTTAAAAATTTTTTTTCCACAGGCAGAACCAGTTATGATAGTGATCAACCCAGCAGCTTCCATTAGAATCTTCTTCAAATGAGGTGATGTCTCATCCAGAATATGCAAAGTCATATTTCTCCCACTTACGTGTACTTCGTTTTCTAAATACACCTTCTCAACTTTCATCAGTCACACGATCAATCAATTAAAATGGTTTCCCTTTCTTGAGTATTGCACTAGCCAGCTGATTCAGCAAAAATGCATCTCGGGCTTCCCTGGTGGCGCAGTGGTTGAGAATCTGCCTGCCAATGCAGGGGACACGGGTTCGAGCCCTGGTCTGGGAAGATCCCACATGCCGCGGAGCAGCTGGGCCCGTGAGCCACAACTACTGAGCCTGCGCGTCTGGAGCCTGTGCTCCGCAACAAGAGAGGCCGCGATAGTGAGAGGCCCGCGCACAGCGATGAAGAGTGGCCCCCACTTGCCACAACTAGAGAAAGCCCTCGCACAGAAACGAAGACCCAACATAGCCATAAATTAAAAATAAATAAATAAATAAAAATTAAAAAAAAAAAATCTCTTTGCATAATGGATATTACAGGAAATCTTTCATTCCTGAAGTTCCCCCAAAACAAGTTGACAGTTCCACGCTTAGAGCACTTAAAGAATTCTAAAGTAATAAGAGATGCTGATACAGATTCCCCAGCATCTCAATTTCCTTTCTACAGCCTGTAAATATGAAACTGTCTGTGTTTACAGGGTAGGAACCTCATTTTATTCATCTCATGTTTTCTAAGTGCTTGGTACAGTGTCTGGCCCAAACCACAGGTTCTAAAAATTTTATTATTCTTATTAACTTCTCTGCCTGGCAGATATAAAAAAGTTGCCATTAGTGTTTGGCCCAATCCCAGCATTAAGCTGAAGCACTGGGAAATCTGGTTCTGTGATACATAAAATTCCTTTCCCCCAAATATTCAGAGTATCAGATTAGCTGACAACATAAGGGCCAGAGATAAGAGAGCATCCATCAGGGTTTTGGTATTTTGGTTTTATGAAAACCTTGAGAAATTTTGTTTTGAAGCTGATATTTTCAAAAAAGTTCTTTGAATTTTTTCTAGGACATTTCAGTCACTGTTTTTCAAGGGAAATTTTAGTAATTTTTCCAACTGAATGGAAAGCTATACAAAGATTAAACAACAAAGATTTTTTTTCCTTTGGAAGTTATTCATGCCCTGCTTCTAGGATTGCCAGGGGAATTGAATTTAAAAAAAAAAAATTAACCAAGCAACAGATCAGAGTTATATTGTGCTAGAGACAACCTAAATTCCAAAGTTCAATTTTATGTTTCTTTCTAAACTTGGAGCCCATGGTTTTCAAATGGCTTAAGTTACCCAAATAATTTTGCATGACCTAGAGCCAAGTTTATTCTTTTATGTTTCTTTATTGATTTTTACTAATTTTTCTTTTCTTTCTTTACTCTCATGTAGGTAACATAAAAAGATTTGAATTTGTTTATATCCGTCAGCAATAGGGCAAACCCACATTTGGCATAAAGCTATTGATATATTCACCATTTTTTTCAGAAGTCATTTTTCTACTGCAATTCTTGTACGTTATTCTGTAGTTGTATGTGATACTACTCCTATTTTAAATACAAGAAAACTGAAGCTCAGTGTCGAACAGCTTAGTAGAACAGTTGCAATCCACATCTAGAACTACTAAATTCCAAGGCTTAATTACACTCTGCTTTCCAGTGGTTCTCAAACTTAGGTATGCATAAAATCACCCGGGATTGTTGCTACAGACAGATGCTCAGGCACTACTTCTGAGGATTGTGCCTCAGTAGATCTTCTTTGAGCTAAGAAACCTGAATTTTAAACAAACATCCCAGATGGCTCTGAAGCAATTCTTCCACATTCCAATTAAGACGCGACTACACCTGCTTCCTCTTGTCTGCCTCTAAAAATGAAGCAAGAACATACATACCCACAGTCTCAGCTCTACCACCAATTATGTGGTATAAACCAGAGTAAACCACTTTTCCTGTTTGGATCCTCATTTATTTAGCCTGTTAAATGGGAATAATTATATTTTCTTTATCTCGAAGAATGGATACAAAGATCAAATGACACAGTAGATGCCACAATGCTTATAACAGTAGAAAGTGCTATTTAAAAGCAGAGTATTAAAGTGTATATTTCAATGACAAAGAAGACATAAAACACAAAGCTTATTTGGATGCTTTGACATAGGGTTATCTAATCACAATATAGCAAAGAACAGTTATACATTCAGTCCACATCCATGAGCACTTCAAACGACTTAGCCTTAACCAAAATGACTATGGAGTGTGGAAAATCCTTTATTAAAGTGCACACACATGCATGTGGACCCGTGCGCACACGCACACACACACACACACACACACACATGCATATACACATATTGTTGCCACTGTTAAGTTAGTGGGCAGATTTTCCACTGCCTCCTCTCTAGACATCACCAAACGATAAAAGATAACTCCTTTTAAAACAATGCAGATGGGTTAACACCCAAGTACCCATGACTGTTACTGACACTCCCGCCAGCCCACATGGGCATCCCCAGACCCCATGGTGGCTCCTTTCTCAGGTATATGGACTTCCACTACCCTCTTCAGAGGGAGAAAGTTTCTGAAACAATTGGTGTGACAAAAGAGACTGACACCAAACAGTCACAGCTTGACTTCATGGCACACCACATGGAGTTTTTCTAAAAATGAAGAAACTTTAGCATTTCCTTGTTATTTGAGGGTGTAATGCCATAAGCCTCCCACCTATCCTGTGTCGGCTTTGAAATGAGCAGACCGGCTGGAAAACAAGAGGCAATTTGCATGTGAAGAATAAACAAACAGAAGTCTGTTGCATACCATGTAAAAAAAAAATAATGCCTTTGTTTAGAAAAGAGGAGCAGCAAAGTTTAAGAGAGGGAGATAGCAGGTTAGTAACACAACACCTTTCCCTTTCTGCCTCGTAATACATATTTTAAATAGCCTGACTTGACCTCAATACATCTTCAGTAGCCTTCTCCCAGGCCTCCCTGATTCAAAGCTTTTCCCCACTCCAATGCATCAGGCGCACAGCTTCAACTTTCTTCAATAATGTTCTCACCATCACCCTGCACTCATTGATTGAATCGTTTTATAGTCAATAGCATTGAGTCTATATTCCTTGCTCTGTCAAATTTCCAGTTATTCTTCCATTTGTATTTCAGCTCCCCCTCATCCCCCAAATTATGTGTAGACATAATTTGAGACCCTATTGGGGCCATTTTAACTGACAGACTGACTGGATTTGAACTTTAAATTTTCTAAAGTACATCTCATAATATTATTTTTTTACTCAAGAAATATTTTTTTAATCATATGCAGAATAGTCTAGTAGAACTGTTTCAATGAATTAAACTAGAATGACAAAACAGAGAAGTCAGTTTGGAGACAATTGCAGTAATTTTGGCAAAAGGAAATAAGGTCTGAAGAAGGGAGTATGAGAAATGAAACGGAGAATGAAAAAAGGAAAAAAGCATTTAGGTAGTACCTATTATTCACCAGCTTCATTCACATTTAATCCCCCTTAAAATGTTATGAGTAATAACACCATTTTTACTAAGTAAAAGTAAGCTTAGTGACGTGAACTAACACATTCAAATTTTCACACTAGTAGATGCTGGACCTAGGATTTAAACTTAATTTCACTATTCTTTCCATCTTAGAAAGAGAGTCATTGTGGACTAATAAATTGGCTTTAAAGCGTATCCATTTGGCGGCACTTAGAAGAGTAGTACAAAGTACAACAGGAGAAGGAAAGGTTAGAAGTTTAAGAAAATAGGAGAGCAAAGCTCTCAAATTATGTCTTCTGCCATAATTTCACCATTCTCCTCAAAGAACAGTTTACTATGATAGATTAATTTGTTGTGAAATTAAATTCTATATGCACAGACTTTTTTGGCCCTTGACTCATCCCTGGAATGTCTTCCTTGTTCTTTTTCGTTTATTTTAGTTTTTCTTCTTTCCAATACAAGGGGAGAATGGAGGCAAAAAAAATAATAAGACTTTAGTTAGTGGAGGCAAGAGGACAGAGCATAGTTTTCTTTGAATAGAGAGCAAATAGTGCTTATCTGTAGACCAAGGAGAATCAAGCAGAGATCTGGACTGATGATGTTCGGGAGAAGAGGGATAATCAAGGAAAACCTCTCTTGCCTTGTTTAGTTTTTATTGCTCTTGTTCTCCTGTAAACCCACAAAGAACTTCATAGTTTATTCCAGACTCAATATTCATCTATTGTATAGTGGAAAGAGCAGAGAGGGAACATAGACATTTATATAAGACCAGGACTGCTGAGTAAGCTTGGTCAAGTTTCTTAACTGTGACAGTTTTTAGGGCTTATCATAAATATACCAACTCTTTCTGGTTATGGGATAGGACTTTACTTTCCTGCTCCCTTTGAAGTGAGGCAAGCCTATGTGATGTACTTTAACCAATGAGATGTGAGCAAAGATGACAAAAATGCTTTAAGAGACTGCGTGTGATTTACCACATTTCCTTCCTCTGCCAAATAAATCCTAAAAGTGTGTGTTAGGATAAAGCTTCAATTAACTTTGGTTCTTGAGTAGTAATTTTTTAAATATCCTTCCTGCTAATCTAGAAGAGCAACAAGCATGAGCAAAAAACAAATCTTCACTATGTTAAACCATTGAGATTGGGATTTGTTTGTTGTTACAGCATAACCAAACCTATACTGATTGATACAGTAAACATTCTCATGTTCTGTTTATGTTTCATCCTTAAGTGAGATGGTTGGATAAGTTTGGTTTTTGTTTTCTATTTGTAAAGCCAAGTGAGACTTTTAAAATGAAATATTACTCACTATGTATGATATATAATAGTAGAGGCACATTGTTTAAAGTAGAGGAGGGTGCACAATCTGTTTTTCTCCCATTTTTTTCTCTTTTTCGGGATTATGTGATTTTTTTTACATAATTCTATTTTATCTTCTTTCTTGGTTTATTGGCTACAACGTCATTTTAATCATTTTATAGGTTACTTTAAGTATTTACCTCTTTAACTTGTTACATCTTTATAAATCTTTAATTTATCACAATCTACTCTCAGGTGAGAGTATACCATATGTAATATAAGAACTTTAGGATATCATATTTCTATTTATCCACTCCCAACTCTTATGCTACTGCTGTCATAGCACGTTATAATCACAACATTGTGATTATTTATGTTTAAATAGCCAGTTATCTTTTAAAATGATTTGAATAACAAGAGAAAAAAATTGTGTTTATCTGTATTGTTACCATTTCTTCATCCCTTTATGTAGATCCATATTTCCATTTGATATCCTTTCTCTTCTACCTAAAGAACTTGCTACAGGGACTTCACTGGCTGCCCAGTGGTTAGGACTCTGTGCTTCCACTGCAGGGGGCATGCACGTGTTCTGTCCCTGGTCAGGGCACTGACATACCACATGCCACTCAGCCAAAAAAAAAAAAAAACAAAAAGAACTTGCTACAATATTGTGAGTATCTATTGGTGATGACTTGTTCAACTTTTGTGTGTTTGATATAATCATATACTCTGAATAATACAATATTCTCAAATGTAACTTTGTAAGAGTTCCTTCATGATTTTTTTGTCTATAATTCTGAGATTGATTGATGATTTTTCTATTACAAATATTGCTCTTACATATCAAATCATGATCCCCATTATCTTCGCAACCATTTACTGAGCACTTCCTGTTTCCTAAGAGTCACATGAGTACTGTAACATATGGTATCTCACTGAATTTTTGTAACTAGAATGAGGTGTTATTATCCTCACTTTACCTGCAGGGAAACTGAACTCAGGTAGGCTGTCATTGCACAAGGTTATTAAATCATCAAAACTCTTGATGGGGTTTCCTTGGTGGCGCAGTGGTTGAGAATCTGCCTGCCAATGCAGGGCACACGGGTTCGAGCCCTGGTCTGGGAAGATCCCACATGCTGCGGAGCAACTAGGCCCGTGAGCCACAATTGCTGAGCCTGCGCGTCTGGAGCCTGTGCTCCGCAACAAGAGAGGCCGCGACAGTGAGAGGCCCGCACACCGCGATGAAGAGTGGCCCCCGCTCGCCGCAACTAGAGAAAGCCCTCGCACAGAAACGAAGACCCAACACAGTCAAATAAATAAATAAATAAATACAATTAAAAAAAAAAAAAACAAAACTCTTGATGACACAAAGAACAGTATTGTTTAGAAAAATACTGACATTGAAAAACCTAAGTTTAAGTGATCCCAAGTAGACTAGACTCTGAGTGTGGAAAAAACTTTATAAATATCTTGAACAATTCATTTTATTTATATACTTTTATATGCATATCCAAGTGTGATAAAATATAAATTTTATGTCTAAATAGATATCAAAACCTATCTTCCATACGTAGACAATCAGAATTTTCTTTCTTTTAAAGTCACATAATATTTTTCTGTTATTTATTTGTTTATTTATTCATTTATTTTTGGCTGCTTTGGGTCTTCATTGTTGCATGGGGGCTTTCTCTAGTTGCGGCAAGCGGGGCTACTCTTCACTGTGGTGCACGGGCTTCTCATTGCAGTGGCTTCTCCTGTTGTGGAGCATGGGCTCTAGGCGCACGGGCTTCAGTAGTTGTGGCGCACAGGCTTAGTTGCTCTGTGGCATGTGGGATCTTCCCGGACCAGGGCTCGAACCCGTGTCCCCTGCATTGACAGGTGGATTCTTTACCACTGTGCCACCAGGGAAGTCCTGTCAGCATCTTAGTAATAAGAAACCATTGTATCATATATAATTCATATCATTTTTTTCTTTCTTTACCAACAAGCCCCTTAACCATGAAATTTTGGGGAAAAAAAAAGAATGAGCCAAGGTGGGGGCGGGGGGGAAACAGCTGAATGCAATTCCCTAAATAATATACATAACATGGAGTTCTATTGAGAGGTCTTTCTCTTCTTCTTATCAAAATAGTCATCTTCTCATTATGGAATTGACCTCCCAATGATATATTTCAATATCTCTTGAGAAGTCCACTGTGTCAAGCTATCAGTAGCGTGTCAAGGAAGAGTAGGAAGTATGAGAGGTCCACCCTGGGTGCCAGCAATGAGAGATTATGTTGTCTACAGAAAATCTTAAAACAATGATAAAACCAACTAAAAGTTGATCTGCTTTTTTTTGATCACCATGTACCAGATTTTGAACAATGTCAGTCATACTCCTCCCTGCCAGAGTGGGCTACTCTCACATATCATTTCCCTTTGGTTCCCAACTGGATCATCAGATGCAAAAAAGAAAATGAGGTTAATGTGGAGAAGTATGGGACAGTAAATGCTGCTTGGAGGAGAAGCTTGTCAATCATTCCAGGTGCCGCTACAGAAGGGTTAACTGATTCCCAGTATATAGAAATTCAAATATTCACAGAGTTAAGAGCTTCACACAGAAGGTTTCTTTAAAGGTTTTCCTACTCACTCCCAATACACAAATAAGAAAATTATAACATCAAGCATTTGTGTAATTAACGAATCAGATTAAAATTGGCAATAACACACTTCCTTCTTGTTCTTTTCTGTCATACACCACACCCTAAGGCAGAAGCAGATCTCACAGAACAGCTTTCTCTGCAGCCTGGAGGACAGCTTGGCACCTGGATAATGAGGCAAAAGCCTTAAACCCAAGGTTTTTGAAGCTATACAAATTGAAGAGTAGCAAAATCATTGGTCAGGAACCAAGAAAAGTGGAAAAATTGTGATTTTTTTATACATAACATTTGTGTTCTTCTGGTCCCTGTGGTTACATTCACAGTAGACAATCCGTGTTGACAAACTATCTTTTGTAGACTTTGTGGGCTAGTTGCATAGGGTTTTTTTTTTTTAATTTTTTTTTTTTTTTTTTTAATTTACCCCTCTGGAACCATGTGGGTAGACAGGTGTTAGGGTTAAAAATTCATATGGTATGTGATAGGATTTTGGTGAGGAAATGGAGCAGAAGGGATGGACATTTTAACAGCTTGGGAGGTTTTAGAAGTGAAAAGGGAAGAGGGAGAAGTATTTTGCCTATTGAAAAAATAACTGAAATATACAATTCTGCATACTGAGGAATCAAAAGGTCTGGCTCTAAAGTTAGAAAAGAAATAAGAAGTCAAAGATATTTTGTAAGGACTAAGAGTTCGTGTAAAATGGGGATTGTTTTTTTTCTCTAGAGATTTTTCTACTTAGCCCAACGACACATTAATTCCATTATTAATCAATAAATCAACATGAGACACACAGAGAAAGAAGTAGGCAGACTCCTGCTGTAATTTTAGTTCTTAAGAGCCTGTCTGCATCTATTCATTTATTCAGCAAGCATTTGTTGTACTCTTAATATATGCAAAAATCCTACTAGCAACTTTGCAGGAGGTAAAGAGATTTTTTTAAAAATCTGTGATATTCCATTTAATTTATAAATAGGAAACAATATAATAATAAAAATCGTTATAGTTTTTGCAAGCCTCTATATACATCTTTGGGAAGGTGTCTTACATGAGTTATTTATAATACTAACAATAATGACACAGTAAGGCCGGCATTTTTTATTCCCATTTTATAGGAAATTGAGGCTCAGAGAGTCTCAAAGATCACAGAAATGGTACATAGAAGTCAATATTTGAACTCAAATCTTTCTGTACTTTGCTATATGAAGAACAACAAAAGCACATGTAGGAAGCAGCAGTATCACAGTACAAAATAATTCAAAGGATAAAGAGAAGTGTAATTTCAGCCCTCTTCTCTCTGCATCTTCATGAGTTTCAACATCATTAACATTTTCTATTTTTCCATTTATTCAATAATTCATTGAACAAATATTGATTGAATCCCTAATGATAACTGGTGCTATTCTAGTGTTGGGAGGCAGAGGTAAATAAAACAAAGTCCCTGCCCTTATAGAGTTTACCTTCTAATGTGGAAGTTGGACAGGCAATAAACAAATAAACAACTATAATGTCAGGTAGTGGGAATTCCCTGGCGGTCCAGTGGTTAGGACCCGGCACCTTCACTGCTGGGGGCCTGGGTTCAATCCCTGGTCAGGGAACAAAGATCCTGCAAGCCGCATGATGCGACCAAAATATTAAAAACTAAAAATAAGTAAATAAAAAATTTTAAATAATAATGTCAGGTAGTGAAATGTGCCATGAAGAAAAATAAAGCAGCATAGGAATAGAGAAATGATCCTACTATAGACCATTTACAACAATCTTTCAAAAGACGCCTCTCTGGGGAAATGACATTGGAGGTGCTGCAGTAGAGTGAGCTATGCAAATGCCTAGAGATGGACACTCTGAGTAGAGGGAAACACTATTAGACTAGAACATATTCAAAGAGGTCAAGGGACAGCAAGGGTCCAGTGTGTGTGGGGCTACAGCAGAATGAGTGATGGAAAGATTGGTGGAACTTCAGGTCAAAGGTGGAGTCAGGTTATGTATAAACCAGATACTGTGGATTCTTGGGGGTCATGAGACTCTTTAATTTTATTTAAAGTGTGATAGGGAGCTATCGGAGAGTTTTGAGCATGGAAATCGTATCGTACAATGCACAATTTTTAAAAAATCACCCTGATTGCTACCTGGAGAACAGACTCTAGAGGAAGCAAAACTGGAAGCAAGAAAACCAATTAGGAGATTGTTTCAGTTCTGTAAGGAAAGGATGATCTTTTCAATACATGGCACTGAGACATGGGTATCTATATGGGAAAAAAAAGTGAATCTTACCCTGTCTCTCTCTTTTTTTTTTTTAAATTTTTTGGCCGTGCCACGTGGCATGTAGGATTTTACTTCCCTGACCAGGGATCGAACCCTCACCCCTGAGGTGGAAACTCAGTCTTAACCAGTTAACGCCAGCTAAGTCCAAATCTTGATCTCTAATTCACATTATACACAAAACTTAGTCTGAGAAGGCTTATAAACCTAAATGTAATTGATTGTGTACTTTTAATACTATTAACTATTGAATTTTGTCAAATGCCTTTTTTCTTATCAAATGATAATATATTTATTCTCCTTAGCTCTATTAATATTTTGAATTATATTAATGGTTTTCCTCTTGTTGAACTACCCATACAATCCTGAAGTAAACCCCACTGGGTCATAATGAATTTTTAAGTGTCCTTGTAATCTGTTTGCTAATATCTGATTTACAAGTTGGGCATTGATAAGCTATAGTTTTCTTTTTGGTATAATTTTTTCAGGTTTTTATGCCAATTTATACTTGTTTCATCATAAGAATTAGGAAGTTTTTCTTCTTTTACTATACCCAGAAAAAAAGTATAATTAGCTTCATGATAACCTTATCTTTACCTATTTTGTAGAATTTTGTATCTTGCAACTCATACCTAGACTGGAAATTTGAGAGATATGATAGAAAAATATCATAAAATTAGATTTTGCTGGCTACTTCAGTGAGGTGTTACAAGTATATATTTGAAGGGAGGCTCTTCAGACTGATATATTCCTTGAAAAGAAAGAGGGTAACAGCAAGAGTCTTTGTTGCAAGAGATCTTTTTTTGCCAGGAGCAAGAAACCTAAGACTGCTAAGGGTTATATTAATCATGCATTTTTCAGAATTTGCAAAAGCCCATTAGGGAGCTTCGAGTCAAATAAAGTATAAGCAAAAATTAGGTGTGGGAGGGTAGAACTTGGGGAAAATTGAGTTGTGATATGGGAAGAGCTAGAGAAAGGGGGAGCATGATCTGACAGGCCTCCCCAAAATCCCTCTGCAATGTGCTCCAGCCTGACAAAATAGAGATGCAGATGTAGAGAATGGACATGTGTACATGTGGGTGGGGGAGGTAAGGGTGGGGGGAGAGTGGGACGAATTGTGAGATTAGGATAGACATATATATATATATATATATATATATATATATATATATATATATATATATATATATAAATAGCTATATGTAAAAGAGATAGCTAGTGGGAACCTGCTGTATAGCACAGGGAGCTCATCTCAGTGCTCTGTGATGACTTAGATGGGTGGGATGGAGGGTGGGAGGGAGGTCCAAGAGCGAGGGGATATATGTATACGTATAGCTGATTCACTTCATTGTACAGCAGAAACTAACACAACATTGTAAAGCAACTATACTCCAATAAAAAAAAAAAAACCACTCCGTATTAACTGTCAATAAATAAAATAATTTCGCTATTGGGAAGTTTAAAAAAAAAGTAATAATTATCTACATTATAAACACCATCCACATGGACAAAAAAAAAAAAACTATTGCATGATATCACTTATATGTGGAATTCTAAAAAGCCAAATTCATAAAAACAGAGAGTAAAATGGTGGTTACCAGGGGTGAGGGTAGGGACAGGAGGCTAGGAATAGGAGAGATGTTGTTTAAGGGTACAAACTTGCACCTAGCGAAGCCGAGCAGGACCCTGTGGGGCTCCTGGGCATGGAAGCCTTTCTGTGTTCCCCGTTTCTTGTTTGAAAATAGGCTTCAGCCTCCATGACCTTCCCCGAGTTCCAAAGGGCAGGTTCACACAGTTGCTAATCAGGGAAGGGAGGGGATGCAGAGACAAGGGAAGAGCGGTCGAGAAACAAGAGTGCAGCCTTGGGACAGGGTCCTGGTTCTGCCTCAAGGGATACACATGACAGTATCTTTGAGCTCTTCTACAGAACTAAAACCCCCAACAAATAGAAGATGTTAACTACCTGATGAAGCATTCTTCATTCCAAAGAGAAGGTCACTGTTTGATAACCTCAAGAACTACAGAAGCTCATCAGGAGACCTCCCGAGGCCGGATTAAAGGAGTGCAGACCCTGCACACACTGTGATCCCTATCAGCAATCCCGCCCTTGAACCATTGCTATAAAACTCCTCACCAAATCCCCCCCAGGTTGGGACACACAGTTTTGACCGCATGAGCCTCCTATGTCCCCCTTTGCCTGGCAAAGCAATAAAGCTATTCTTTTCTACTTCACTCAAAACTCTGTGTCCAAGATTCAATTCAGCACCGGTGCACAAAGCTGGAGTTTTTGGCATCACTAGCAGATAAGGAGGTCCTAGAGATCCAGTGCACAATATAGAGAATATAGACAACAATATTCTATTACAATCATCACACTTGCTAAGAGTCTAGATATTAATTTTTCCAACCAACTATTATTTCCACAGAAAAGAAATGATCATTATGTGACGTGATAGAGTTGCTATTGCTACAATGGCAATCATATTACAACATATAAATGTATCAAATCAACACACTATACACCTTAAATTTGCACAGTGTTATATTTTAAATATATTTCGTTTTGATAGATAGATAAATAGATGATAGATAGATAATAGATAGATAGATATAGATGGGTAGATAGATAGATAAATAGATAGATGATAGATAGGTGATAGATAGATGGATAGATAGATGATAGATGGATAGATAGATAGATAGGTAGATTAAACACCACCATCCACATGCAACAAACCTGGGGGAAACTTGTCCTTTCCTGTTGATCTAAGGAGCAAGCAAAGACTAAAGCCAGTGTTAGGAGGATGAGAGAAATGGGCAGAGTTCTGAAGCCAATAGCTAAGGAGCAGGAATTACAAAGGGAGGCAAGGGTGAGGATTTTGATAGCAGTCTGTATTCAAGGACCGTGACTAGATAAGAACATCCTGAATAGCTGGCAATGTGGAAAAGAATTTCAATAAAGTAGCAGTTGATTAGACTGTCACAGCATTTGTATTTTCAAAAAAAAAAAAAAGTCCAAGTCTGACAAACAGAGGCTTGTCCTTCATTGCTTATTCCCTGGGCTTAGGTAACTCATGCTCTACCTGTTACCCCACCCCCCAACAAACAACTCCTGATAGAGGTGAGAGGCTAAAGTGGTGCAGCTCCTATAAGAGAAATCCCTCTCTATCTCCTTCCGCTGTGGTCCTGGGAAACAAAAAGCCAGGCAGAGTCTTCTGTTGAGCTAACCAAGAAGCCATCTCCCCTGCCAAGACAGAGATTCCTTGTTCTTCCTGCCCAGGAGGGTGTTAGGGACAGTTAACTGTGTAATTTATTCATTGTCGAACCACATGGAGCCATACCTGGACCGAACCTCAAGGAAAACATATCATCTGGAATGGGCACTAGATGCAGTAGCTAGAAGTGAAAATGCATGTCTCCCACTGGGGAGGAGTGAGTGATTTTCTAGTTGCAACTGATACTGTTCTTAAAATCATAAACGGGAACAAAAACACACATGTGCTACTGCATGCGTGTCCCAACACGAGGGGTTAGGAAACCATAAGTCAAATACAGTAGACTGTTATTTTTTCTGTCTAGCAACTCTTACCTCCTGGAAAAATTCCTCTTGTCCAATGGATAATCTATTATGTATTGTTCAGACAGGGCCAACCTCACCTCCTCCCAGGCCTCTGTTCTATGTATTGTTCAGATACAGCAGTCAACAAAATAGACCAAATCCCTGGCCTCTAGGACCTCTCATTCTAGCCATTAGAGAAAGTCAGAAACACAAAAATTAATGCATATAAAATATGTCCAAACATCATAAATGCTAAAAAAACCAAGAAGTGTGAGGGCGATGAAAGAACATTATTTAATAAGTCCATAATTGTTTTCAAAATAACATTTATTAGATCTTTATGCACAGTATGTTCCATAATTTTGGAATACAGAGACGCTCAGATAGGAAATAATAATCACCTATGAGTAACTTTTGAAAGTTTGTTTCCTTCTTCTTTATCAAAAAAGTTATTAAAGTTTTCTCCTACATCTGAAGCTTATCTAGTCAATACTGAAAATATTTTCAAGCTGATGTAAAATAACCACCAAAATATACCTTTTCTTTCATTTTATGAGATGGTGAAGAAATCTGCAAATATTCCAAAATTCACTTTTCTTTGTGTAGAACTGTCAAAGCAGAATCAGTGACTTTTAAGTATTTTAAATCCACCTGTACAGACTCTTTCTACTTTTTCAGAAATATACCATTCATGTGTAATCATTTGGCTTTAAAGCATGTGCAGAGGAAACAATAGAAGGAAAGGTTAGTCATGTAATCATTTTTAAAGAACATATATTAAACCATATTCCCAGAAATTCATGAAGCTTTAAGAAGAAAAGATTGTATGTCATCAGCTTAGCCATACCAAATAAGAAAACTCATGCATTAAACATCACAAAAGGAAGTAATACAGCTTTAGTTCAATCTGTAATTTGTGAGCTATCACAGAGATTCTGGCTTGGCACGACTCAGAAATGTTCACTGAATGTCATTGTAAAGGTTTGAGAGGACTCTCTAAGGACCAATTAAAGGATGGAGAACTAGGGAAGATTGTTCACCAGTAGGAAAAGCAAGACTAATGGTGCAACATGGATGTGGTTTTCCAATTTTCTTGTTTTGTCTGTAACTAGGGAAACACAAACCTAAAATTAATAATAATAAAAATAATAGTAAACATCACATTCAGCTGTTTATGATCATTCAGAAGGGATTTTCGTGTACTTCATTCTGGACTTGTCCCTTTAATTTCCAGCAGCCTCCACCCCCAAACACCAAACGAAGTCATCGACTGCATTGTCACTACCCCTTTGCCGTGTGTGTGTGTGTGTGTGTGTGTGTGTGTGTGTGTGTGTACATCTATATATATATATACACACATATATATTTCCAACTTGAGTTCATTTTATTATGACTCAAAAATAGAAATCAAATATTCTTATTTAAGTATAGAAACAGAAAATTTTAAGAAATATTCTTTATCAACTTAGACTCTATCAACCATCAGTTTTCATGTTTTATATATTACACATTATGCATGGATAATTGATACATATCGTTTAGCTTCTAAAACAGTTGAGAGCATGTAATGGACACTCAAGTGTTGATTTAATTGTTAAACATATGTTGATTTAATTGTTTAATAATTAACTAATTGAGTAATTGGGCTGGCTGGACTATGTGTCTTTACTATGACCTTTAGGTAAAAAGAAAGACTTTCCTCTCTTCTGCGATGTATTGTTAACCTAAACCTAGCTGATATTTTTGGAGATTTAAGGAGAAAGTTACTGGGTTCACTACAGATAATGCTTCCTTTCACTTAGGAGTGTCTGTAAGTCTGGACTATGAATGGAGGAGTCTACAAAAGGAAGGGGGATGGAATGGAGAGATAAGCAGGTTTTCTCACTGAGCCCATGGATTTTAATTTTCTCAAACGTGAGGATCTTCTTCTATATTTTTCTATATGCTCACAATGCCTGTTGATAAATAATAAACCCTCAAATAATATGTGTTATGTTAAGGAAGAACAGAAATTTAGAGAAAATTTAAATCCCTTGTAGTGACTCTGTCCTGAAGAGTTTCCTACTTTCTCTTTTGTCTCTTTTTCACTTCTGGGTTGCTTTCATGATTTCAAGTTTAACTTCTGAAATAAACCAGAGCAATTTCTGTTCTCAAACTACGGAAGGGTGGAAAGTCTTGCAAAATAGAAAAGTCCAGTACCAGGTCCAGTTAGAATAACAAGTAAAAACTATCTTAGAGTCTTGGGTTGAGTGAAGTCCTGGTCCAGAGGTAGTGGGTGGTGAAACAGAAAGAACTCTGGGTTGAGAGTCACCAGGCTTGTCCTTTTAACCAGTTTGCCTTCCCTCTCTGAGACCCAGCTTCTTCATTTGCAAAAATAAGAGACTGAATCATATGTTGCCTTCCAGCTCTGATTTTTTGTAATTCTAACAATTTCCCTAAGGCATGTATTTGGCGACCATTTACAAATACCACGGGTACATTTCACACAGACATGCCAAATATCAAAGTGAATAAGTATTCCCTGAAGATCTTTTGTTACTCACTTTGCTATGACCGATTGGTACGTAAACGGCTGAGTTCCATTCAGTGTAAAGTAAGTCATGAGCACATTTTGTACAACTACTACAGAAATTGTCACAATACTTTTTTTCTGCTATTAGTTTAAAGGTCCTTCGAATTCAGTAGACTGTGAGCTCCTTCAGGGCAGGTACTCTTCCCTAGTCATTTTTTTTTTTTTTAATTTTTTTAATTAATTAATTTATTTACTTATGGCTGTGTTGGGTCTTCGTTTCTGTGTGAGGGCTTTCTCCAGTTGCGGCAAGCGGGGGCCATTCTTCATCGCGGTGCGTGAGCCTCTCACTATCGCGGCCTCTCTTGTTGTGGAGCACAGGCTCCAGACGCGCAGGCTCAGTAATTGTGGCTCACGGGCCTAGTTGCTCCGTGGCATGTGGGATCTTCCCAGACCAGGGCTCGAACCCGTGTCCCCTGCATTGGCAGGCAGATTCTCAACGGCTGCGCCACCAGGGAAGCCCTTCCCTAGTCATTTTTATATCACCAGTGCATGACATTTAGCATGAAAAAACATTAACATTTTTAATAATTGACCTGGACGGTTTTTCCAGGCTGGAGAAAAGCATGCTGACTTGATCTCACTTCTAATGTATGACCATGAACCTCTAGAGGGTCCTCAAAGCTGCCTGGCAATCATACTGTATTTTCCTGGTTCGTTCAACCAACACTTGTAGATGTTATTTCAGATTTCATGTTCTATCCTCAATCCTCCAATACCCCCTGCTTCATACTTGCTTCAAAAGTAAACAGCCACAAGCTCCCATATGCTTCCTATCAGCACCTGTACCCATATGATATGTCTTCCTGCTACTATTAAGGATGAACTGTCCATGCTCCTGAGCAAGTCAACCCACCCATGTGTACAATAGATTCCATCCTGTCACACCAACGCAAGGATAATCATTCCTTCAGTAATTTTCCTCACTCTCTATAGAATCATCATGTTCTCCCTCTCTACTGGATCTTTTCCATCAGTGTACAAACATGTTATTATATCTCTCATCCTGAAAAGAAAACTCTCACTTGACTCCACTTCTGCCTCTTCCTGCTGCTCTATTTCATTTTGGAATCCAATCAGACCTCTCACTTTTTTTTTTTTTTTACCGAATCTGCACTTATCAAAGTCACCAATGACCTCCACCTGCTGTTAAGGTTGGCAATTCTCAGTACTCATCCTACTGAATCTGTCAGCAGCAAGGGGCTTCCTTAAAACACTTTACTTATTTATCTTCCAAGACACATACTCCACTGGTTCTCCTAGTGGCTCACTGCATTCCTTCTCAACCTCCTTTGCTGGTTTCCCAAACGGTGGACACCAAGGCGCAAGCTTTGACCTCCTTTTTGTCTATCTTTGTATTTATCAGAGCCATGCCCATGGGTTTTAAAATTATTAAAATGTTGACCACTCCAAAATTTATACCAAATGTATACCTTGAGGACCAACTTACCTTCTAATACCCAAACCTGTATATCCAGTTGCCTCCTTAACACCTCCCCTCTGAAGTCTGATAGGCTTCTCAAACCCAGTCATTCCTCAAATCAAAGTCATAAACTTCTCCCTCAATCTGTTTCTCTCTCAAGCTTTCCGTCATAATTATCACTCAGCAATTCCAGTAGCTCAAGCCCAAAACTTTGGAGTCATTCTTGATTTCTCTCTTTCTCTCACATCGCAATCTGTCATCAAATCCTGTGAGATACAGCTTTAAAATATATCCTCAACTACATCGTTTTTTACCACTTTCACCATTCTGGCTCAAGACACCATCATCACTCACCTGAATCATTACGATAGCTCACTTCTTTTGGTGTGCTTTCCTTGAGAAAATGCTCGGCACAGCAGCCAGAGTGATTCTACTATGTCAAAGAGGTCAGAATTCTGCAATCTTTTCATACCTCACTCAAAGTAAAAGCCCAAGGGGGTGGGGGGGGGGGGGAGGGGGGATGCAGAGCCTCATCAAAATTATCAAGCCCCTTATAACTTCTCTGATCTCCTCCATTCCCCCTTGCTATCTCCCCACCAGCCACAGTGGTCCCCTCGCTGTCCCTTGGGCACTCCAGGTACATTCCTATTCAGATCTTTTTCTTGCTGTTTCCTCTGCCCACAACATTCCTCTCCCAGGTGGCTTGCTCCCTCACTCCCTTCAGGCCTTACTCAAATGTCAACTCAATGAAATTATCTCAGTCCTCCCTTTTTTTTTTTTTTTTTTTTTGGCCGCGTTTTTTGCGGGATCTTAGTTCCCCGAACAGGGATCGAACCCATGCCCCCTGCAGTGGAAGCACAGAGCCCTAACCACTGGACCACCAGGGAAGTCCCTCAACCCTCCCTATCTAACATTTCAACCCCTCCTCACCAGCCTTCAGCAGTCTCTAACCCCCTTTTCTGCACTATCCTGGAACATAGTAAGAGCCTGTTAAATATATATTTAATGAGTGAACCAAAAGAAAGTGAGCAACAAAAAGTCTGTACTAGATACTTTTTCATTTTATCAAATGTCTCAGATTCATGAAGCATTGCCTAAGAAAGTCCTCTAAAGTCTTTCTAGAATTAATAGATAGGAGCTATTTGTAATTAGCATATAAATCTTTTGGAAACAGTTTCCAAAGGTTAACATCTTACTTAAAATAGTTTGAAAGATAGTTTGAAGAAAATGCTCCTTTTCAATGAGAAATATTAACAGGTGAAAATTACCCAGAAATAATGATAGTTCATCCTTGCTACAGACTTAAGCTGGAATTCACTTTTTTTTTTCCTCTAAGAAGACCTAGAGGGCTTTCCTGGTGGTGCAGTGGTTGAGAATCCGCCTGCCAATGCAGGGGACACGGGTTCAAGCCCTGGTCTGGGAAGATCCCACATGCCACGGAGCAACTGGACCTGTGAGCCACAACTACTGAGCCTGCGCGTCTGGAGCCTGTGCTCCGCAACAAGAGAGGCCGCGATAGTGAGAGGCCCGCGCACCGCGATGAAGAGTGGCCCCCGCTCGCCGCAGATGGAGAAAGCCCTCGCACAGAAACGAAGACCCAACACAGCCAAAAATTAATTAATTAATTAATTAATTAAAAAAAAAAAAAAAAAAGAAGACCTAGAAAGAGGAGGACAAAATTTAAATGTAATTTGAATTAGATCTTCAACCACTAAAGAAAAAAAATTAGATAACACACCAAAATATACAGTACCTACCTAGTACATACACAGTAGGGAAATAGCACGTGGAAATTCCCTTCCTCTAGTACATTATATATATTATTATTTTGTAAAGTATTTTCATAATTTACCGTGGAAACCATTTGTCATATCATAACCACAGTATTTTCCAAAGCAATTTAAAATATCTATCCCTGGGGAACTTCCCTGGTGGGGCAGTGGTTAAGAATCCGCCTGCCAATGCAGGGGACACGGGTTCAAGCCCTGGTCCGGGAAGATCCCACATGCTGCGGAGCAACTAATCCTGCGTGCCACAACTACTGAGCCTGAGCTCTAGAGCCCATGTGCCACAACTACTGAGCCTGTGTGCCACAACTACTGAAACCGCACGCCTAGAGCCGGTGCTCCACAAGAGAAGCCACCGCAATGAGAAGCCCGTGCACCGCAACAAAGAGCAGCCCTCGCTTGCCACAACTAGAGAAAGCCCGTGCGCAGCAAGGAAGACCCAACGCAGCCAAAAATAAATAAACTAATTAATTAATTAATTAATTAATTTTTAAAAATCTATCCCTGGGACTTCCCTGGTGGTCCAGTGGTTAAGAATCCGCCTTCCAATGCAGGGGATGTGGGTTCGGTCCCTGGTCGGGGAACTAGGATCCCACATGCCACGGGGCAACTAAGACCATGCACCACAACTAGAAGGCTCGCATGCTCTGGAGCCCTCGTGCCACAACTAGAGAGAAGCCTGTGCGCCACAACAAAAGATCCCGTGTGCCGCAACTAAGACCCAATGCAGCCATAAATAAATAAATGTATATATTTTAAAAAATATATCTATCCCAATTATATAGCTTTCTGCAAGAAAGAGATTTGGCCACTAAGTAGAATAAAACTTAAGACTTTCTTTTTTGCTTAGTTTACTATTTTTTTAAGGAAAGACATTGCTACTTTGGCATTGCCTTCGTGAATTACCTTATTTAATTACTATTGCAGATATTTCAAATATTTACTATTGTAAATATTTCAGATATTGAAAAATAAAAGTCATGAACACAGTTGAATTTAAATTTTATACTTCACCCTGGATATTAAAGGGTAAAAGGGTGGTAACTTGGTTAGTAACTTCTTATCATATAATGTAAGTGAACATTAAATGAAAAGAAATACAATCATTATTTTTTTGAGGGAAGAAGATGTTTGGCCACCTTCTGATGATTTCTTAGCCTGGAGGGAAGCTTCTGAATATAAGCTGCTAGAATGACAGTGGAGAATTGAAGTTCAGCAAAGTCTGGAGAGATTTAGGAAAACAAAGAAAGAGGGTTTAAAAAAAGAAGAACTATTAAATTAGCTCTTAATCCAGAGGGCCAGGCTCTCCTGGTTTCAAATGAGCTCTTGAACTGCAGTCAAGCTGCTCAAAAATGGGGGTTGCTGATTGAAATTTTGAGGAAGTGACTTGCTACTTCTGTTTGTTAGTGATTTACCCTTCCTCCGGACATTATATTACTTTCTTTCAAACCTGCTGCTGAGTCTATTGTTTAGTGGACAGTTTTCATTTACCCATCAAAGCACCCTATGCCCTTCTTTTCAGAGTATTGTCCAGGGGTGCGTACAGGAAGATGAAAGGAAGGATATAAGGTCGATGGTCACAGGCAGAAATTAGCTACAGTTATAAAAATAAGTAGTAGATATCCAGTGGTTTTGACTTTCTTCTCTTTGAACATCTCCCTGGAGAGTTGGGGCAGGGAGAAAAATGTCCCTTCAGTTCCTACAGAGTTTTCCTCTCTAGTTAGTCATAAACCTGAGTGACAGAGAAAAGATGATCCAAGGCCCTTGCTGCTCCTAGAAAAAGAAACCTGTTTAAGAATGCTTTTACATAATCTTGCACAGAAACCATCATTATATGTGTGCAACTTCTAGCTCCACCCAAAACCACTGCCAATTAAAGTGACAACAGTCCTAAAAATCATGCTGAGAATCATTTCTCCAACCTCTGCAGCCCTTCCTGTTTTGGATAGAAGGCATATAATTTCTCCTTTCTTTCTTTTGGTTATATCCCTGTGCATTTCCACTGGTGGATGAGGTAAAAACCTTGAACTATTGTACTAGCCTCCATTCCATGGCAAATTGCCATATAATGGCAGTCACATCCCCTGTATTTTCATATAAGGCCATCAGCCTTTCTTAAGATTATAAGATATCAAATGTAAACATTATATTAGCCATTCAGATGGATGAAAACTGATTTTTCAAACTTATTAGTCTGTTCTGCTTGTACTTGTAATAAGCCAAGAAAAGAGGTGAAAATAAAAGCTACCTAGAGTGATGATATTGCAACATGACTAGTCTTGAGCTCTCAGACCCCAAATCACAAGCTTGTGAAAAGTTAGCCAAAGGGAATAAACATCTATATTAGTAGTCTAGTTGGCAGGGAACACAAGCCAGGTATGTATATGCACATGTGTGAGTGTGTATGTGTCTGTGTGTATCCTGCTACTTGCTACTGATACACCTTGGAAGGCCTACTTCATCCCTATGTAAACTATGCAATACATTCCCACTTGAAGCAATGGGAAACCAAATAAACCATAATTAACAGATTCTGTCCTGAACCAAATCCCAGCCTCAACCCAATCCCTATGCTGGATTTTGCTCTGCTGTAGATTATACATCATTGCTTTCATTGGCCTGAGTAAACAGGAATCCCACCTGCCTACTGGCACGATATTTGTGTGTCCTCCCTTGTCTCTGCTGTGGCTGAAAGATCATAGCCAAGCAGAAATACAACACACTTTTCACTTGCACTCTACAACTCGCTGCCCCCACCAAACATACACTCTGGCAAGGACATGCTTGCAGTCCTCTTATGACATGGCATTTGTCAGAGGTGTTTCAAAAGTAGCTATAATATGTACGAATACTCCCACAATATTTGCATTATCCAGCCAACAAACCATACAATCTGGGCATCCTTACCAGAAAGAGAACCTCAAACTTGACTCACTATAACTCGACCGAAAACTTATTTTAGGACAAGTAAAGTATCATTGGTGAAATGTGGCCCAAGTGCTGCTGAGTGTTCTGGAAGGTCTAAAAAGTACACATTCCTAAAGATGAGAAGGCCAAGGCCTGAAAGTTTAGAATCATTCTGGAGATCTTCCAGAAGATAGTGGGAAACAAGAGTGAAAGTGGTAGTTAACGCTGGTGCAAAACAAGGACTACTCCCTGAAGAAAGGGTCTGGAGGAAATTTAATACAAGTAACTGAAGTAACTAGAGAGATGGGAGAATCTCAGGAAAGTAAAATTTGAAAAGTTGTCAAGGTTTGTAATTTATATAAAAGCTATGAATAAGGTCAATTAGACTTTGTCACCAAATCAAAAAATTTCAAAACCAGAACCTAAGCCATGAAATTTGAAGGAGATGTTATTAGGATAAACCAATCACCTTTGTGAGTAGTAAATTTATGATACAGATTTCATCAAGGAGTGGCATAAACTAGAAGTTATATACGTTGGAAAGAGATCAAAATGATAAACCTATAGAGAAAGGAAATCAGGTTATATGTCTCTGAGGTTTTTTGTTTGTTTGCTTGCTTTGCTTTTGTTTTGTTTTAAGTAAAAGTAAATGAAGACCATGATGCTTTCACACAAAACACCATTTTATGCTCCTATTAGTCTGTCAGCACTGGACACAGTGGACTGTTTGTCTCATCTAAAGAGATGTTTCCTTATTATGTCAATGTCAAGAGTATGGTCTTACGCCCACTTGCCGGTTGGAATCCTGGATCCACCACTTACCAGCTAATGATTGTGGTAAAGTTATTGAACCTCTTTATGCCTTCATTTCCTTAGTTCTAAAATAGTGATGACCTGGCCCACCTCTCAAGAGTTATTGTGAAGATTAAATAAGATACTCCACGTAAAGCATCTAGCACAGTGCAGGATATATAGCAAGTGCTCAATTAGTTTTAAATATCAACCATAATAAATAAAATAAGCCATTTACTATCAAAAAAATAAAGTGATAGGCCCAGTGTCTTAACGATTCACCTATGCTCTGGGAATCCTTTTTCCTTGTCTTAACGTATCTATCACAAAATGTTAAATCAATGAATTTACCCATCTGTATAATCAGCTATTGCCACAAAAATACTGCATAACAAATAATCTCATACTCTTGGTGTCTTATATCAACAAATACTTATTTTTCTTGTTCATGGGAGTTCAAGTTTTGCTGATCTCAGCCAGACTCAGCTGGGCTTGGGTCTAGGGCAAGAGCTAGTTCAGACCTGTTCCGTGGGTCTGATTCTGGGGTCAGACTGAGGGCCAGCAGCCACTGGGACAGATTCTCATGGCCATGGCAGAAGTGCAGGAGCAAAGCAAAACTGTGAAAGTGTATTTTAGACTTCTAGAACACTCTATGGGCCAAAGCAAGTCACATGGCCAAAGCCATATTAAACGGGGCAGTAAAGCATCCTCTACCCTCAGTGAGAGGAGGAGGGAGTGAATGTGTGCTGAACAATAATCCTATCACGCCAACTGATAGAGAAGGTGGGCTTCCCTGGTGGCGCAGCGGTTGAGAGTCTGCCTGCCAATGCAGGGGACACGGGTTCGAGCCCTGGTCTGGGAGGATCCCACATGCCGCGGAGCAACTGGGCCCGTGAGCCACAACTACTGAGCCTGCGCGTCTGGAGCTTGTGCTCTGCAACAAGAGAGGCCGCGATAGTGAGAGGCCCGCGCACCGCGATGAAGAGTGGCGCCCACTTGCCGCAACTAGAGAAAGCCCTCGCACAGAAACGAGGACCCAACACAGCCAAAAATAAACATAAATAAATAAAAATTAAAAAAAAAAAAGAAAGAAGAGTGTGGGGAGGAAATCCTGCCATTTGTGACAACACGGATGGACCTCGAGGGCATTATGCTAAGGGAGATAAGTCAGACAAAGACAAACATTTATCCATGGAATCTTAAAAAAGCCAAAGTTGAAAAAAAAGGGTTGCGTGGTGGTTACCAGAGGCTGTGGGGGGCAGGGGTTGGAGAACTAGGGAGCTGTTGTTTAAGGGTGCAAACTGGCAACTAGTAGATAAATAAGTTCTGAAGATCCAAAGCACAGCACAGTGATTATAACCAACAATACTATTAGACACTTCAAAGCTGCCGAGAGACTAGACCTTAAGTGCCCTCACCACAAAAGAGGACGATAATTAGGTGATGTGATAGAGGCGTCAGCTAACGCTACCGCGGTCATCATATTCCAACATATCAAAATATCGAACCAACAGATTGTGAAGCCGAATCCAGCCTCTGTACCGGACGTTAAATTAAATCTCAGAGACAGGGTTTGGGGTGAAGTAGAAAAGAATAGCTTTACTGCTTTGCCAGGCAAAGAGGGCCACAGAGGGCTAATGCTCTCAAAACTGTGTGTCCCAACCTGGAGGGGGTGGTGAGGAGTTTTATAGCAATGGTTCAAAGAGGGTGTGATCCGCTTGTGGACATCCTACTGATTGTCCATGGTGAAGAGGTAGGCGGGAGTCAGCATCATCAACCTTCTGGTTCCAGCCTGTGGGCAGCATACTGTTAATTTCTCCCACCTGCTAGGGGCTTCAGTATCTGCAAAACAGCTGAGATATTGTTATGTATATCTCTTGAGGGGGAATCAGGACCCTGCCCAAGGCTGCACTATTGTTTCTTTTGACTGTTCCTCCCTTGCCTCTGCATCCCCTCCCTTCCCTAATTAGCAACTGTTTGAACCTGCCCATTGAAACTCAGGGAAGGTCACTGGAGGCTGAAGGAAGCCTATTTCCTGTCATCAAGAAATAGGAGAGGGGACTTCCCTGGTGGCGCAGCGGTAAAGAATCCGCCTGCCAATGCAAGGGACACATGCCGCGGGGCAACTAAGCCCGTGCGCCACAACTACTGAGCCTGAGCTCTAGAGCCCGTGAGCCACAACTACTGAAGCCCACATGCCTATAGAGCCCATGCTCTGCAACAAGAGAAGCCACCGCAATGAGAAGCCCACGTACCACAACGAAGAGTAGCCTCCACTTGCCGCAACTAGAGAAAGTCCGTGCACAGCAACGAAAACCCAACGCGGCCAAAAATAAATAAAGTAATTAATTAAAAAAAAAAAAAGAAATAGGGGACACAGGAAGGCTTTTGTGCCCAGGAGCCCCACAGGGTCCTGCTCAGTATCAATCATATGCCTTAAACTTAAAGAATGTTATATTTCAGTTATATCTCAATTAAAAATAAGACAAAAAGGAAAGTGGGGAAAGATCCTCATTGTAAAGCAGATAGCCAGAAATCACACTCAAGATGCATTTTTCACTTTAAAATGAACAGAGTCAAATTTGACAAATACAGAGGGAAAATATAATGGGAACATCAGGCTATTCCCTAGGAAATCCAATAGACCCCAGCATCCAGAGCTTCCAGAAGGAGAGTGGCATGATCTCAAAAGTACTCAATGCATTGACAACATGAAAATGGTAACATCATTATTCACTCAAGAAATATGCTCCATTCAACAGTGTGCTTATGTCTTTCAATTAATATTTCTTAACGGAAGGATCTATGTTGTTCAAGAAATGTCATGGAGCCCGTGGAACCATGGTATGGCCTCTTTTGTCTTAACTATAAGACAAATAGTTAAATTGTTAGAATTTGCATATCAATAACAGCAGCAACACAAAACAACAATACATCTTTAGCCCTATGTTATGAAAAAATATTAGAAAGAAGCAAAGTCCTGAAGGAGATAAAAAGATGCTGGGACCGTATGTCCAGAAGCAAATGCACTGCGAGGCTTCTGGTCAAGGACATCAGTTACTTTGTAAGTGAACTGGAAGTCCTCATTCTGCTGTAGCTTAGAAATCTGATTATCCCAGAGCTTGTAAGAAATCAGCTTTAATCCTCTTTTAAATGTCATTCAACACGTTCTCTGCTGTACATGGGATGCAAATGAATTTCCTTATCAGATCCTTTCTAATTCATTTTCCTTCCACAGGACATTCTCAGAAATTATTTAAGACTGGACTCTGAAAATTGTTCCAATCTTGAATAACATGTGTTTGAAGCATATTGTCTCTCCAACCAGCAAATCACTCCTGAGTCATTATTCAAAAGCAGAGATTCTTGTTACTCCACATAAAAATTAAACATGAAATTTTTCTGACATATCATGTCCACATCTAAGCTTCTCTCTGTATATTTCAGAGTTGGCTCAAAATAAAATTTAAAAATCTCAGCATTGTCTTATTTGAAAGAAACCAGATTTTCTTAGTATTGTGAGATCATAGCCAAGATTGCAAGGAGTTGGGGGATATAATTCAAGTTTTGCTTTCTTCAGATAGAAAAAAATAGTACTGGTAATTTCCCCTCAAGCAGACCAAAAGGAAAATGAGCATCAAAATGGAGTCCAAGTCCTTGGTTTTGAAACAGGAGGGAAGGAGGCAGGGCACAACTTTTGAAAGAATGACATAGCCCGAGGACATGACATAAACTGATTAGAACAAACGAGCCCAAGATGGCGGACAAGTCGACTTCCACTAGACCTTGAGCCTCAGTATACCCTCACTGTAACACATCAGCTAGCTAAATGACACACCCACAGGCGCCATGACAGTTCAAAGACTGAAGGTAAGGATCAAAAGTGGGTGGTGACCCAATTCCTGGAAATCCCCGACCCTTCCTAAAATAGCTGAAATACTCCTCCCACTCATTAGACTATGAAATTACCCACTCCTATAAAAACTGACAACCCCATACCCTGGGTCCTTTTCTCACCTTCTAAGATGGCCCACACTCTGTCTGTGGAGCGTGGTTCTCTCTAAATAAATCCACTTCTTAGCTATCACTTTGTCTCTCACTGAATTCTTTCTGCGATGAGACATCTAGTACATGAGCTTCATTAAGTCCTGAAGCCAGGTGTGTGATCTCAGTTGGAAGACTGTGGGTTTTGACCAGGTTCAAGTCCTGGCCACGTGGGTTCAAGTCCCCATCTGAGGTGCATGGTTTCAGCTTCAGTCCCAAATCTATAAGATAACATAGGGAAAACTACATTTTCATAAATTATTTTCAGTTGGGAAACAAAAATTTGCTGTTGTACTGATAATTAGGCCCTTTCAAGAGGCATAGCTGTCGAAATGTGCCTTTAAACAGTATAAGATACATAGTGTGTATTATCTAAAACTAAAGCTACACAGTTGGTTAAATCCATTTTTTGGAGATTTAAGATGAAATGTAAAAAGCTTTATTAACCATGTGCGGACCACCTAAGGAAGACTTGGGATGCATGATTTATATTTCTCTTTTTGCTTGGATCTTGATGCTCGTGTAAGTATTAAGTGATTTCATTTACTCTACACCAGTATTATGTTTTTGGTCTTCTTAAAATGTATCTTGTTATTGAAGATCAATATTAGGTTTAGAGCTGGGAGAACATCAGTCAGTAATTTTCCTAAGATACAGCATTGTTTTTTGTATCACCTGGACATTTTATGTATATGATATAGATGAAAATGGATACCCATGTGAAGTTAACATGCATGACTCCCAGTATTTGAATCACATTCCCATGTTTCTGAAACCGAGCAGGACCCTGTGGGGCTCCTGGGCACAAAAGCCTTTCAGTGTCCCCTTCTCTGAGTTCCAAAGGGCAAGTTCAAACAGCTGTGAACCAGGGAAGGGAGGGGATGCAAAGACAAGGGAGGGGCAGTCAAGAAACAATAGTGCAGCCTTGGGGCAGGGTCCTGGCTCTGCCTCAAGGGATACACATAATGTTATCTTTGAGCTCTTCTGCAGAACTAAAACCCCACCAAATGGAAGAGGTTAGCTACTTGATGAAGCATTCTTCATTCCAGAGGTCACAGTTTGCCCATCATCACCTGACGCCAGATGATCTCTGGATTGAAGGGATGCGGGCCCTGCATGGCACCCTGATCCTTATCTGCAACACGCCGCTGGACTATAAGACTCCTCACAGGTACCCCCCCCCCCATCCCTCCCACACCTCGCCGGGTTGGGACACAGTTTTGAGGGCATTAGCCCTCTGTGGTCCCCTTAGCCTGACAAAGCAATAAAGCTACTCTATTCTACTTCACCCAAAACTCCGTCTCCGAGATTTAATTTGGTGTCGGGGTACAGAGGCCAGATTTGGCTTTATTTTGAGAATTCCTCACTGAATGGGTTTTGGTAGAAGGAAAAACCTGTCTCCCAGGGTGGGGAGCAGGGACAGGGTGGGGGAATTAAACATCTAGATACTTGTTTATCTGGCCTCTGTTACAGCTAAGCAGTACACATGAACTGCGATTGGTCAATCAGCCATAGCTGCCGCGGGTTTGATTCCCTGAGCTAACAGAACAAAACTCAAGAGTGGTGGAGGACCCATGCTGGAGGTGGTAACAAAGGTTCAAGATCGACTCCAGTGTTCCACAAGCAGAAGCAGTCTTGCCCTCACTGGGATGGTAAGGGCTCCTGCCCTGACTAATATGGATCACCTTGGGCAAGTGACTTAACTTCTTTAAGCCAGTTTCCTCATCTATAAATTGTGGACAACAATAATGAATACTTCCTAGAATTTTGGTGATAAATATAAAAGACAACATATGTAGTTAGCGTAGTATCTGGCACATAGTATGTGCCAAATCAATCGTTATTAAGAAATACAGGCTCTTCCCTGGTGGTCCCGTGGTTAAGACTTCACGCTTCCACTGCAGGGGGTTCTGGTTGGATCCCTGGTTGGGGAGCTAAGATCCTGCATGCCTCGCGGCAGGCGCGGCCAAAATAATAATATTTTAAAAAAGAAAAGAAAAGAAATACGTTTCTGTGGGGTCTGTGTAAGGCAAAGATATTTCTGTTTATTTCCCAAGCATGACGGTTGGAGTGGGACACCATGGTAGGCACCCACCACGGTCAGCCGTTGGCCTGAGTCAGTTAAACTAGTATTTAACCTCATGGAGACAGCCATTTCTTTTGTTCACCTTCACCTAGACCAAGGGTGACATAAGGACCTTAATATATCTAGTGGAGGGTATTAAAGGAAAGGCAGAGATGGGAATTCCCTGGTGGTTAGGACTCCGCGTTTCCACTGCAAGGGGCAAGGGTTCAATCCCTTGTCAGGGAACTAAGATCACGCATGCCTTGAGACACAGCCAAAAAAATAAAAAATAAAACAATAAGGAAAGGCAGAGACACAAATATATAACAATAGGAAGAAACAGAAGAGGAATGATCGTCTTAAACCACTTTAGAATGTTGCCTGGAGAATATTACAAAATTCTAGCAATCGTTCTTCCCAGCTTTAACGTTTTGGGGATACAGGAGGAAATCTTGGCCTGAACAAGAAAATATTAATAAAAAGTCCCAAAACAAGTGTCCTGGCCCACAGAGTGAACGCTTTCCCAGTTTCGAAAGTCATGCAGTATCACTCCCACAGCATTCTATTAGTTAAAGAGAATCACTAAAGTTAGCCTAGATTCAAAAATAAGCAAAACACACACACACACAAACACTTCTTGATGGAAAGAGTGTAAAAAATTTTGAAGACAAGCTTTTAAAACTCCATATGATGTATTATTATATTTATTATATTTTTGACTCAGGTTCTAGGTTTTTACATATGTATTCTGGGTCTGGGTTACTGAACATACCACATATTTTGAGATCTAAGACTATAGCTCAAACATTATTTAAACAAAACTATTATATAGCATGTAGTAGATATTTTTAATTAAGGCATCTTTTACCCTAAATTCTCTTTTCAGAGTTTGGAAATACGTGGCAAATGTAACAGACAGAATATATTAGCAAAAAGCGTTTGTCACAGTGGGAACTTTCTCAAAATAATTGTTAAAAATACAAATTAGATGTAAATGCTATGTATTTTTGTAGGCAACAGATGATATTAAATAGTCTTGTAGATAAGGTTCCCGCAAACTTCCCTCCCTAGAATTACCAGTGCATTAGAAATGATGCATTTGTTAAAAAGTGATGTCCTTAGCTTAAAAGTTCGTATAATCAATTCTATGGTTCACATATTTTGTCTTTTTTTTTAAAAATAAATTTATTTATTTTATTTATTTTTATTTTTGGCTGTGTTGTGTCTTCGTTGCTGCACGCGGGCTTTCTCTAGTTGCAGTGAGCGGGGGCTACTCTTCCTTGCGGTGCACGGGCTCCTCATTGCGGTGGCTTCTCTTGTTGCGGAGCATGGGTTCTAGACACGCAAGCTTCAATAGATGTGACACGTGGGCTCAGTAGCTGTGGCTTGCAGGCTCTAGAGTGCAGGCTCAGTAGTTGTGGCACACAGGCTTAGTTGCTCCGTGGCATGTGGGATCTTCCCGGACCAGGGCTCAAACCCGTGTCCCCTGCATTGGCAGGCGGGTTCTTAACCACTGTGCCACCAGGGAAGCCCTTTTGTCATTATTTTAATTAGGAATTATTCATTGCAATTTGTTCCGGATCAAGTCTAATGTCTGAGTCTGTGACACTCTGCTAGTTCATTGCTTTAAAAGAAACTCAATTTAATATTCATTGACAAGTATATTATCCTTATTTAGGGAAGACAAATTGTAGAGCTGGCCTAAAAATGATCAGCTACAAACAAAATTCACTAAACTTGACTCCCACCTCATGCTTTTGGTTTGATACGATATGACCTGCACTTCTGCCCTAATGTAATTCTCTTATCCAATTATCATCCAAGCAGTCCCATGGGAAGTTCAGGTTTATGCTTTGAATGTGAGTATCATTTCCTTCCTCAGAGCAAAGAAAACATGAGAGTTTCTTGGGGGAAGAAAGGCTTTATCTGAAGGACAAAATGATAGCCATGTTCTAATATAAAACTGGGAGAAAATTTTTATCTGTCAAAGAAGAGTTAGAGGTTCAAAATGTGAATAAATTATTATGATTCTGTAACTTGATTTTTAATGCCATGAATCAAAGCCAGGGCTGTGACCATGTTGTTTAAGAATGTCCCTCTTCATCAAGTCCCAGAAAACTAACCTACACCATTCTCTGTCCCACTTCATGATGTCACATGTTGTTACCACATTTGCCTTTCATTATATATGGTTTTGTACTCTTAATTAACTTTTTTATATGAATACTGTTTCCCCAACTAGATTGTAAATTCCCCAAACACTAAAAATTATTTGTATACACTTCTTAATGCCTTCCTCACTATTTAATAAAGTATTGGCTATAAATATAATGGGCCCTTGCTAATTATGTAATTGTTTTTTTTATTTGAATTTAATTAAATTATTGAGAAGTAACATGTTAAACTTGCATCTAAATAGAGTCAAAAATAGCAATGAATATCAGAATCGGTTTAATTTTGTATAACTAATCTCTTCAAAATAAAACAAAACTTTGATGATAAAAACATCAAGTCATGACCCTGATTGACTATTAGGAAATCAATAATTATCATTTATGTTTTGACAAACAATTAATTATTCAACAATAATACAAGCTAAAGGAGTAAAAAAATAACAAACAGTAAATTGTCAGAAAATAAGTGAAAGCTGAAATAATTCTGGTGATTCAGCTTTGTTAATTAAAATCTCCATTTAGTTATCTCTTTATTAAAAACAAACTAAAAAGAGTGACTCAAAGAAGACAATTTTTAACTTAGATAAGAATGTCATGATGGGACGTGGAATGAAAATTTCAGGAGTTGAAGATGTTCAGTTAGACTCATAGAAGGTCAGAGCATGAAGAAATCTTAAAAATGCCTAATATACCAGCCTGACATCAGAGGTGAGTTATCAGAGATCAAGAGATTTGCTATACATGTAAAAATTGGTGACTAAACCAAGAATAGAAAAAACTCTCTGTAAGTGGTCTTTTTAGCACAATATACAGATATTCACTCATCTATCATGAATAGTAATGCACATTGGCTTAATTGTAAATGCTGTTGTTTTGAATCACCTAAAAACTTCTTCTTTTCCAAGGAATGTCTCAAATTGTCCATTTATCATCTTTTTTCACCACCTGTACAATATGTCAATAGAGTATTTACTGCTAACCTTCCAAGTTGGTAGAGGAAACATACCTGTTTATGTCATCTAGCACAACATGGACAAAGAAAAAACCTGGATTGAAATGGACTCTTTACCAGTCTGAGACTACTTATTGCCAATAGATAAAGTTTGGGCAATCAGGTGTTAATTTCGTATTCAAATCTCTCATTATATTCTTAAAAACTAATTCCACTAAAAATTAATGTAAAATTTAATTATTAAATGCATATTTTAATACATTAGCTTGTATTCCATGAGCATTCTGGCAAAAGAAAGCAAGCATTAACCCCAATGAAGGGCTTGTTTCATTAATTTAAGATATGTCCAAAATATGTAATCAAGAAATGTTTGGCAATGAATGCTGGAGAGGGTGTGGAGAAAAGGGAACCCTCTTGCACTGTTGGTGGGAATGTAAATTGATACAGCCACTATGGAGAACAGTATGGAGGTTCCTTAAAAAACGAAAAATAGAACTACCATATGACCCCAGAATCCCACTACTGGGCATATACCCTGAGAAAACCATAATTCAAAAAGAGTCATGTACCACAACGTTCATTGCAGCACTATTTACAATAACCAGGACATGGAAGCAACCTGAGTGTCCATCAACAGACGGATGGATAAAGAAGATGTGGGACATATATACAATGGAATATTACTCAACCATAAAAAGAAACGAAATTGAGTTATCTGTAGTGAGGTGGATGGACATAGAGTCTGTCATACAGAGTGAAGTAAGTCAGAGAAAAACAAATATCGTATGCTAACACATATATATGGAATCTATAAAAGAAAAAATGGTTCTGATGAACCTAGGGGCAGGACAGGAATAAAGACGCAGACATGCAGAATGGACTTGAGGACATGGGGCGGGGGAAGGGTAAGCTGGGACAAAGTGAGAGAGTAGCATCGATGTATATACACTACCAAATGTAAAATAGCTAGCTAGTGGGAAGCAGCTGCATCGCACTGGGAGATCAGTTCTGTGCTTTGTGACCAGCTAGAAGGAGGGTGGGAGGGAGACGCAAGAGGGAGGGGATATGGAGACATATGTATACATATAGCTGATTCACTTTATTATACAGCAGAAACTAACACAATGTTTTGTAAAGCAATTATACTCCAATAAAGATGTCAAAAAATAAAAAATTAAATTAAATTTAAAAAATAATAAAATTTTTAAAAGTTTGGAAAATATATCATGAGTAAAAATCATCAGAGTGCTCACACAGAGTAGGTAATCAATAAATGCATTTAATAAATAAGACTATTTTCTTCTAGCTAGTGATAGAGCTTCATCCCTTTTTGCCTGTGGACTTACTGTCCAGAAAAATTATAAAAACCTTGTACAAAAATAAGTAAGAGCACCAAAAAGTAAATTATCAAGGCCAGATGTAGATGCATAAAACAGACAATACATGCTCCAGTAGTTCAGTGGAAGGAGAAATGCTTGGCGGGGGGTGGGAGGAAGGGATGACTCACATAACTGGACTGGATGTTGTTGTTACAACAGAAACTCCTCAGAAAAAAATAAGAATGATTCTGCAATTAAATCCTTTGAAGAGCTGTTTCACTGTTTCCATACAGACAGCTTTTGAATGCGTTGTTGTAGGACAGCATACCCAACTGAAGTGCAAAACTCCTTTTCAAAAAACACCTTTTCCTTATTACCTGAGGATCAAATAATAAATAATAATAATAAATGCAGCTTGAGGAGGAAAAGCCACACTCCCATTTATTCTTTTTTGTGTTTTACCTTAAAAGAAGCTTTGATATTTTTATACATCAGTCAGCATCCAGCTCATTTCCGTGCTGGTGTGTTAACCTTCTCCCTCTGGACACTTGGGATATTAATATTATCCTCTGTAACAATCAGCAGAAGAAATAAAGCATTTACGCAAATACTGCAAATTAGATTAAACTGCAGTTCTGATGTAACCCTGTGACACACAGTTTCTTGTGAATTAAGCCAAATGTACAAGCATTTAATGACTAATCCTTTTAGGTATTTTAATGCCCAGATGAAGATTTATTGAGGAGAAAGGGAAAGCATATGCGGTTTTCCGTTAGAGCCTGCCTGCGGGCGGAGGATTGAGCAGATTGGCTTTTTTTAATTAATATTTCAGTTCTTTGTGTTTTGGCGGGCAGGTTGCACGTGGCCCTGGTACTGAACGGACAGCTCCTTTCTCTTAGGCTGTGTGCTGGGGGCTAGCAGTGTAGGAGGGCAGTGGCAGACCCAGGAGAGAGAAGAGGAGGAAGGGGCGGGAGAGTGAGATCGAGTGCTGACTCCCCCCGCCCATGTTCCACACAGCCATAGGCTTGCTTCCTCTAGAAATTAACCTACTGATCTATATTGGTAAAATTAGTCATACTAGAAGCCTGCTCAGTTCAGCCACAAAAGGGGAGGAGAAAGCTTGTTAGACCCTCCTCCCTCCCCTGGGCTTACTACAAACAACTTTTCTAATGCTGGGAGGAGACCTTTGAAGATAAGAAAGGCAAGTTCGCCTGCATTTTAGGAATCCCTCCTGCAGATGGGAAGATTCTAACTAATGAAATCTCCAGAATCACATTTGTTTTTAATGTTATGAAAACTTGTTGAATAAAGTAATACATGCGAGTGGAGTGTGTGTGTGAATATATGTGTATATACATGAGTGTGTGTGTATATATCTGTAAGGATAGAGAGAGAGAGACAGGGAAATAGAGTAGATATAAATATAGATAGATACAGACACAGAGCCTAATCCATGAAATTAAAAATATCAATGATCTTGAAAAGCTTCTCTTTTTAATTTAATTCAATTATATACTGCTTTCAAACAAAGTTTGAACTTTGCTTTAAGGTTCATCTAGAAAAAATATATATATAAGGCTCATCTAGGTATAAGAAAAAAGATGTAAGGAACTGTGAGCTATTGGTAACCACAAGTTGTGTTCATTTAAGGACCTTGAAACATTAAAATGTTATCACAGAAATGTGAGCTGGAAAATTTAAGGATTTTTCTGACTGTGTGTTCAACATCATTGCTGATGTCCTCTGAGTCTAGGTCTCCTAAATAAAATATTTTAAGTATATATCAAATATGTCACAAGTTTGTGTTAAACTAAGACCTGGAACTTGTATTTCTATTTACATTTCTCCCCTTACGGCAGATATTAATTACTATTGTTTCTCATTTTCAATTCTCCCCTTCTTCTGGGCAAATGGGAAGATTACACTCTCCCTGCCCTATAGTTAACCAGAGCCACGTGACTAGATCTGGCCAAGGTATTTCTGGAACAAAGGATAATGTACTTGTGCCAGAACCTGCAGAGCCCTCCCCAACCTTCACCTTGTGATAATGCAGAGATAAAGATCTCACTAGATCCCTGAGGCTATGGAAATGGAGGATAGCAGCCCTGGTGAGGTCTCCAAACACACAATGGATTGTGTGCTTGAGAGAAATAAACTTTTGTTGTGTTAAACCACAGAGATTTTGGAGTTGTTTGTTACCACATTGAAGCATGTTGTAATTTGACTAATAAGCTCCTTTAAAAGAAAAAAAAAAAAAAACAGTAAGCTGCCCATGGTCAGAATTGTCAATGATTGACATTTCTTGGGACATTATAAACCAACGCTCTTCAAAAGAAATAAAATGCAAGCCACATAAGTAATTTTAAATATTTAGTAGCTACATTTTAAAAAGAAAAAGAAACAAGTAAAATTACTGTTAATAATATATTTATCAATATATCCAAAATATTATCTTTATAATTAGTACAAAAATTGAGATATTTTACGTTATCTTTTTCATACTAAGTATTTGAAAATCAGGTGTGTATTTTACACTTACAGCACATCTCAATTTGGACTAGCTTCATTTCAAATTGCCAGTGCCTTCTAGTCAAAAACCACCAAACACATGTCTGTAGTTGAAGAAACTGGGTTTATAACATGTTGTAGTAAGGGAGGACACACATCACGAGGAATCACGGAACACCCAATAAAGTGTGTTAGAAAGAACTTATAGGATTTGGGTCTTGGTTGGGTGATTTCAGGGATGGTCCAAGGGAGCAGAGGTTCACACTAGATTAAGTGCTCTCAGAAAGAGGGAGAACTTTATGATTGGGTATATCAATAAACTTTTTATAGAGAGGAAAAACCAAAGATAAAGCTGTATTGGTGAAGAAGCATCAGTCACCAATATTAACCAAGAGAGGTGTATGTCGAGTACTTTTGTGTTCTGTTTGGACATGTTTAGAGAGTAGTCTTGTTTCCATCTTGATCCATCATGGTCACAGAGTGGCCCTGTCTGATGTTGATGTTCTGTGAGATGGTTTGTGTTCAACCAAACACCAAGATCTGACTGTGAGTGTCAGGCCAGCCTGTAGCAACACCAGGGCCTAAATGATAATACTAGTCCAACTCTTGGACATTGGGCGGGGGTGGGGGGTCATTTTGTTTTTTTGTTTTGTTTTGTTTTTTCTCAGAGTGCCTGTGTTAGTCTGTCAAGTCTGCCACAACAAAATGTCAGCGACTGAGTGGCTTAAAGAACAGAAATTAATTCTCTTACAGTTCTGGAGGCTGGAAGTCCAAGGTCAAGGTGTCAGCAGGTTTGGTTTATCCAGGAGCCTCTCTCCTTGGCATACAGATGGCTGAGTTCTTATCATGTCCTTACACGGCCTTTTCTTTGCAGGTACACATTTCTGGTGTCTCTCCCTCTTCTTATAAGGACATGAGTCGTATTGGATTAGGGCTCCATTCTTATGACCTCATTTAACCTTTTTTTTTTTTTAATATTTATTTTTTTACTTGGCTGTGCTGGGTCTTAGTTGTGGCATGTGGGATCTAGTTCCCTGACCAGAGATTGAACCCCAGGCCCCCTGCAGCAGAAACTTGGAGTCTTAACCACTGGACCACCAGGGAAGTCCCAACCTGAATTACCTCCTTAAAGGTGCCATCTTCAAATATAGTCACGTCGGGAGTTAAGTCTTCAATATATGAATTTTGGGGACACAATTCAGTCCATAACAGTGCACAATAGCCACATGTGGCTAGTTATTACTGCACAAGACAGCACAATTATTTCAGACAATCTGAAATTGATTGTGTCTATTTGCTGGAGTCACACTGACTGGAGATATTTCCCAGTAGAATCAAAAAGATTCTGCAAATTTCACTGCTAGTAAAGGAGCTCTGGATTTTCTTTGGTCTTTCTTTTTCATTATGTTTTTTTCCCCTATAATGTAATGTACTGACTTCATGGTAAAGAGTTCTGTAATCAGGTGTGAAGATGGCCCAATTTTCTGCATCGGTGTGGAGTTGCATGAGCAGTTAAATAAAATGGGTGAAACATCTTTCTGCTTTTTAGCATTTCTTAATGCCCAGTCAATGAATCACTTCTTAAAAATAGATTTTATGGTGTCATAAAACCCTAACTCTGTCATTTCAAGTCACCCTACTGCCATTCTTTCCAACCAAGTAAGAGTCATAACACAGCCTCTGTCTCATGTTAGATATACCATCTTGGGAAGAGATAAGATTACCTTTCTACACTTATTTCCTACTAAGCCAGTAGTCTTATTTATCTGTGGAAGTATGAGTTGGGGTCCATGTTCTCTGGAAAAAACACAGATTTTGGAGTTATCTTTGGTTTGCTAATTTTGTAAAGGGAGAAAAAAGTGTTAGCATGAATAATGTGAAATCCTAGACTTCTTTAAAGCTTGGGTTATTTTGGTCACCATAATCTATACAACAATGGTAAACAAGCATATGGTCAAGGTATACAATTTCTTCATCTCAAGAATTTTGAATTTTGCTGCCAGCTGTATCTGAGATACACTTGACCTCATCAATGAAAAGTCCATTAAAATGATGTCTCTCTAACATTCTGCATTACTACACCTCCTCTACCACCAGAGTCCAGATAATTAATGGAAGAGCTTCTTCCTCTAAGTCAAAACTGAATGTACCAAAGCAGAGAAACTACATGTGCTTAGTTTTGTCACCATCTAAATCTTAGCATTCAAATTGGAACACACTCCTAAAAGACTAATGCTGTTTCAACGTATTTAACTAGGGAAAGAAACCTGTTCTCTTTAACTGCTGGCACATAAATATATGAGTAGATAGTGTTCAATCATACAAAGAACCTTACACTGTATTATTTATCAGAATGTCTGCATTCATTACAGATATTTCTAATATATGGCACATATTTAATACATCACAGTCTATACGTGCTTCCAGGGTCTTGTACCAGAGAGAAATCTCAATGCTAGGTTTAATCTCTAATTCCTCCAAAAGGGAAGGCTTGAGAGGTGTCATTTTCACATCTGAAGATCACAAAACATTAACCCATACTGTCCCACTTCACTGAACTTCTTAAAATGGACATTCCGTGACATGATCTACTCCCAGCCAGGTTAGCAGGATACCCCTCAGGGGAAAAAGCTCCAAGTGGGTTGTCTTCTTTTCTGCGCTAATTTCTTCCTTCAGTTAAGACTCTCTACCTGAAGACAGAGAGAGAGAAAAGGAGTGAGTGGTTGAGAGAAGGAAAGGAAATTGATGGAGAGAGGATTACCAAAGGGCAGGAATGGCGATAGGCTGTTTCTGGGATGGCAATCTCCATCCTTTGCAGAAAACATTAAGAGACAGAGAAGATTTAAAGTGTGTCTATAGGTTCCCTCAAGGCTTTCTGTGAATCCAGAATGGAGAAGTGTCCCCTTCTGATTCTAGACTTCTAGAACACAGTCTTCTGACATGGAAATTAGTAGCAATGTAGACATTTCTGTGAAGACAGACAAACCAGAATTTAGTGTTGGAAAGGATGGGTCATGGAAGAGGAACAGTACTCCTCATCACGATTAGGGTTGATACAAACCTAATGAGGCAACTTGACCTACCAGCAAGAAGGTTATTTGCAGAAATAAATCATAACCAATCATTTTAAAGCACACTATCAGTTACAAAGTTGTTTCGTATACCTGTACCCGCATTTAATATAACCTGGTTGTGAGAGAGCGCTAAATGGTTAAGTAACTTTTCTGAAGTCACAGAGCTAATCAGTGGCATGATCTATGCATTCTTCATCAACCTCTACTTGCTCAAAGGGAAATCAAAAGAGAGAAATTTATCTTAGTAATTGTCTAAGGACCACATGAACCCTATAACCAGAAATGACTTTGGAGGAAGGGGCATTACCACAGGCCACCAAAAATGGCAGGGCCAAAGTAGAAAAAAAATTTTTTTTAACGGAATGTCTTGTTGGGTAAGATGTGCAATAAAGCAGAACTGGTACAAATTTCTGGATAATATCCCTGGGCATTCCAGGCAGCAGAGAGTTAGTTGGAAAAAAAGGAATACGGTAAATATGGGTGGACCAGGAGTTTCAAAACAAAACTATTCAAGGGTAAGTTAAAGACAGACATGAGGTTTAAACAGCATGCACAGAGCGTGGAGATTCGGCAAGATTACATAATGAAGTCGAGAAAGTGTAAAGGCAAACACTAGCACAGCCAAGTTGAAGAATAAAAGGGTGATTGCACCAGAGATTAAGATAAATAAAATAATAAGGCATTGTTCCAGTACATAAGGAAGAAAAGGTCAATGGAAAAATAAATGGGACCTCTGAGAGGCTGCTGGGGTAATTGACAGAAGAGGAAGACAAAGCTCTTTTAGTTTAAAAAAAAAAAAAGAGGAGGCCTTGGTTGCCTGGTAGCCTCAAAGCTCCCCAAGGCTACTAGGAGTGAGAAGAAGCAGAGGCAGGGGCTTGGGGTCAGCAACCAGGAGGACCCACAGGGGTTGGTTAGAAGGTAGGTGATGTGATACGTGCTAGGGTGACCAGGACTCAAAGTATTGCAGATGGAGAAGCACACACGCTCCCCCTCCCCCAACCATGTCACTGAGAAGATGCCCAGGATATTGAGCCAAAGGTGAGACAGAAGCCTTTGAAGATTAGAAGGGAGGGAGCTAAAACAGCAGAATCCCAGGAAGGCATATGGGCACCCTGGGGCAAAAGTGGGGGGAGAGGAGGAGGAAGGGGAGGATGAAGAGGGGGGAGAGAGAAAGTGAGAAGAAAGAGAAGAAATAAAATTCAAAAAAATTTAAAGACCAAAATGTTAATTAAGTCAGGAGGAAATACAAATTAGCCATAAAAGAAGGGGGTGGGCGGGTAGCGAGTGGTCCATTCCCTGGATCCTGAATGAGAGGCTTTGGACTGAGTGGATGCACGCGTCTGAGTTCTAGCTCTGGCCCTGGCCTTGTCGCTTGCCTGGTTGTGTGACTTTATACATCATATGTCAGCAAAGGGTAGGATCCTGTGACCTCTGAAGTCCCTCCCAGCCGGGTTTTCTTTGGTGCCATCTGTCCAAGGCCTGCAAAAATGGACCCTAGGGAAGCAAGGATGTCCTACTAATAAAGGCTCTCTTCTGGGGCCTTCTTAACAAGCCCCTCCTCCTAAATAATAATACCCAACATTTATTAAATGCTCCCCTCAGTCCAGGCTAATCAAAGAGATGATAGATAGATAGATAGATAGATAGATAGATAGATAGATAGATAGATAGATAGATAATAGATAGGCAATTTTTCCACTTAAGCCTCACAATAGCCAGAGGAGCTAAGTGCTAGTAACTTTTTTTTTTTTTCCATTTTACAAGTGAGAAAATTAAGTAACTTGCCCAGGTAGAATCCGGGATTGAAGCTCAGGTTCTGTGGTTCCAAATCCAACAGTCCTATTGCCGCACAATTAGCCATCTCGGTTACGAGGGGGTCCCGGAGGCCAGCAGTGGATCCACAGAGCCACAGCCGGCCGCGGGACTGGGAAGCGCGTATGAGAGGAGCCTGGCGGGTACCGCCGGCCGCCCCTGTGGCCTGGCTCCAGGTGCGCGCCGCCGAAGCCTCAGGGCATCCATGCGGAGCCGGCCGGCCTATGCCGCTGCCTACCGGGGGTAGAGCCAGAACCCCACCTGCCTGGTAGGGCGGGCAGACTCTGGAAGCCCCGCACACAGTCCGTCACCAGGAAACGGAGGGGTCAGATCAGGGAGCCTGGATCTGCGGCCAGAGGCGTCAAGATGACCCTCCCTTGCTGCAAAAGAAGCCTGGGCCGGGCCTCAATGTGGGTACAATGTGGGTACGTTCTGTTAGGCATCTAGAAAGGAATGGAGATGTGGGATAAAGGGAGGAAATTAAAACCTGGAAAAGTTTAGATGCAGTAGAAGCCAGAAGATGTAGTAGGGGAAAAAAAATCTGGATTTGATGCCCAAAATCACTGAGTTAAAAGCTCGTGTGACCTAGGCTATCACTGAAACCTCTTTGACCCTCACTTTCAACCCTTGCCTACCTGCTGGGCGAGGGAGGGTCCAGGGCTTCAGGGTCCCCATTTGCACTCATACCTACCTCATACTGACACTAATACACACTCTACCTACCCCAGAATACTTAACTCATAGGGATGCTGTAAGGATACAATGACGCCATGCTCGTAAAGAGCTCCGAACGGAGCTGACACGTTTAAGTGCTCAGTGTTAGCTGTTGCTGTCACTTTACTGTTATTTTTTGCTCTATAAAAAGAAAGTAGTGGGGAGAGGGAGTGTTCTCGGCATCAGAGGAGTCAACACTTGTAAAAGTGCTTCGTAAACGAAGGCTCCATTTACTGAAACGCCGGCCGGCCGACTTCCCCAAACGCCTAGTGCGCTGCAAGGTTAAACCACCGAGGGAGGGTAGAGCACGCAGCGCGGTCCTTTCCGAACTCATGCATCTCTTGGCTAAAAGAGGCAAGTTTCCCTTGGGAGCGCTAGGCCTCAGCTTCCTGTCACAAAGAGCACAGCCAGCCCAGAGGCCTCCAGGCGCCGCGCCCTCCCGGGCTCGCCCCGCTGCCTGGGGGTGAGCGCCCCCAGACCACGCGGGGACGACAAGGCGGGCGCTGCGGGCGCCCCGGCTGCGCTGCGGGGAGAGGGTGGGCGCCCCGGTCCAACTAGGCAGCTGCTGCAGAAGGGCGAGGAGTCCGCCCTCTCGGATGAGGGCCTCCGCTCCAAGTTTCACTGTTATCAAAGGGAAGACTTCAGACGAGAGAGTTCTTCTGTTTAATTTTCGACTAATACGTTCGCGAGGCTTTTTAATTGCTTGCAAATGCATTTTCTCTGTACGATTACGGAATCCATGTTGCCTGTGGGCTGCAAGGCTAAGGCGGAATACAGATCCGCATTAGGCTTTTGACAATCAGCCCAGAGGGCGGGGCGGTAGGGTCCTGCCGGAGGAGGTTTTACCAAGGGGGAAAAAAAAAACAAGAAAGAAAGAAAAAGAAAACGGAGTTTAAAAAAATCAATGACAACCCTTAAACTGAAATGACTGGGGAGTCTATCAGAAATGTTAATTTCCCCTAAATATCCCACAGCTCTTTTTGAGAATGGTCTGCCATTTCTCGTTTGCAATTAAGGTAACGTTTTTCAAAAAGCGACCCTTCTGCTGTTGAAGGAAGAATGGGGATGCGGTGGGGAATACCAAGAGGAAGAAGAGTTAGCAAATCCTAACTGGAAAGGAAAGGGGAGGGACCTTTAGGAAGACACCCAGAGTTGGCACCAGCTGAGGCTAACTGAAGTAAGAAAGGCAAGTTATTCATTTTGGGCTGGGGGGGGGGGAGGCAGAGTCTGACCCCCAGCACCTACATACCCACGTTGCCATGACTTTTCTCCCTTAATATCCTGGTCCTGTAACTGGGTCAAGTTTTCAATTTCTGCCTCCTGCCCAGAATTTGCCTGATTTGGAACACTCTTTTCTGTCCACCTTGGCTAATCAGGAAAACTGAATGAACCAGGGATTAGGTTACTGCCTGGTGGACCCAACATGTTTCCCTTCCCACCACCTGAAGGATTGACACCACCCAGCCACCCTCCCACGGTCACTACTGGTAGATGCTAGGAGAATCACACCAAGGAGAGTAGGTCCTTGAATAAGAAGATGTTGCCAAGTCATTAAAAGCTTGAGTCACTGTGAAACTGGGGCTCCTTGAGAGAGGGCCCTGAGGGCTCCCTGTGTGGTTGGCTCTCTTGGAAACCCCAGGCTGAGTTTGTCTTAGAAGACTATCCAGGGTGGAAGTGCTCAGAAGGCAGGAGATTCACAAAGAAGTGAGGGCAGATAGAACCAGAATAAACACCACTAAGATAGGACACAGCAGTTGTTCGCTTTTTTTTTTTTTTTTTTTGAATCTCTAAAGTCACCTCTGCTCTTTATGTGCATCCAGAATAAGGAGTGAAAGGGGCTTGGAGGCTTGGAAGGGTTAGGAGAAGTACTGATGAACAGATCTACACCTCTTGGTCACTTTGTGGAAAGAACATAGTGGATTTTTCAGTGTTCTACTGTGCTCCTGTACAAGTACCCTTCCGAAGCCAGGGTCTTCGTGATCATGAAAATTGTCTCCTATTGTGCCAGCTCATGTCTGGGCTCTGGAACTGTGTGCCCCACTGGAGCAGAACACACTAAATTTCATTCTTAGACAATGTACACACATGCTCTCTTAAGGCATAAGTTTAATGGATTCAATCTCATCTCTACCTTCCTCTAAAGAGGAAGGAAGAAAAGAAATGAGGAAAAACAGAGGGAGGAAAGAAGATACTCTGGTTGATGTATGTGTATATCCAAGGAAGTATTTTTGGTTGAAAATGCCCAAATAATTAAAGTCCTTAGCTACTCTACTTCACTTAGAATTATGCAAGCAATTTCGTAGAAAAAGTCTGTTCAAGCAACAGGAGAACAAAGTCCATATAAAATCCATTTGGAGGAGCAAAAGAAATCCCAAGTAGGAATAAGAAGAAGGAGGAGGAGGAGAAACACATGTTTAATGAAACTAGGGATAGGCACTTGCTTGTTGCTACTTGTCCGCAAAACTCAAACACGCACTGAGTGGCAGATCCTTTCCATGGAGGTGCTTGGGATTGGATGAAAACTGGGGTGACCAGTATGGTACCAGCCTAGAAGCCCAGGAAGGGACCTGAGCTCTCTACACCAGAGTCTGAACTGTAGGAAACCATTCAGAAACTCTCTTCTCTAGCTCTGGATCCTAACCAAAACAAACGCGATAGACATAAAGATTTCTCTGCTGATTCCTAAAGTGACTGCGGTGGAACAAGCCTTCTTGGAGTGGAGCGTGGACTCAGAAGGCAGAGCAGAAGCGCTGGGTGCTAAGAGAGACCCTCTCCAGCTTCGAGGGTGCCGGGCTGGCAGGGTTGCTCTGTGCTTTTATGAGCTATCTGGAGTACGCAGGAGCGGGCCCTGGCCTCGGGCTCAGGCTGGGATGCTCACTACCGGTTTCCCCAGGGAGGGAGCCCCAGGCGATTGTCACCGTGTCGCCAACTCACCGTGGCCAGTTAATTCAATTACGCCGCCCGCTGGAGAATGTGTGGCCACTCGCTCTCCCGGAAAGGGCCAAAGCAGAGAAAGGGGAATTAGCTTTGCTGAAAAGCCCAGCCTTTGGGTCAAGCAGGATGGCACTTATTAATTGCTCAAGACTATTAATTGGATGGGAAGGGAAGATGGTGGGGGGGGGGGACTGTCTGACAGAAGCAAATCCCGCGCGTGCACTCATCACACACACACAGACACCAAGCACAGCGCACACCTGCCTCAATGAGTTTCTTTAGAAAAGGGGCGCGCAGAGCAACCCCAGAGCAGATGGAAGGGAGCTGCTGACCAGTATGTGCATATGGCGCTGATGATTTCCCCAACTTCTCTTTCACGGACAAACAGCTTTTTTTCTTTTCCTTTTTTTTTTTTTAAGTTGGGATGAGGGGAGAGGGAGCAGTTGGCCAAATGGGGTTTCCCTACAGTTTAGACGCTGGTGTGGGAAGCTGGGGCACTGGGATGGGAGGAGAGCTTTCCAAAGAAGCCATAGGCCCTGGCAAAGTAGACGCCTAAGCTAAAGGAGATGCTCTTCACCCTCCCCGTTTCATCTCCTTTAAATACAAGTTTTTTTCTCATCCAGCGTGATCTTTAGTTTCCTCTGATACCACGGGGGGTGGGGGGGGGCGGTCAAGAAGCACAGTAAATGAAGCCTGGACGCCTTTTGTCTTGGTACCTAGAAGTCACTCGGGAAAACCGGGTGGGGTTAGGGAATGGAAGGGAGAGGTATGTTTGCCAGTTCTTCGGTGATGTCCAGAAGGATTCAGACGGCCGGGACAAATGGAGGTCATTCTGTGGATGTACTCAGCTCCAGGCCAGAGCTCATTACCGGGAGTACCGGAAGTGCGGGGGCTGCGTGTGGACCTTCGCCCCGACAGGGACAAACGCAGAGGCCGAACGCGCTGGGACAGCAGTCAGAGCAGGCGGTCAAGACGTCCTGAGCCTCCTGGTCGTTCCCGAGGGAGAGGGTTTTGCGTCTGCTGCCTGGACCTAAGCCGGGGAAAGAAGGTCCCTTCGCCTTCAATGAAGATGTATCTGACAGTAGGGGAGTTGGGGGAGGGGTTTGCGGCTTGTCTGTGAAGGGGCCGTCCTTTCCCATTTGAGCTGGGATTTACTGGGAAACCAACAAGAGCCACCAGGAAAAGCGCGTCTGGCCATCATCCCCCAGATAAACTGCGGGCCCTGCACGTTCTTCTGGGGGGAGGTTTGTACCTCCGCAGGGGCGGGCGTTCCTGGGGTAAGGTCTTGGGGGCAGGCCCCGGCTGCCACGGACGCGTATTTTGTCTGTGGGTAGAATATAGAGGCCTCTCTCAGTCCTGCCAAACAAAAGATTCCACTGCAAGCATTTTGGGAGTCAGCCTCTCAGTGGCAATGGCCTTTATCTTACCCCTCCTACTTAAAGATCAAGTTGGTCATTCTTCCTTTTCATCTTCGTTGGGCTGACTTCATTAGACCAAAATATGGAATTTCAAGAAGTTGGGAGGGGGGGCACTTGCGCACCCTGAAAAGGGGAGCAAGTGTTGGCAGCTGATCTTTGCGCAGGACTGAAGCATCACGGATCTCCATTTCAGACAGTGCATTTCAATTCTTGTCGTGTGCCTTTGTCCATTTGTATAAAGCAAAGAGCGCTGAGTGACAGCCCCAGTTAGCCTGCATGAGCAGATCCTAATAAACCCTCCCAAACCCCGACCTAAAAAAAAAGAAGAAGAAGAAAAAAAAAGCCACATGCCTGCCTGTTTGCCTGCGGCTTATTATTAAGACACCTTCTCAGCTTAAACACTTAAAAGCTAACCAAATAAAATGGCAATTAAGACGAAATTACCCCTTCTATCTCTGCGATGAGTCTGGGGCCAGCCGGTTCTTAGGAGATAGGCAGGGTTGGTGAGCGGACTCAGCAGAGCCTCAGTATTGCGGGCCTGTAGCCACTGCTACCCGCTCTAGGCGCTAGACCACTTGATGCGGGAAGATGAATTTTGAATGAAGTAAAGCTCAAATACTGTTTGGAAGTCGAGAAATCCACCGAGGAGACAGAGATAAGTGTGCACTGCCTCCTCCATGCCCTCTCTTTGTAAAATATTACTTTCAAACATTTAAGGGTTTGGGGGGGTAATGGTATTCAAATACCTGGCGCCCCTGCTAAATGGTCCATACAACACCCCCCCCACCGCCCCCCATTCAGCAGTCTTTTCGAAAAGGAAGTAGGAAAACACAAAAAAAGGGGGAAAATGGGTTGGGTTGAGGAGTGGAAGACAACATTTCACCTAAATGTAGAATCTTGTCACAAGTCTTTATTCTCTTATATTTTTCTTAAATATAGTGCCAGTTACACTATTTCTTTATGATGGAAACTTGGGACTGTCCATCATGGCTATTTGTTTTAAAGCTGCTGAAAGTGTAAGCTACTGCCAGGTGTTGCCTTTCAAAAAAGGGAAAAGAACACAAATTCATGGAAATATGGAAAGAGGAGTATTGTTCCCACTTGGGCAAAAGGCAGATACCCCAAGTCTGGGTGAAACTGATTTGGGTGCTCGTTGGAAAAAGCAGCTTTCAGCATCCAGAGAGTGGAACCAATAGGCATGAACACTTACTTGTGTAAAAGGAAGCTTCCATTAATATATATTTCTATCTCTAATATACACACATCGGGGCTAGATCTTTATCTTCACAATAAAATGTGTGCAAATGCTCTCTGCAGAGACGAGTCCCCACCTCAGTCGGTATAGAAAAGCATGATAAAGGTTGGAAAAAATGGATAAAAATGTTGAAAGAACCTCCAGTTCCTTATTAGGCGAAGATACAATATTTATTCCTTGTCTCCTGGGATAAATCTCTTCTGCCCATTGTCCTCCCAGTTCTCAGTGCTGATGCTTAATTTTCAAAACTTCTATATTACCAAGGGACCTACGACATCAGCCAAAGAAATACTCAGCAAGTACAAAATCTGTTCCAGGGAGCTGCTTTTGTGCAGAGGGAAAATTTTGTTCCTACAGGTTTTTAAGTGGGTACGAGGCAAGGAGCTATCTGATCCGGGCAAAGCCATTACAATTTAGATCTCTATCTACAGAACATTTTTTTTCCTTTAAAAAATAATTGGAAAATACAAGAAGTTTGGATTTTTTTTTCCCGATTCTTTTTTTGGAGGGGAAAACTGCATCGTAAGCTTTCGGAGAAACCCAACATGTCAACTACCTTTCCGGGACTAGTCCACGATGCCGAGGTATTATTACTTTTTTTTTTTTTTTTTTTGAGCGCGCGTGTGTGTGGCGGCGGCGGCGTGGCGGCGGCGGTGGCAGCTTCCCCTGTCTCTAATTTATATCGGACCGTTACGTTTAATTATAATCTGGCT